>NW_024387414.1:14448375-15048375 GCF_900408965.1 Simochromis diagramma | reverse complement strand
GAGATGATTAAGGCTGGATTTTAATTAGAAAGATGGCAGATGAAAGGTAGTGAATAATGACAAAAGTACAGAAGTGTAAGGTAGTGTGATGAGACCAACAACAGAATAGGTGATGGTCTTTTTTAAAAACTAGACATAAATAGGATAAAGGAATCAAGAAGAAAAGGGGATTTATAAAATTTGCCAGAGCAGATCTAGTCTCTACTCAGCTGAACAACTAAGTACTGTATTGACTATAAGCGTTAAATCACCCCTAGTCAAGCCAAACCAGGATAAGTCACAATCACTTGAAGTAAACAACTCATCGGCTGGCAAGGAGCACCGTGTTCGGCTGATAAACAAAAACAAAAAATAAAACAAACCACAAAAACTTATCCTGTATGAAGGGATTAATAAGAATAGGCAGATTAAATTTGATCCAGTCTGCACACTAAACAATCCTGCATCGACTTTTTAATCATTACACCCAATGCAAGCACATTATCGTTTTTACATTCACTGTTTTGCATTTCAATGTGCAGAAACAGTCATAAAATACCTTTTATTTGCTAGAAACCTACATTGATTTGCCTTGTTCTTTTCAACCTCATTAGGCCTATACTGAGATGCTATTTTGAAAGTGAATGTTATTGATACGAGTTGTATTTACTATTTCTACTATTACACTCAAAACTATGCTCCTGCTGCTTGCACACTACTGTTACTAACACTATCCTGTATACCACTAATATGTATCACTTTTACTAAAATCAGTACTTCTACCATCACCACAACATTTCTTCTATTGCTGATAATTACGTAATAATTCAGTAATGGGATAGTTTCAAACAGTTGTAATCACTAAAGAATTAATCATAAGCTGTTTAAATCTATTTAATGTTGCCAAATGTAAAGTATACCTGGATATGTCAAGCCAAACGTTTTTTGGTTTAATTACCTCTATATTCGATGGCGAATCCAGACATGCCCAGCGAGGCATCCGATCTGAATGCAAGGAAGAGACTGTTATCACTGCTCTCTATCCGCTCTGGGGCCTGGTTGCCTTGGAGACTTGCTAGTAGAGGCCCATTAGAGTCTTCACCCTCATAGATGTGCAGGAAGTCGTAACTTGGCTCCATGTTAAAACTGGGTATAAAAAAAAAAAAATCAAAAAAAATCTTAGACCTAAAAAATACTTATTGGTAAGTTTGTTGGTAGTTTTCAAAGTGTCCAAACAATTAACACAGAACTGTACGTTCAGTTAGGTATGTGTGCCATTTAATTGCTGACAGTTTGAGCTATCTCCATTGTAATCATCAACTCATCTCCTTGCTTTCTTTTTGAGATGTTTGATGTTTTATGGATATTTGTCACTCTGTTAAAACGAAGACAGAAATATTTGACCAAAAACGTAAATAACTTAAGACATTCAGAAAAATAGGAAACTGTTGCAACAGCAGTCTTATCATTAGGTTAGTCATCCTGTTGTCACACTTTGAAAGAGGACAACATGTACTGTAACATTTATGGTCGAAGCACGCGTATGTAGAGTTGGATGTCTCGAGACCGGTCTCGAGACCACTTTTAGGTGGTCTTGGTCTTGTCTTGGTCTCGACGGACTTTGGTCTTGGTCAATCACATGCAAGGATGTAGGATAATATCATTATGTGGAAAACAGAGAGGATGAGAGACGCAACAGTCAAGTGGAGCGTGCGTCTGTCCTCTCAGTAAGCGAGTGAGACAGTAGACAGCGGTGAGGAGGGCTGTGCGAGTGCATCGCAAAAACACATAAATATGCCTGTGACCCGTAAACGATGCAGCATCTGGCTGCAGTTTAAAGATTTTTTTGTCTCAGTCTCAGTCTTGGTCTTGTCTCGACTTTGTCTTGGTCTTGACTCGGTCTGTCTTGGTCTTGTCTTGGTCTCGATACCCTCTGGTCTTGGTATTGTCTTGGTCTTGGTTTAGGCGGTCTTGACTACAAGTCTACGTGTGTGTGTGTATAGTAGCTCGTTCTCTCACAGATGCATAGACTTTGAATCAGTTGGTTGGAAGTGTGTGTCTATGTAAGAGTTTGTGTGTCCAGTCATAGCAAGGAAACATGAAGAGAAAAAGATGGAGAGAGACTGTTTGACATTAAGGGCAGCGATACTGCAAAAGTAGCAGAAAAGTACTTTTCTGTTTGACTTTTCAGCACTATAATGAGCTATAGAAAGATCTTTAGATTTTTAAGTCTCACAAAACATATATAAACTTTTGTTTTGTGAGACTTAAAAATTTGACTTGGTGAGCAAAAAGAAAAGAAAATCACGGATAAACTATTTGACATACAGTGGCTTGCAAAAGTCTTTGATCCCCTTAATCCCCTTGAACCTTTCCACATTTTGTCACATTACAGCCACAAAAAGCCTGCTTTAAATTTCTCAATAACTTTATCCCTGACCTGTCTGGTGTGTTCTTTGGACTTCATGGTGTTGTTGCTCCTAATATTCTCTTAGACAACCTCTGAGTCCGTCACAGAGCAGCTGTATTTGTACTGACATTAGATTACACACAGGTGCACTCTATTTAGTCATTGGCACTCATCAGGCAATGTCTATGGGCAACTGACTGCACTCAGACCAAAGGGGGCTGAATAATTACGCACACCCCACTTTTCAGTTATTTATTTGTAAAAAATGTTTGGAATCATGTATGATTTTCGCTCCACTTCTCACGTGTACAACACTTTGTATTGGTCTTTCATGTGGAATTCCAATAAAATTGATTCATGTTTGTGGCTGTAATGTGACAAAATGTGGAAAAGTTCAAGGGGGCCGAATACTTTTGCAACCCACTGTATTTCCCCTACTTTTTTGAAGGCTAAAACAGGCGTCAAGTTTCCCACTGCAAAATTAGTTATTGAAAATACACATTAATAATGTGGTATGCAAAAATTACCAAAGTTAAAATGAGTGCAATGAATGTTTCAGTTTAAGGCCTGTTTTGTGTCTGGTATAAAATGAGATTAACTACACCCAAACCCCATTTGCACTGACAGAGCTTTAAATGGTCTTTACTAATACCTTTTGCATTAGTAATACACGTGGGTGTAAATGTGTGATAAAACTAAAACTCGCTGAAAAGAAATGGCACAACATTATTACCCTACAAACCACAACAGTAAAACTAGAGTATATTAAGATCTGGATGAAAAATCAGGGACAATGACATAAAATTGAGAGAGTAGACTGTTATGAAATGAATTACACATTTCAAAATATATTGTACTGACATGAAATGAAATGAATACGGATGTGTTTTGTTTTAAAATGACTCCAAATAGCCTGTAAATTTAAAACATACATAAAATATAATTTTAGGTTATTTTACAAATGAAATAAGATTTCAGGCTGATACCTTTTAAAACAGCTACAAAAGAAAGGTCACTTGGATGTGGACGCTCAGATAATGACATCTCAAAACTAGGTTTGTCTTGACTGGAGAAACACATTGTGATTAAATTCAAAGGCTGATCAAGAAGTCATTACTAACTGGGTCATTTTGTAGTCTATTCAAGCTAAGCTTAGAAATAACAGTTAAATTTAAACAAATCATGAAAAATATGATACACAACATTCAGAAAACAACCAATATCAATACAACCTAATTAGAAGTAAAATAAAACTGCCTCACTGTTACAACAGAAGGGAATTATCTCTCAAGCTTAAAAACATGAAGCAAAAATTGGGTCATTTTTTCTCCTTTGGCAATCTGGAGAAAGTCCGCTTTGCTTTTATCTCTTTTGCTACATTTGAAGCTCAAGTCTTCACTTTTGCTTTAGTCATAAGCCGCTAACCACTGTGACTTGTAAAATATTTACCACCGAGGCACAAGCAGAACTCGAAATGTAAATAAACACTGCCCTATTACCAAAAAACAAAACATTAAATGGTTGGAAATTCCTTTTATTCACACAGCAATTTCAAGGCAAGAATAGTATCTGTAATCTCACTGCATCAAGTTTAGTGTGTTTGTCTGAAAAAGATCATTCTAATTTCTTTTTGCATGCAGTCACAGTACTTTTCAATATAGATATAATACAAATAGATATATTTGTATAGTGATGTATTCAATGTTGCACTGATATATACATTAGATCATTAGATACTGTTAATTTAGAATACCTTGTTCCTATGTGTAGGACATTATCAAAATGGTCACAGTGATGAAACATAAAAGACTAAAAAGATTTAGGGTCAGATTTATTAACAATCACAGCTATGTGAAATTTGTGACTGAAAAGCATGCACGCAGGTAGGAATTATAGAAATGGCTAAGGTTCGACACGTGCAATTTATTGCAAATTGCACTGTATTTCACACGCAATAAAAGCATGTGTTATTATGATCGATAGTTGGCGCTAAAAGCCTCAATTTATTCGGAATGCCGGGGGAAAATGTCAGAATGAGCATGTAATTGGAAGTGTTGGATGCAAAAAGCTATGAACGTGGTGCCAAAATGTTGCATCTGTCTTGACATCTGTCTCTTTGCACAGTCTTCGCCCTGAAATTTTAACAGTTCTTGTTTTTTGGCTTTGTTAGCTAAACTGAACTGAACTCAGTGTGACACACTCGAGTGAGGGAAGAGGAGAATCCCAGTTCAAAAGGCCTACAAGTACGTATTGGAAGCCAAATTAGCTTTTATAGTGAATGATGGGCAGTGTTTCAGCCTTTTAGTCCCATTTCTCCACAAAGATTGTTCAAAGATAAAAAAGTATCTGTAATTTTTTTCCTTTCAGCAGAGAAACAAGCAGAGCAGCTTTTCTGGACTTCTACCTTGTTGTTATCAGGTCTCTTAAACACCACATTCAAACATCTGTCAAAATGAAGCAATTACTGGGATTTAGATTCAGACATATCTAATGACTGAATCTTACAATATCCAATGACGGGCTATGTGCACATTTATGCAAATGGAACAATAACAATTGCTTCATTGATATATGTATGGGTCAGGATTTGGCAGTAAATAACTGTATTCTTCTGAAAATCATAAATGTCAAAAGTTACAGATTTCAGTTTTAGCTTTATTTTGTGGATTAGCTTGTAATAGATTAGACAAAGTTATCAGCAGAGTTAACAATAATATGTAACAGAAGACTATATCAAAAACATACTGATTCTCCACCAGCTGCCTCTTTTTTAATTTGATGCCATTCTGCTTCCAGAAGGAAACATGTGCACAGTCCTAAACTTTAACTATTTTAGTTAACATATTATTCAGCCCTTCATTGGGGATGCTCTTGGTAGAATGCAGATTAGTCAAAAACGATCTGTACACATCTTTGTACACTGTTTTGAAAACGCATTAGATGACAATGGAAAAAAATGCTAGATATCTAAACTGTTATGGACTAGGTAATATGTTAGAAATGAATAGATGCTGCATCATTTTGTGGAAATGGAAATGATCGACCATCAAAGTGCTTAATTCAAAGACACCCCAAAATCTGAGTGAAAAAATGACGCGGCAAGCTAGTCCATTTTGCAGAGATTTCATTGCAGTAACTCAAAATGGTACTCAGTAGTTTGTATGGGCCGCACTTGCGCTTGTATGCATGCCTAACACCAGGTCATGCTCCTAATGGGTCGACACATAGTATCCATGGGCTCTCCTGCCAGATCTGGACCAGGGCATCATTGAGTTTCTGGAAAACATGAGGTCCAGTAGAAAATGTGGGGCCCTCAGCCATCCTCATGATGTCTTTTCAGATTGTTTGGTCATAGAAATTCACACCAGTGGCCTGCTGGAGGTTATTTTGTAATTCTCTGATAGTGCTTATACTGTTTGTAGTTGCACAAAGGAACAGATACCGGTCCTACCGATGGGTTAAGGACCCAACCCCATTCAGCTCTCATAGTGTAACTGCCTGTCTTCTGGAATTTCCTCCATGCTCTTGAGACTGTGCTTGGAGACAGCAAATCTTCCAGCAATGGCATGTACTGATGTGTTATCCTGGAGGAGTTGAACTATCTGTGCAACTTCTGTAGGGTCCAGTTATCGCCTCATGCTATCAGTAGTGACACTGGCCCTAGCCAGATGCAAACATTGTGGAAAAACTCTCATAAAAGATGAGGAGAGAAAAATAAAATAATTCCTGTTTTGGGGGCTGTCCAATATCCTGAGGTTTAACTGACTTTTTGCTATGCTCTGATTAAAAAGTGATCCCTAAATTTGAGCAGTGTATATATATATATTAGTTCCGAATTTCCACTCCCATTAGTGGATTTTTTACCATTTTTTTTTATCTGTTAATTTGGTCCATTTGGTAAATCTGGGCCTTAGGCTGTTAAAAGGTTATGATTTCTAAAGAGATAATCTTACTACAAAAACAATGAATTTTACTGCAGAATGACTTTTTTTTTACTCTGCGATGGCCACAGTTACAGGGAGTCGACACTAAAACATAAACTTCTATAAACATTCATTAAAATCTTTAAAATTAAAATGTTTAATGTTTTCTCACACAGTTGGACAAACACTTTAAACATTTATATCATCAGTGAAATCATCGGCCTGTCCTGATGTGTCTATTACAGTTGCAGTCCCTGATCTTTCCTGTTGTAACATCCTAATATAATCTGTTAATAATTTTTCTAGTAAAAAAAGCTTAAATACTTACCAGAATGTGCCAATAAGACATGTCTTAGTGACTGTGAGAAATATCAGCATTTTCAGGCACAATAAATAGACACGATTCAACATGGCTTTTGTTTCATGCAGAACACACATACATTACATATTATTGTGACACTTATAAAACCTTAATTAACACGAAGTTATCAGAAACTGTCAAAGTTGCTTTGTTTTCTATGTCAACACCTCTTAAACATTTCCCTTTAAGAAAATAGAGCAGGAACCACCCCTTTATCATTAGGGAAAACACATAAAATAATGTGTATATGCTTAATCTGCCTTAAAGTGGCAAAAACATAAATTTTCATCTACTGAGCCAGCTGCAATTGTTAGCTTAAGGTTCATAAACATGCATGCTTGGGAAAAGGGAAGGTAAAAGGTTAGTCTTTCATTAATAGATACAATTAATAGGTAATCTACCTTTTGAAGATGAGGGCAATGACAAAGTCTGGGTTGACTCGGATTCTCCAGTCGCACTCTTTCCCAGGCGGGTAGGGCTGGGGGTAGTTGGGAGACAGAATTACCCCAGAAGGACCACTGACGTTACCTCCACATGTTGCTGAAGATGAGAGAGAACAGTGAGGGAGAAAAGAAAGGGAGAAACATTATTGCATAGCATTGGGCTTGGGGTTATTTGGACTCAGAATAACCCCTGATTGACCTGTCATATAAAACCCACAGAAAGGCAGAGACAAAATGAGTTAGTTGGTAATGGCAAGTATAGCAGAAATTGGTGAGGACAGTGGGAAAAACCCCTAGTGGACAATATAACCTCCAAAGGTGGTTGCAGACAGCAGAAGAGAAAGAAAGAGAGAGAGAGAGAGAGACTGCGAGATTTAGTTGCAGAGTGTAGGGCTGGGGGTAGTTAAGAGAGAAAATTACCCCTAGCGATCTTTTATCCCACAAGAAGCCAGAGAGCAGGAAAAAGATATTGGCAAGAGAGACAGAAAGATGCATTCAAGCAGCAATTTGGTGATGTGAAGGAAGAGTTAGCAAAACAGAGATGTGTCTTGGGGCTGGCAGGTGGGTGTGAATGGATTATCAACAGTGAAATAGAAGTAAACAAAGGCATTAACACTTGCAAATCACTCACAAGCAGAAGCAAACTAACACACTAAGTCCATTGTGCATAGTGGTGTATAGTATGTTTCATCTTGGGAGCTTTTGAACACAGAGGACTCGCTACCTGAAGTGAAAGTGCAGGACAGGGAAGCACCCTCTAAGTAAAGCGAAAATGGAGCGAGATATGAGCCCAACATTTTATCTACATTCATGCAAACGTGAGGTCACTAGCAAAGAGTCAAAGGCAATATCAGGGACAAAGAATAATGTGTTTCACACACATGGTTACAAGGCAATCTCTGGTCTGTGTAACTCTGCTGGAGGACTTCTATACACTGGTGGCTGATAAGAAAAGCAAAAGGCAACAGAAAAGGAGACCGTAGCATCTAACAGTAAGCCAGCTGTCTGTGGTGTCTTGGTGCAAGCTGGGTGGCTGACGACACGAGCAACCTGCCACTTCAGGAGTTTTCAGTGACTTGTGAAATCTGTCCATTCTGATCCTTGAATAATTGAAAATAATGTAGCTCAGGACCTTGAATGGTAATCTCTTTTGATTTCCACATCCATCTACTCTAACGTGACACACAATGTCACATGTGAGACAAAACTGAACTGGATGACGCAGTTTATCAACAAAATGAATGTGACACATTAAGGCCATGTAGTTTGGCACCTGAGCACTGTTAATTCAAAAAATATTGGCATGCAGCATTATAAATACGTAGGCTGTCTGGTGAGAAAAGCTGCTGTATTAGTGATTGTATTATTGAAAAGCTCAATGAATTTAATTAATTAAAAACATAAGGCAGGTTTCAGGGCTTTAGGCCATGTTTGTCCTTTAGTGAAGAAGTCAAATGCTTAAGAAGAGCGTAAAGAGGAATACAAAGACATAAAAGCATGACAGTGCAAACGAGCAAGTGCGCCGGACTTTCAACTGTTTAACGTGGGAACTCAATCAACATTATTTCCATCATTTGACAGTGCTACAGATCAAAACTCGGGATAAACATACCAAGGGTGTTCAGTGTCCAACCCAAATATAACCTTAGGTGGAGTCTACCATTGTGTAGTGTTCAAATGTACAAAACAAAAGAACGAGCCACCACAAAAATGCTACTAGTTCCTTTATAATATCCATCCATCCATCCATCTTCTTCCGCTTTACCCGGGGCCGGGTCGTGGGGGCAACAGCCTAAGCAGAGAAGCCCAGACCTCCCTCTCCCCAGCCACCTCCTCCAGCTTATCCGGGGGAACACCAAGGCGTTCCCAGGCCAGCCGAGAGATATAATCTCTAATCTAATCTAATCTAATAATATAATTCATCATATTCTGTTTTTTTTAGTGTGCTATATGATATATATAAGCCCCCAAACAAAGTGTAATGTATCAGGTGAATTAACTGAAGGTCCAGCTTGGCAGTAAGAGATCCACAAAGAGCTGTACACCTACCTACACATGTTGGAGGGTCAGGGTGCCAGTAGAATCTGTTATCCATTCGCACACATGTGATAGTATCTTTGCCCTGAAGCTGATACCCTGGGTCACACTGGAATGTCATACTGTCACCAGGTTCCTTACTGTCCCCGTATCGAGAACCATTGACAGGAATGCCGGGGTCGTTGCAGGTCGTGGCTGTTGTGGCTGGAGAGTGCAGAAAACAAAGGCAGACAAATATTGATGTACTAGGAGCACAGAGAACAAAAGGAACTGAGACAGATGCACTCAAACGTAACATTACTGCCAGTGTCGTACTGTCAGCAGCAGAAGCAAAAACAATACACACACGCATAGCAGAGTGAGTCCAAATGGAGCTTATTATTATGTTATCATGCTGACAGTGACTAATATAATTACTCTACTTATCAGAAGTAGTGATATCGGGAGACACATGTGGTCACACTGACCCCAACAAGTTAGGTAATTTTTGGCTCTGCCTTCGAGCTAAGCAGCGTGCTAAGTGGGGATAACTAGATTTAGATGAACTTACATTGCCCGTTACTGCACAATCAGCCCTAAGGTGCTCCAAATACTTTGAGCATTACATATCTACAAAGAACATTTCTATTTATTTACTTTTAAGATAGAACAGATAAATACGATTTAAGACTTAAAAAACAAAAACCTATCTATAACGACTTTAATTTTCAGAGTTCAACTTAGTTTGGTGTTAAAATGGCACAAGCATACTTGAGCACACAATTCACTTTATGGGCTTTAAAAATTGACATTTTTTTCTTTTTCCTATTTTATTTTAACTGAAACTGAAAATGCTTTATAAGAGTAACTGAACAGACGAGATTGAACAATGTAATTTTATATGTACAATTTTACATTAAAAATGTTATATATAACATTTCATAGGTATGGTCAACAGAAACAGAGCCAAATATAAAGGACCCTGACTCTGACATTTCATTTGGTAAAATAGCTTGGTTGCCTGTGGGTTAAGTACAACATAGTGCTTTGATCAGATTACTAATTGTCTAAAGAGTAAGAAAAAAATGATCTATGTTAAAAAAAAAATACAGCATAAATTGGATAATAAATATTGTCCCTTTCTGTTTTCTGAAATTCCAGCACTGTTTAGAGAAGGGATATCTATCCACCCTTTGGGACTGGACCCCTTAGGGGCTTAAAAGATAAATCTAAGGTGTTAAGTCAAGAAGTAAGGAGGAAAAAAAACTTGGCCTTAAATAAATGCAAACGGTGGAGAATACCACCTCCTAAATCAATGTGGAGGTAAAAATATAAGGTCATTACCATAGTAATGGAATAATAGGGCTATAATTATGATGTTACCAAGGGCAAATATTTATTGTTTTCCACATGGAAAGAACGGGACAATGTGTAAGGATGGCGAGAAAGAAAAAGCGAGAAATATGTAGACATAAATTTGTATTACTTTAAATATTTGTAAAAAACCTGACAGTTATGCGTGTTGGACTTTTGTGTGCGCACACACACACCTGTATAAAGAACAGGTGTGTACGAATGGTCTCGTGAACAATCAGCTGACATTCTCACCTAGTTGTTATGGTACTTTCTAAATCCTTCTTTCTCGGTGTGCCTCTGATCGGTTTTGGTGCCATAGTGGATCAAAAAGATTTAAATCTAAAAGGAGGATGCACAGACATTTTGGGGTCTACTGACTCAAATACCAAAGGGCATCTCTGCATCAAAATGGCACAACAACCATGCAGGTTGCCCTGGGACAAACGGCAGCAACAGCTTAGGTTCAGTGAGCTCATCTTAAAAAAAAAAAGGGGAAAAAACCCCAAACACAAACAAAACAAAAACAGAAAAATCAATTCATTAACATAATCTACAAAATAATTAACAGAAAACACAAGACTACAGTTTTCCAAATAAATCTTTCATGCTCTAAAAATGAAATGAGACACCGTCTCTGGTGGGCTACTTCAGTACTTACTGAACATGGCTCCCAAGGTGAGATATTAAATGTCTCATTTGATTCTATGACTAAAGCTTTTTCAGAAATCCTGTTAAATTCCACATTAATGCCAGCTTAATTTTCTTATAGCCAAAATAGGGTTTATATGATTACCACAAAACTATATGGATGAGTGGTGAGTTTTAACAAAATTAATAGGTAATTTTGTAATTGGCTTTCCTTCATAAAGGGATCTGAGGGGTAAAGTAGGGCAGACCACCCGAATTACAGATTTAGTAGAATCGTGTTACATTTCTGAGCAGTTTCTCGTAACTCAAATGTTCTTCTTCTACCTCATGTTTAATGATATCAGTATAAAGAGAAAGCTACTTACTGGAGAACTGTATTGAGAATCCTTGCTTGCTGATGAAATAATCAGAATCAAACTGCAGCGTAAGTATGTTGAAAGTCGAGTGGATGTCTTCAGGTAACGCTGGCCCTGACCATTCTTTCAACAGGATCCCACCATCTGATGGTCCCGATGGGCCATCCCAAACTCTCAGAATATCGTGGCCAACCTCAGTGTCAAAGACAATAAAGTGCAGGCTGAGGAAACACAAAAATACAAGATTGTTTACTTTCACATCAACAGACTTATTTATTTATAAAAAAGCCAGTTTCTATTCTTCAATCCTTTTGTGAAGCATTACCATTAATGTAGAACAGGAAATACCCCAGATAACTGCAAGTCATTGCGACATTACTCACGTGCACTTAAATTACCTGATAGTTTTTCCTGTATCAGCCTCTATAGTCCAGGTACAGTGGAGGTTGTTGTCGTATGGAGCAGGATATCCTGGAGACAGAATCCGTCCAGACACCGCACCAGTTATGTGACCTCCACACTCAGCTACAAGGACAGGAAGCAAGAAGATGAGAGTGGAAAAAAGTGCATATTTGATGCCTTAATTTATGCAGCTTAAAGTGTCAGCAGCTGAAACACATCCATCCATTCACTAATGCATATTAACCAAGATATTTTAAAACACCATAGCAGACATTACTATGCATAATAAAAGAAAGCATAAAGGAACATTGGAGCAAGTACTGCATTTTATGATAACTTATATAAAAAATATAATTTTTTTTGAATCCACATTTTTGCACAGATTTGGCCTATTAGTGGCCATGTGATCCCAAACTTTTGATCAGCTGTAAAACAGCCTGTTTCAGTTTACGCGTTGTTCTCAATAAATTGCATGCTCAAAAAAATGTTTTGTCTCACTCCCATTTCTTTTTGTTGTATGTTGAAGCTCTACTTGGGACCTGGTTAAGATCTAACCACGCAAAATATGATTTTTTGCCATTTTCCAAGTGGTCTTAAACATTTGATCGGGACTGTATTTGACTGGGTCTTCTTATCCTCGGGTTGGTTTGGAGAAGAAGGGTTTCCACCAGTTTTAGATCTGGCCAGACATTTTGGCCCACTGAAGACGATTTCTCTCTATAGAACCAGATCCTACATTAAACATTTTATGGTTGTCTTTGTATTAATGTTTCAATTTATCTCTATAAGATGTAGCTTCTGTTCTTCGCTGTAAATTGCACTGAGGTGTGAAGGTTAAGTTAAATGAGATTCAGTTAAAAACTGCTTGAATCGTTAAATCAACCTTGAATTATCCAAGCTTTTGGTATAGCGTTTCAAGGCTGGCAAATAACTTTGATGACTCTTTTCTGTTAAGGAGTTCAAGAAAAAAGAGGCAGTTTACAGCACAAGTGAGTTTTTTGTTAATTTTATATTGTTTTTTGTGGACAGAGAGGTTAAAAATAGTGAATATGGACAAATCAGGGGGCAAAGCTGGTAAGAGATTTAAACTCATCATGGTAGCACATAGCGCAAGAAGATGACTGCTGTTAGGTATGTCTATGTGTGTGTATGTACATCTGTGCATGTCTGTGTGTTTGTTTGTGTGCGTTAAACGTGCATCATTAACACAGCCCTACAATCTACAAAACCATGGCAACCTACTGTTGTTGCATTACCCTGGGCAGAAAGCACACAAATCAGCATTTCCATGTGAAGACAAACACAAAGGGTACTCCAAGAAACAATCACACACAAGGCCAGAAACATACTTGAAAACATTTCTACAGTTACGCAAGTACATCCAGACATGTGAACACACCCGCCAGCATACACAGTACAACAACATAGTTGTTTCTGTCCCTGGTGAATGAAAGCAGGAAAAGAAAGGCAACTATTCTGTTATGTTTTTATCACTCTTGCTGGCAGATAGGACTTACAACACAACTTGCAAAGTAAGCCTTGGCCAATTTTCAGAGAAGAAGTTTTAAAGATCAGGCCAACAGGTGTGGAGAATTTTGATGAGATATTTTCACACCGTTGCAAATTTAATTGCTGTTCTAGCTTTGACATATACTGATGAATGTACAGGCAGAGGGAAGGTAGTTAACGTTTTTCCACTTTAAAAGAAAGATAAAGAGTATAGTTTTGCTTTACTTTACCTCTGCCTTTGACATTAACTATTGTCATGTAAATTTTGATGAGACTGTGTTGCCTCAGTGTAGACAGAGGACTGCAGGAGACTCAAATGTAAACATTTACTGTATTTACTTGGTACAGTATCAAGGGGAACCAGGGGAAGCACACATCCTTACAGGTCATACTATCACCACAACTCTGAGCTTGTCATCACACTGGGAGAATGTTTATACTTTAGACAAATATTCTGTTCATCCCTTTATTCAGATAAAGTACTTTGCAATATTTTGCCTGCAGCTCAGCTTTGTGACCTTAACATGGCAGCATACACAAATAAACAATATTTATATATGCCAGGGAAGGACTTCAAGGCCAATAGAATCCTGCATGCTGCTCTGGGCTTGACCCTTTGGGACCTTTCAAATAGAAAAGCAGAAATCTTATCTCAGTAACATAATTTGCAACAAAAAGACTATTTCTGTTGTTGAAAGTAAAATTATGTAGGACACAGAAAAAAGTAATGTGCCAAGCTATGGTGAGGCGTAACTCATAATAAATGGACACTGTACAAGAAAATACAAAAGATCTTTTTTTTGAAAAAAGATATAATTATCAAAACAGTTTTTTCCAATAACAATATGTATTGCTGTAATGAAACTGTTCCATGTAAAGATAATGTGTGAGTGAGTGCTGTAGTAATGAAAGTTTATACACATGTGTGAACTTAAAAGTAAAAAAGTATGCAGGCATTTATTTAAATTTGATCTTTCATGTTTTTTACTTTTATAAAGTTGTATGTGAAGAGGTGGCTTGGTTTTTGTGTTCATGTCTTGTGTTTTTATAAGTACATGCAAAATTGTAAATTTATATGTGTTGTATGAAAACCTGGATTTTACCAAAACTGAAATATTGTCGGAATAATTTTCCCCTCTCCTTATCAGTTTGAACAAGGAGAGGGGGAAAAATGGAAAAAAAAAATATTCTCAAAGTAGCAGACAACCACTCTTGGTATAGAAACAGCCTGAGGCAAACCTATCGCCTGATCTCCATGCTTATGCACATAGATATGGGAGTAAGCAAGACAGACAGTGGAGGAGACAGTCAGAGAGGCAGAAAGACAAACACTCCAACAGACAGACAAAGGATGAGCACGCAAAGGTAGCTACAGAGGTAGTTAGCCCAGGGCTCTGCCAGCAAGTATTCTCCCGGTTGCTGGCTTACCTGAAATAAGGCAGTGACAGAACAGCTGCAAAAATTTTACTGACTGCAGAGGCATTCAGGGTCACACACACACACTCTTTGCCATACACATCCATTCACACACATTGTTTTTAGTTGCCATTAGAAACCACAGCTGGGTATAACCCACATGACAGACTTCAGATGTACTGGCAGGTTACAAGACACATGGTTAAGCACTGCAGTGGGGAATTCCAAATTAACATGTGCTCTGTGCCCACATCTACTCAGCAAGATGGAATACCTACAGGAACTGTGCTTTCATTTCCAAAATATGCAAAGCCACACAATATTTATGAACAAAATAGGAATTATGGACTTTAAAAAATTGCAAATTTCCTTTAGGGGGTTCAAAGCTAGCTACAAACAATACACGTAAACAAACCTTCCATGCTTCACTGGAGGTTGCTGAATGAAAATAAGGAATCAGAATGACCAGCTGTACTTGTTGTAGTTAAAATATGAAACAGCTTTTACACACTTAAAAGCAAGAGAGGAAAACAAGTTAAAAAGCACCTGAATCTCTTGGCATACTTTTCTCAGACCTAATTAAGAGGTGCTAAATGTCAACTAAAGGTACAGCTATCCTCTGATAGTTTATCTGCCTGAAAACGTTAAGAAATGCCCAAATATATTTTAAATGGGCCAAATACAGTTTAAAAACTATTTTTACTATCTGAAAAAACACTGTGTGCAGTCATGTGGTGGTCAGTCATTGCAAAACTGATATACTGTAACTGCTGTAACTGTCTGTTTGTGACATTTACATTGGAAATGGATGATGATTCTTTTACTTTTAAATCTGTGGTCAGCATTCTCAACTACTCAAGTAGTGTTGTTGGAGTTGGAGAGAAGTGCAGGAGGGCTGTCCTTTTTTAAAAGTTTCATTTATCTTCATTTCTGTCTTTTCTTATTATTTATGATTCTCTGTTGCAGACTGAGTCAGAAGGGGTGAAGAAGTGATTCCTATTAAGAGGACAGTTTTAATCATGAATCATCAGTTTCATACGGGTGTGCAGTAAGTTTGTTTAACAATGAAAAACTTTTTTGTTTTATATCTGAAATGATTGCTATCTAATTTGACTAAAATGAATTTTGAGCATGCAGACAAACAAACTTTGTCATTATACAACTTTAGAAAAACAGCATGCGGTCAAAATTAGGTTATATAGCAAGCAGTCTGTATAGTCGTACATCGAAAAAAAGAGTTATTGCAGCTCTTCTATGACATGATATCTCTGTTTGGTCGTATTTTACCATAATTTTATTCAAGAAGCAACAATTTCAGATGAGTCAATATTGTTTCCTACATCACCTTCAGTCTCTTCTGATAGAATATTCTATTTGCTGTGCATGCTGAGAATAAAAGAGAAAGCTGAGGCTTCTGTCAAAGTCTCTGGCATAAAATGCTCTTCACACCTTCAGGGTACTAGGGAGTTGTCTGGCTTACATTATAAATTCATCACTTCAGAAATCACCCTTTATTTTTGCATCTTAACCACGCAATCCTTAAAACAGAGAGCACGATGCACTAAAATATCCTAACTGATGACAACCAGATGCCACAGTGCATGTAATCTCATGTGCACAGGCCGATGATCAGAAAGGCCAGTTTTTATGCATAAATTGTATTAGAACCACTACATTTCCCACAGTGTTGAATCAGTCCCCCACACGCTCTTTTGAAAGTATTCATTTGTCTGTTGACTCAGTCACTTGTTCTCGCACACTGTCTTTTGAATCATCATGCTGCAACTCAGAAACAGACATGAGTAGCTTCTCCCTGCTATATCACTCACTGAATTGTATGAAAAAGAGAGTTGTCCAGAGGTTAATAATTCAGATCTTGTAGTTCTGAAATATTGATGCAGAAGGGAACCTACACATATGCTGGCATACTAACCGACACAGGAAGGAAGCGGCTTGTCCCAGACGCGTCTGTCACCACTGAGACAGGTGAGTGTACTGCTCCCATGAAGACTGTATCCAGGGTTGCAGGAGTACAGGACAAAAGTGTTGGCATAATGACCGTCATCCTGGATCTTATAGCCATAACTAGGGACACCTGGTTCCTCACAGCGTACTAGGTCAAAACCTGGGTGGAGACAAACACACAGGCATAGTGATTAGGTCTTCCTGTCCATGCTGCAACACTACCTTTCACACAGGATGATTCTATTCTGGACAAAAGGACATAAGGTTATTGTATTCTTCTCCAGAATCTCACTACGTCCTACAGAATTTCAAGGTCTGAACACAATGTTAATACTTGTGACATAAAATTATAAAATTATGCTTCTTTCTGTGACATTCAAAAAAAGAAAAGTTGGGATTCTCACTTTCTGAAAATATAATGAGAGTTGTAATGGTAATGGAAAGCATTGTCAGTTAAATTTATGCAGTGAAAATGTGGTTTCTATGTGAAAGTGTGGAGGGAAAAAAAGCATTAAATGATAATTTTACATCCCACATAAACAGAAAAAACAGAGTTTCTAACTTTCTAAGATATACAAGAATAGAAAAACTTCCTGCCATTAAGGCAGATGGTTAAACAAAGACACAAGAATGCAACCAACATATGCTTTTTCCCCCCCTCAGGTCAGCTTATGATAGATATAGCATTCCCACTCAGATAGGGGTTGCTATAGGGGCAATAAACAGTGAGCTGTAAAAAAGCTCTTTATTCAAGAAGATTCATCAGTTAGCAGCACAGATATTTAATTATCCAATAAAGTCAGTGATACTTAAATTTCTACATGGTAAATTTCAGCTTTTGTCAATGAAAGTTTAATGACATATTTGGCAGTGCGTTGCTAAATTGTTTTAATATGATGATCACTATGAGTCACTTGACTGTTGGGTGATGTTATTATATGTAAAACTGCTAAGTTTTTACTTCTTGCCAGATTCAGGGCATAAAATGAGAATCCACTCAATCTATACGTTTGACTTTTGCGTCTAGACCTGTCAATTCAGTGAAAACAGATTCACCTAATGGTAGCACTTTATCAGTAACAGTAATATTTTGATAACAATATAATAACCTGCAAGCAACAAAAATGGTAATAACTGTAATATGAATTGCTGTATACTGACTTATAGTTATCTATGGTTACCTAGTACTTTTTGTTTCCCTTCATAGGTAATAAGCCAGAACATTAAACATAATAGTTACATTGTTACATCCAAATAAATAATGCTATAGACATAAGTCAGGAGTATTTAGTCCTGACTTTAGTTTAGTACCTCAGTTTTTGTCTGAGTATCACCCAGCTTTTAAATTTAAATGTAATATTAGTCAGCTATAACCACTTTTGCTACAATGTAATTACTTGGCTAATAATGTGGTAATTAAGTGGTTATAACTTGCTATTTCTGTATTATTACGTTCTTTGTTTTGCCGCTATTACCACATTATTACTAAACTGTAATAGGAAAATGCTAACAACCGGCTTTCTTAATGTCCTGAACAGATGTGCACATTATTTTATTTTCTGTATTGAAATAGCCTCTAATAATGTGCATTACTGAAACTGTTTAACTCAGACTCTGACTCTGCTTAACAAGCAATTGCTGCCTCCGTTGATCAGGAGCCATTGCTTCCTCCCTTTCTTTTGTTTAAACCTTATATCAATCTCTCTTATCTATCCATCCGCTCATCTATTGCAGCAGCGCTTTGAAGAAGGTGTCACCTTCTCTGGTTTAATGACTCACTGATTGATGGTTGTCTAACGGCCTAACTGACATACAGAGCATATATCTGGCGTCCATATAACATCTAGCTTCATTTGTTTGTCCCTTTGTCCAGCCGCTCTTCCACTCGAGATGTGTCACTTTCTCACCTTCTTTTAATGACTTGCAGATAAATGCTCCTCTAATAGCCTCTTTGACTTACACAGCAGCTGCTCTTGCCTTCTTAAGAGACTCACTTTACAGCTATTAAGATGTGTGTGCGCATATGTGTTTGTCAGAAAGAAAGACAGCCTGTTTCAGATATTCATGCACTCATTTTTTTACAGTATGCTTGGTAAGCTACTGTTGCACTCTGGCCCTCAACAGAAAATCCTTGGGAAAAGTGATTGTTGATCTTTCAAGCTGTCAAAAAGGGAAAAAGAAAAACAAAGCAATGCAATTTGCTGACTGAGAAAGGCTAGTCTCTACAGTTTTGTAGTACATGACACCTATTTTGTTCTGCTATATACAGTAGCACTCAAGAATCACTTGACTGAAGCATAGGGCAGGTGCAGGATACATTCAAGAGGGCAATCAAAAACAATTACTACCACTCTAGATTTCAATTATAAACATCTCTTCATGACGATCTTTGAGATGAGCTACTTGTCATATAGTAAATTACTGTTTGCGTAGCTGTGTGCATATATTGCTGTCATTTTTGGTACTTTTGATCAACAATTTGTGATGCAATTTGTGGAATTTTTTGTAACTCTTGCCTCTGTATGGGATCAGGGAGACCAGATACGCCTAATGTGGTGATCTCAGGCTAGAACTACTGATTTGCTATATACATTTTCTGTTTAACTGCAGATAATCAAAAAGATGTCTCCACAAAGTACAACATCAAGAAGGAATATTTTAAAACCCATCCATTCTCTTCCACTTCTCCTCAACAAGGTCACAGATGGCTGGAACCTATCCCTGCTACCAAAGTGTGAGAGGTGGGATAAACCCTGATCAGATCGCCAGTCTGACACAGAGAGACAAACAATTATTCACACTCACATTTACACGTGCCACGATGCTGCCCATAATTTGAAATATGAAACATTAAAAGGTATTAAGGAACAGTTTATGGATGTGCAAATATGTATAAGACATTTCCCTTTAATTTAAAGTAAAATTGAAGTAGAAAGGTGTCTGTGATAGACAGCAAGAGTTGTGTTAAAAGCTCCTTTCAAACCAGCGCTGTACAAGTAAATATACATTTTAAATGATCTGTATTCCTGGTTTAAACATTTTGATAAAGATCACTTACTTGTATATGTAAGGTGGAAGCCCTGATTAGTTCCAGAAGCATTGCTATTAAACTCCAGCCACAGGTGATTAGATGTACTATTGATGACGCGACCCATCATGTCTTCACGAGTAAAATTTCCAAGGAGGCGTGACGAACTGTTCTCTCCATCATATACCTGTCAATCAAAACAAAGGATTAGGATTTCAGGACATGAATAAAAACATGAGTGTTAGAAATAATGAGGCTGTCAGTGAACATAGGTGCACAGTGCACTCCTGGCTTGGTATGAAAACCAAAAGGCAATGCATAATGTGGGAGGTAAAGTATAAAAGGCTTATTTCTTAGTTTAGCATCCAATCCATACATTGCTTTGTGTCCTGTTTCCTTCTCTCTGGCCACCTACTCCAGCTTTTCTTGTGGGACACAGACGTATTCCCAAGCCAGCCAAGAAGCATAATCTCTCTGTCATGCCCTGGGTCTTCCCCTGGGTCTGCTCCTTGTAGGACCCAAAAAGCTTATGGCCATAGTTGAGGAAGGTAGATCAACCAGTAAACTGACAGCTTAGTTTCATGTTCAGATCTCTCTTCACCAAAGTAGGCAAGGACAGCATTCACTTGAGGTAGCAACTCCTTGTGAAACCATGGGTGGCACTCCACACTTTTCCAGCTTTTCTAATTCTCATTCCTACCACTTCCCACACAGCTGTAAACTGCCCCAGTTCAAGGTGAATGTCACTGCTGAATGCCACTGAAGTCAAAAGAGTCACATCACACACAAAAAGCAAAAAGGTGGTTCTCAGGTCACCAAACTAGAGACCTTGTGCGCTTGCCTACCTCTAGAAATTCTGTCCACAAAAGTTATGAACGCAAACGATGACAAAGGGCAACCACAGTGAAGTCCAACTCCCACTGGAAATGAGTCTGTATTACGCTATTATAATGGTTGTACAAAGACTGGATGGCCTATAAAAACAGATACTGTACTCCTGAAGCAACCTCCCACAGGACACCCTGAGGGACAAGTTCGATCCCACATATAATCACACACACAAGGGTTGAGCAAACTCCTACACACCCTAGAATATCCTCATGGCCATAAGGAGTTTGTCCAATATTCAATGACCAGGACAAACGTGGAACGCGTGACAGGTATGACACACTCTATTGTCCAGTACTCTGACATAGACCTGCTCAGGTGGGCCAATGACAGTGATCCTGCTAAAGTTAACCTCCTAGGACCTGGCTTCCACATATGTGGACATCACATTTTCGGTTGTCTAGACCAAAATACTACATTTTGCTTTACACGGGCCTGATATCCACTTATGAGGACATTAAATTTCGATAGAACAGCAGCAGTTTAAAGCGAAAGTCCTCATATGTGGATCTCATTTTTCTAAAAACAAAACAAAACACGTAATTCTTGTTTTTTATATTCATCAGGTCCCAATCAGCCCAAATAGCAAAGAGAAATTAAAAATGCATGCCACGAATGAGTTTGGTCTTAGGAGGTTAAAGCAAGTCACTTTTTTAAAAAAAAAAAAAAAAATACAAAGGGAAAACAGCACCCCGGTGGGGCGATCCAGGACAGTCCAGGACATTTAAAAAATTGCTTATCTTATCTGACATTTTGTTTGCCACAATTAAAAGTGGCACAGTGAGCACATTGTATGAACCTACTTTCAATTTTGCTGTTTAATTCTTGTTCGTAACCTCTGGCAAACAGTAAATTTCAAAATCACTTTAAATTCTGTACTGGCAACGGGAATATTGTAGCCCTCAATGAAATATAAAAAACTAGTTATTCACAGTAAAGGTTGTCTCAAGCTGTCATAAGTGTTCAAAAAGTGTATTTATATTTTGAAAAATTATCCCCCTTCATTTTACAGATGAAACCATTAAAAAGAAATAGAGCATTTTTTTCTCCATAAAAGCTAGAAGCCTCAGTATGCATATTTTTATTAATAACTAAACACACTGGTAAAGCCAAGTCAATGCCTGTGTTTATGTGTGACTTTATTTAATATGCGCATTAAAGGAGGGGAAAAATGAATAAGACTGAAAGCAAGTGAAGACAGGAGTTTTGGTTTACAGTGACACAAAAACGTCTCTCGTTTGTATTTTCTTTGTCGATCACTTACTCACCCTCCTTTTCGATATTAAAATATTACAAAAGCATTAGTGATGTTACCATTTTAGTCTGTGAAGGTTCTCAGTCATCCAGGTCATCGTAGTCAAAGGAGCTTGCAAAGAAAAGCGTCTGGACTTCTTTAAGTTGCTTGAAGACGTTTCACCTCTCATCCGAGAAGCTTCTTCAGTTCTAAGGTCAAATGGTGGGGAGTCCCAGATTTAGGTAAACCTAGTGGGAGTTTCCCCCCAAAGAGGGACAAAAGGACCCCCTGATGATCCTCTAATCGCCTGAGCCAAGGTGTGAAACTGGGTGTGGGTCCCAATCAGCCAGGGTTTCGGGTGAGCTCACTGTGAAACCTGGCCCCACCTTATCATGCGAATTCCTGAGGTCAGATGGCCCAGGATGTGAGTGGGCGTTAAGGCGTCTGGGGAGGGAACTCAAAACCGGCTTATAGATGGCAGACAGTTGGTGTCGTAAACCACCGCCTCTGTTCAAAGATGGTCGCTCACAGTGGACATAGATGGCTTCTTTCACTCCTCTTTCAAACCATCTGTCCTCTCTGTCCAAAATGTGAACATTGGCATCCTCGAAAAAGTGACCTTTATCCTTAAGATGCAGATGGACAGCTGAGTCTTGTCCTGTGGAGGTGGCTCTTCTATGTTGTGTCCCCACCATTTGACCTTAGAACTGAAGAAGCTTCTCGGATGAGAGGTGAGACGTCTTCAAGCAACTTAAAGAAGTCCAGACGCTTTTCTTTGCAAGCTCCTTTGGTTACCATTTTAGATTTCTTGCTGAACAGGGTCTCGTTTTAGTTTCCAACAATTCTGTTTTGCAATATATTCATTAACCTGTAATTGTGCACTCATAGAAGCAGCACAAACAAGAGGCAAAACAGCTGGAAGCAATTTATTTCGAATGAGCACATTGAAAGAAGTAGATACAGAGGGTGGAATAATGGGTGCCAAAAAACATCTTTATAACTTGGCAACACAAGAAAGTTGAGCAGAGTATTAGATTGAAGGGCTGTGCTGTGTATTTTACTTACTAAAGCCCCGTTATTATGGTTTAAAAATACAGGTTTTCACCAAAACTCAAAATAAGAGGTACTTGTTATTACCAAAGTAAGTTTCTAAGCTAGCACTACATCCACAAAGTGAGCTAGTGACAAACAGAAGTTGCTTTTTTAAACAAGTTGTCATGTTTTATTGAAAATACTGTTTCCAACATTGTAAACATGCAGACAAAGAGGAGAACAGCCCTTAATTTGAAAATAATCTCTCTTGATTCATTTGAAACTATTGAAGGCAGTATTTGGTAGTGAAACTAGCTCACACAGTGTGATATAAATATATTGTTCGTGCTTGGGTTGGTTATGCTTATATTTGGCAGACAGTGACATTTCTAAAGATTGCTAATGACAGGTCTGCAGGTCGCAGGAATGCCAAAGAAAATAGACGAAGGCAAGGTAATGTTCTATCTCAAGTCAGTACTGTCAGTCAGCAGAGACACCACCTGCTACAAACATGTACCTAGTTTATATTTGAGTACGTGGCCACTGCAAGCGCAGGTTGAAATTGCATCACAGTATCAGCAGCATTACTCCACTAAACTTCATTTTCCTTCCCATGTTCCCACCCCACAGCTTCCCTCTCAGTGTCCTCCAATTTTGCGTCGTTCTGTCTGCCTCTCTTGCTTTCTGCTTCAGTCTTTCTTTCTTTCTTTCTTTCTTTCTTTCTTTCTTTCTTTCTTTCTCTGTTTCAGTAAAACTCAGTATGGTTAATGAAAAGCCCTGCAGCTCATAAATCAACATGTCACCATCTGCCACCCCTCCTCTCTCTGTCTGTGTGACTCTTTCTCTCGTTCTCACTTGTTCTCTTACCACCTCTATTTTCATAACAATTTCTTCACACCCCGACTTTGTTTCATTCTCACCCTCCCTCTTTTCTTCAGGCATGGGGGTAAATCTCAGTAAATATGGTCAATCACTGTATTAGCTGATATTTTCAGGCAAATTGAGCTTGGTAAGCCTCTTCTTTAATAGTGCCAGGGCAAAAACTTAGCCAACAGCAAGAGAAATTGTAATGAGCTGCTTCATATGTTACAGGAGAGTTTCGCCTCAAGCTGGCTGAAACTGTTAAACAAATGGTTTGTGTTCACAGTGTTCAGCTGCAGTAACAGGAATTAGCTGCATTACTGTTAGCCTGGGGAGTGGCGTGCTAATTGCTAGCCTAAGTGGCACTTTGGGGCTTTTTCTTTTTACTCATCCATTTTAGTTTTGCTGTATGCTTTCTGCTAATTTTGGGGGAAATTTATAATTAATACACTATGATCAGCCACAACATTAAAACCACCTAATTCTAATTTTACGTAGGTCTTGCTAAACTTCAGTGAAGGATCTCCAGCCCTTGGGACAAAAACATGGGATCTCTGGTGGTATCCTGTGGTGACCATATATATGCCTTTAGGGGAGGTTGCAGCTCAGGAGGTAGAGCAGGTCATCCTAATCGGAAGATTGGTGGTTTGATCCCTGGCTGTTCCAAATGTCCTAAGACTATGAATGTGTGTGTGAGATAGAAAGCACTTGAAGGAATGGGTGAATCAAGAGGTTCAACAAGTTATATAAAGTGTTTCGAGTGCTCAGGTAGAGTAGAGTAGAGAAGCACGATATAAGAACCAGTCCATTTACCACTTCAGGACCGATATGGGCATTACAGTAAGTCTATAGTTCATGAGGTATTATATATAGGTTACATCTAAGCAGTTTTTGGTGCAATATCCTATTTGTGAAGACCGTTGTCATCAAGGGGTGATATCTCCATGGGAGATGGATTTGTTCTGCAGTACTGTCCCAGTGGATGTAAATGCGAGACCAAAAGTTTTCTAGCTTGAGCATTGCAAAGTGTCAATCTATTTCAGCTGGTTCTGATGTTGTGGTAGATCTCCACAGATGTTGTACACATTCACCAAACTGACCCTGAAATAGACATTAAATAAATATTTTAAATAGCTATAGTACAGTGATCCTATCCCATTAAGCATCTGGTATCTTTTTATAACTATTGCTTTTTGCAGTATAGCACACAAGTAAGGATGCCCTTGTGCAATATCACTCAGATGTTGGATGGTTAAAATTAGATTTCTTTTAAGATAAAAAAGCTGAAAATCTAAGGATTTTAGTTTGAATATAATACAACACAGGACCAAAAGTAAGAATTTTAGTACAACAAAAGTGAGTATTTTCAGTTATTTTGTCTGTAGAAACCTCTATTATTTTGGGAGTTCAGTTTCCAGGGTTTTATTAAGTCATTTAGACCACTTCTATTCTGCTGGGCTTCTGGATACTCCAAGTGATATTTTCAGCAAGTATTCTGGCTTTTCCACAGCTTCCATGGTGTCATCTATAAGTGCCAGCTACCTCTCGCTCTTTGTACTCACAGCTCCATAACTTTACACTTGAGCAATATTTATTACTGTGGTAAACCTGAGCAGATACTACAAAACGTGATGGATCTCAATGGGCCAAACAAGTGTTTTCTTGGGCTCATGTGACAAAATAAGACAGTATATGTTCCCAGTATTCACATCAAGCTTTTTTATGCTAATAAGCAAAATTTAATCTTAACAATCAAGTACGTTTTTTTCCCATCCATATCCAATCTCTGAGCTGTCACAGAAAACCTAAATCCTAGTGTCCTGTCTGGAGCTCAAGTCCATTTGTTTTTCAGTCTGATTGTGGAAGTAGTGTACCGAGGCAAGTATTTGTTGTGCTATAGCTCAATCTATACCTCATACATGCAGCTGCAACTGTGTTTCAGTGCACAGTTTAGTTTAGAATTATCTTGCTGAAAAAAAACAAACCCTTTCTAGAAAAAGCAGAGATCTGGAGAGCCACATATGTGCACTAATGCACCCCTATAGCATCAAAGGGGATGATTTTGAATGGAAAAGAAGCCAGATGGTTCGATGAGCCCGCTCCTCTTTAGCAAAGAGAAGATGCAGCATCTATATTATATAACTTGGAATTTTGATTCATCAGCCCACAGTACAGTTTTCCATGTTGCCTCAGTCCATCTTAAATGAGCTCGGGATCAGAGAGGGTAACGGCATTTGTTCGAAATGTTGTTGTTTTTTCTTTACGCTGTATAATTTTAACTTGCATTTGCAGTTGCAGGAAAAAACTGTGTTCACTGACAATGAATTTCTGAGCCCATGCTGTGATTTTCACTGCAAAATCATGTCTCTTCCTAATGTTGCACCACCTGAGGCCTGGTAATTACAACTATTTAATACTGTTTTTCAGCCCTGTCCCCGGTGCACAGAGAATTATATTTTATATTGTAAATGATGTGCTCCAAAATATCTTCATAATTATATGCAGTGGGCCAGAAACATCCAGAATGATCCAGAACAGCCACAGAAATCCAAGTATCCAACATCCTGCCTGCACACTCTGCACATCCTTTTTAACTTCTCATCCCTGTCATTCTTCCCATTCCCGTGTTCCCAAACCAATTTTCTGTGAATAGCACGCATGGTCGTCGATTAATTGCTGTGACAACTGCATATCAGCAATCATAAGACACGATCATTTGATCAATCATGGCTCATTGTTATGCAATTGTATTAGTTTTGATCGTTATGCAACAGTGCTGTTCATAAAGATGAAGAAACCTGCAGTCTACTGAGACTGTAGACGTCTACAAAAACGTTGCATCCAGAGGGTTTAAATGACAGTAAAACCAGGTGAGGCTGGCATGCAGTAATGTGTGGTGCAGTTTTACAACAATGCACTGTGTTGGACTGATGCAGGGCAAATTGTGGTATCTATAGGTATTGCTAGGTTATGCAGCAGAAAAGGTGGTAAATGCATATATTTCAAAGGGAAAAGCATTTAAAACCTTATTAGTTTAAAAGTCTGCAAACTTTTAAATGATTTTGATTAGGTTTGATGGGATATTTTGTACATGCAATTTTTATTTCCTGTTGACAATTAGATTTCCTTTATCTCCTTTTTCTGAATATACAGGGAATATTTAGGCGTTTGCGTGTCTGTTAACCATCTTGGCGTCACTTTCCTTTTGTTAAAAGGATTTTTACTTTTTTCAAACACATCCCACTGGGAACAGTTCCAGCTTTTACAATGACGTTAAGCCTCTCTAAAAGTCAGGAAGAACCCTGCTAATACAATCTAACTACAGACAGGCTCAGCCAATGCTCTAGGCCTAAGACTGATAATACACTCTAACCACATACTGGCTTAACCATGCCCTCAGGCCTAATACTGCTAAGAGACATTGTGAATAAAAACAGTTTTAGACGATGTCTGTAGGACAGCGCTAAGACTGTAAAATAGCTTGCACAATTGCCAACGGGGCATGTACCAGAGCGAGACTTATGAGGATATATGCGCATCAGAAATATCTGTAATTCTCTGTGCAGATGGGAATTTTTTAACATCAAGTTTATAACATAAAAAATTTCTTGAATAAAAAAAAATCTCCACATTTTAAATACACTACAGATCAATGTACCTCTTTCAGCGTCTTGGAAAAAAAGTTCAAGGAGTTGAGATTTTTTTTACTAAATACAAATAAATATATTGTCAAAAAACAAACAAACAAACAAACATTTCTTTGTCCAAAATAAAGGCTGAACGTGAAGTCTGTGGTTTATTACATGTTAATGTTATCCTTGAAGTTGGAAGTTTTAACTTGCGAGTCTATGGGCACTGACTTAGTGGCCTTTAGTAGAAGTCAATTATTTGGCACTTCACCAGTTTGCTTTTTGAATAATGCAAAAGGGAATACAACAAAGAAACAGCAAAAAAACTAAAGAAAGAAAGATATTGAAAAGTAAACACTAAACCATGCAGGAGGTGATCATCCAAAATAAAAATAGCTAGCAACACAACAATAAAGCTTGAAACTGGGGTAAAACGTCTCTCTTCTATTGTACAAAGTGTGTCAAATAGCTATTCATTTTATTGATGGTACCCCCATAATATGAGTAATGAAAGTGCAAAAAAGCCAACCTTCAAACACAATAATAATTGTACACTGTAGTGGATTCATTAGAGGGTTAATAGAGGAAGAATTGATCCTTCTGTGCCTCTGCTTCCAAAGCATTCATTCAGCATGGATGACTACAGCAGGAGCACCATCAGCACTAATAGGGAAGATGGTTAATAACCCCCTGCAGGGATGTTATTGCTTCTTGCAACAATGTTTAACACATCTAAAAGGTAGGTCTACCTTGACAATACTATTTAACTACATAGCAGGTAAGCCAAGAAACCAGAGACCCTAATGTTATTCAGTCTTCTCCTTTTCCTGGACTTGCACATCTCATATAATTAAAGG
Organism: Simochromis diagramma; assembly: GCF_900408965.1. Lineage (NCBI taxonomy): Eukaryota > Metazoa > Chordata > Actinopteri > Cichliformes > Cichlidae > Simochromis > Simochromis diagramma. The sequence continues at coordinate 15,020,062 of NW_024387414.1, read as the reverse complement.
ACAAACATTCCCTGACACATTAATTAGACCAGATGTTCATGGCTAGAACAAAAGCTTTGACACATTATTTCATAGAGTATTCATGCTAGCATCTAGAGCTCAGCAAGCCAAACACGTAATGATTGTTCAAGCAAAGTCAAAGTACATACAGCTTTGCATTTTGACAGCATTTGATAGTATAATCCTGTATGTATTTTGTCTGTCTGTGTGTGTGTGCGTGTGTGTGCGTGTGTGTGCGTGTGAGAGAGAGAGAGAGAGTCAGTAAATAAATTATACACTTTAGGACTAATTGGTGAAATTTGTCATTTTTGCATGCATATCTGTGTGTATGTGAGGGTACACACCTTGAGATAATCTCCATCTTGCAATGAGAAGCTCTCAGCTTTCAGCCTGATTCCTTTGCCCTTTTCAGTAGTAATGCGGTAGATGCACTCATGGTTGTTATTGTAGTTGGAGGGGAAATTTGGAGAAAGGAGAACACCTTCTGGTCCCAGTGAGGAGGCCCCACACTCAGCTGTTGCGAGGCAGTAGAGGAGAAGTTACAAAATGAGAACACTTCTATCTAATTATCTCTGAATAGCAGGCTTGGGTTATAATTTATTTAAATTTAAAAAAAAAAAAAAAAACATCCTGCATGACGTGGAGAGAGCATGGCGCATATTAAGTAGCGCCACAAACCTTTTTTCAACTCGGCAGAGACAATGCAAAAGTCTATTAAAAAACAGTGGAAAAGTCTTGAGCCACCGCTCTTATGTTTCTCTAGAAAAATGAGAAATAGGTGAAGTGATGCAAACATAAATGGAAATATAGCAATATGGTATAAAAGGCAAAAACAGAGTTTGCACCGTTCTAAAGAGCTTGAATGTCAATATTCAGTTTGACTACCCTTTTTTTTTTAACACAGCCTGAACTCTCTCGTAATTTCTTTAAGTAGTCTTCAGAAAGAGTTGAAAGCTTCTTGAAGGTTCATTTTTCTGTCAAGATTATCCCAGTAATCTCAACGTTGGGATTCTGCAGAAGAATTCATATCTGATAGTGTCCCACTGTGTGGTTTTCTATCCATGCTTTTACTGCATTAGCAGTATGTTTGGGATCACTGTTATGCTGAAAAATGAAGCCATTGCTAATCAGACCTCTTCCAGATGGTACTGCCTGGTGGATCATTTTTAGATGGTACTTTTATGCGTTCATAATACCATCAGTTTTGACAAGATCCCCCAAAATAAAAAGCTTAACTGCCTCCCTGATCCATGACAGAGCCTCCACTGTGTGTTACAGACGGCTGTAGACACTCACTGTTGTACCTCTCTCCTGACCTCCTCTGTACATTAAGATCGATGATGATCTGAACCAAGAATGTAAAAATTGCCTCTGGTTTCCAGTCCAGTTCATGTGTAGCTTAGCATACATCAGCCTTCACTTGGCGTTTCCCTTCTGTAAGAATGGCTTCGTCACTGCCACCTTTTTCAGTGAGGCCACTTCTGATTAGGTTTCATTGAACTATAGGGCCAGATGCATCTCGCAGGTCCTGTGTCAGGTTCTTTGCTAGATGTTTTCCTGTTTCTTCAGAAGATGGCTCTCAGTTATTGTTCATCTTCAGTAGGTAATCTTTTACAGAGATGGGCAGTAAGTAATTGTATTAAAGTAACATATTACAGTAACGCGTTACTGTAATACGATTACTTTTTCAAGTAACGAGTAATGTAAGGGATTACTACTGCAAAAAGGGTAATTAGATTACTGTTACAGAAAATAGGCTTAAATGTTAAACAAATTTCTTCCAGTCAGAGAATGTTGCATATAATTTATTTTTTGCTTGATGCATAAAGTTAAAAGATTAAAATTGATAAAACAAGTTAAAAAAAAGAGACTTTTCCATTTGATTACATTTTGTATGATGGATTATGCAGAAAAAGTAGAATTGGGCTGAAAGATCTATCGCTTTATTACCTATTCAGGTTGTAAATCGTGTTTTTAAAAAGTAACTAAGTAATTAATTACTTTTGAAAATAAGTATTTAGTAAAGTAACGGGATTACTTTTTTGGGGAAGTAATCAGTAATTAGTTACAGATTACTTTTTTCAAGTAACTTGACCAACACTGATCTTTTATGCCTACCACTTCCTCTTTTTTCTTCCACTTGTCCAGTTTCCTCAAATTTCTTAAGGGCACACCAAGCTGAGATAAGCAACGTTAACAGCTGATAACTCTTTGCTCACTTTGTTGGTGCAAAAATACTATTTTATGCCTGTTAAACTGTGCTATCATTGATAATGTTTGTAGTTTCAGCTAAAAGGGGGGACATTATATGCATTTACAACACACTGCTAGTCACAAAATGCCTGAAGAGACTATTATGTTTAGACACAATACTGGTTCATTCTTTAGGTTAGGGCCCTTTTTTATTCTTGAATGAGTCATACGTCAGATTAACAAACTAAAAACATTGCCCTGAAAATGGTCAGGTGTAAGGATTGCTGAAAATGAGAGACAAAGCAGCCAATGTTGAAACATTTGAAAGACCTTCAGAAAGCCGGGACAACTACTGTTCAAGTCCAAAAAAAAAAAACCCTGCAAAAATATAAAGAAATGACTGTTGGCTCAAGGCTCTTGCACTGCACTGCAGTTCAAAAAGCATTGTCTGAAATATGCTACAAAAACAACAAAATAACTTGAAAATAAACAACAAAACATTGATAAAAGGGCAGAAAAACAAAACAACACACAAAAAAACCCTGTAAACAATAAGGCTGGAGAAGTATGTCGGAGAAGTCCTTCATGAAATTATACAGAATGATCTAGCAGGTGCCGTGCCTATCAAAGTTTAGGAATTCATATAAACTGGTACTTTGTACAAATAGTGTTTTGTCATATGCAAATGAGGAGGAGATAAAAGACGAGAGCCGAGCAGGCTTTTAACTCCCACTGAAGAGGACCACCACTACTTAGAAGAAAAAAAAGAGGAAATGGGAGTAATGAGACAGACGAGAGAGGGTGGTTTGAAACAATATAAAACACACTAAAAAAAGACGCAGTGTTTATCAAATCTGAAGAAATTTGAAATTCAAAACAACATTTCTGTAAATGTTCTGTCGTGTCTAAAGCAGATTAAGGTAGGAGGTAAGGAGCATAAATAAAGGAGAGTCACAGCAATTCTTCAGAAATTCCTTTTAAAGTGAAAAGAGTACAATAGAGTGGGAGTAAGAGAACAGAGCCTCGAGAAGAGGGGCAGGAAAGGGATAAAGAGAGAATTGGAAGGGGAAGAAAAGAAGAAGAGATAGCAGATGAACCAAGACAGACAAGCCTGAAAATGCTCAGAAAGAAATTAGAAAAGGGAAAAGGGGAGTAACAAAAGGCACGGTATTAACACTTTTCATATAGCGCCTAATGCCCCAATTATCTATCAAAGGACTGTCAAAATATAGAGGAAGAGAAGGAGAAACAGAAATTTAGACAGAGACAGAGCGCTAAAGAGAGGAACATTTAGGAGGAACGAAAGGGGATGAAACTAGTGCACATTGCCAGCTGCTCTTGCTTAGTTTCCTCTTAGTCAGGCTTGATCTCTTGACAGATAATGCTATTATAGCATTTTCAGTCTGCTCTTTCTGGGCTTCAAAATTACCAGCAACCACCAGTCAGACTCGCAAATTACCACCAGGATCCAAGAAAACATTGATACGCATCAAACGCTAAGATGTTACAACGTGCAAACAGCAAAATTCTAGCAAATAAAACTAACATTTAACAAGTCGATTATTGTTACGTTAGCAATACAGTAATACTGTTGAATTATAACAATTCTCCATGTTTATTCATATGGCCAAGAATTTACTTTAAAAGTTTTGTTTTATTTGCCACCTGCCAGTTGTTTTCATAGAAGAGATAACATCTTCAACATTATATTTTTTAGTTTAATATTACATAAAAAATAGTCTGAATGTAAAAAGAGCATCTCTAATGTCATCCTGTTTAACCTAATAGCACCCTGTTGGTGCAATAACACTAGCAAAATGAATTTGTTAAAAATGACTGTGTAATGAGAGAATAAAGGAATTTTATTTTTTTAATTTACATTTTTTAAGAACACCAAATGTTTTTTTAAATAACAATACTTTTTTTTTTTTTTTTTTTTTAAGTTTGCAAATATATTCACAACCTCAGAAAGTTCAGTTTGACTCCTGCTAGCAATGTTTTTCAAATGAAGAAATAATCTAATCTACCTTGATTTCTGTTTTGCATGCTCTGGCTATCAATTTATATTTCTGGCAAATCAGTCAACCTAAGCCCTAAGCGCTGACATCTTACCTATACATCGTGGTAGCGTGTTGCTCCAGACTCGCCTGCCTCCTCCCAGGCAAGTGATCTTGCTCTCTCCCTCAAGTCGGTAGCCAGGGAAGCAAGAAAAGTTCAATGAATCACCAACTTGAAAGCTGAGTCCCATTCTCCTGCTGGATGCTGGTACACCAGGATCCTCACATGGCTCCAAGTCATACTCTGTAGAGACAAATTGTCATGAGTCAGCATAAAAAGAAAGAAGGTATTAATTAATAAGAAGTGTGCAAAAATTGTTATATTAGCCAACACTAGAAAGAAATGCATTAACACTACATGTAAGCATTTGGAGCTGTGTCACTTAAGAGTCATAAAGAATCATTTTAAATTCCCCAGAATAATTTAAATACTTAAAGATTAATTTATTAAACTGTCATTAGCTTAAATTACAAGCATGTTAAAAAGGACACATTTGATTTAGTTTTCCCTGCTTCATCTCATTATGAAAACATGTGCAGCAGTCTCATCTAAGACTGTTTCACCCACTGAGATAGGAAGCTCTGTAATCTGTAGTGCCAAATAGGTTTGAAATACTTAAGGAAACTGTCAAAAATTTGTGTATCATGTATCAGGTCCCAAATAAAAGCGTTTAAATGTAAGTGCAGCACTTAACCAGATGTACTGCATATCTGCCAAAATAACCAGTTAGGTTTAATAATGCATAAAAGCCATTTTTCATCGCATATTAAAAAGTTACTTGAGCAGGTGAAACACTGTATCTAACAATTTGGTTTATTAGTTTGAAAATTTCAACAGTCTGCCATTAAAGAAAAGTCAGTGAATTTGTTATTTATTTATTTATTTATTTATTGGTAAGGGATCATCATACAGTCACTAACAGGCCAACTTAATAAGCCTTGTAATTTGCTTTAAAATGAATTTTAGCCAATGCAATGCTAAAAAAGAAGTAAAAAAAATTGTGTTCAGGTGTTCTTACCTGAGAAAGTGATATTAAATCCTTCATAACTCATGGAAAAATCTGAAATAAACCGTAGCTGAGCGCTGAAGTTCCCATAGAGTCCGGCTTTAACACTAGGAGGCAGCACGGAGCCAGTGAGTCGAGCTACCGGAACCTGAAAATTGCCATCCTCTGTGATTGACAAGTAGTCATGGTTCTCTTCCAGATGGAAAGTGTGGAAAACCAAATGGACTCCTGAAAGAACAGATGGCAAAATGGATAGATGGATGAAAGGATAGATGAATGCAAGAATGGATGGATAGGCATACAGTGTAAGATAGACAGTTACAGATATGCAAAGCATACACTCTATCAGGCAATATATATAAGCAATAGTCTAAGCCACTGTACATGAGATTCTTATCCATCATCCAGTACCATCAGTGAGGAATATGCTCTGTCCCAAATCCATCTTGCATAATGTGTAAGTCATATAAAACTATCTGCAGTGACAAGAAAACCATAGAACCCCCACAGCGCTCTGATCTCAACATCTCTGAGTCAGTCTGGCATTACATGAAGAGGCATTACATGAAGATAGTGAGAGGGCTGTGGCAAGTTGTCTAAGAGAACTATTTTTTACACTTGAAAAATTGCCCAAGTGTACACTGGAGAATTTGTGGCAAAGGGCGGCCGCATTTCATTGCCTAACACATTTTTCCATATTATTAAAATATGAAAAAATACATATTTTAACATGTTATAACCAGTGATTGACATTTCCATTACATTTGAGCATTCTTACCTTTTCCATGGGACACTTCTATAGTCCAGGTGCAGTTAAGAGAATTGGGGTAGAAGTCAGGAAAGCCAGGAGACAGAATTGTTCCCGTTTTACCATAAACATAACCTCCACAAAGAGCTGAAAATGTGACAGACAGAGAAGATTGGAACACAGCTGGAGATTTTCTTTTATTCAAAAAACTAAAAATGTACACGTCTTCAGTACCGTTAAGAGGTCGCCACCAGTGATCGGTGTAATGAGTTCCAAAGTAACATGTTACTATTGTCACATTACATTTTTCAGTAACACAAGAAAGTATTGCATTATTGTACTTAATTCAGTAATCATGTTATAGTTCAATTATGTAGTTACTTGTATTACAAAGGGTCTTTAGTTGACTGCATAATGGCGAACATGCCTTTCCCTTCCAGGGAGGAGGAGAAGCGACAATATGGACATTACATTTGTTTTTATTGCACGCAGGACAATAGCACAATGGTAAAGTGAAAACTGCGTCTAAGACAGAAACATAATGCTGCTAACACAGCTCGGCTCATTACAAGTATGTGAAAAGTGACAGCATGCTTTGACAAAGCTAGTGAAGAACCCAGAGGGATGTTAAAAGCCTAGCCCAGCAGCCAGAGCCTGATCTTTAACAGTGTTAAAAAAAAAAGCAGTGATGAGGAATCTGGCTTCTAGCGTTGTAGCATCCATTTCTACATGTTAGAGTAGAATCAGCGTGGAAAACATTTTGAAATCTCTTAGAGTTGGTTTTCAACTTTGCTTTGTGTTCAAACTTAGCAACACTAAAATAAAGACTATAGTGATGCTTTCATTATTTCAGATTGGTACCAGGCTGCAGGAGAGGGGGCTGAGGTAGATATTCTTAACCGGTAAATATGTGACAATACATTTTAGGTCATGACACAAAATTAATGTGATTAATTACTTTCACCATGGATAACTAAGTAAGTACAGTATTACATTATTATCTTTTAAAAAAGAAACCAGCATTTCTAATAGATTACTTATTTTTTGAGTAACGATCCCAACTCTGCTCACCACCTACTGGCAGATTAATATAAATTCTTTATTAAATTCCTGGGACCTTGGCTTTTTTTCCCCCAGCCTGCAGATAATCACCCCTGAATTTGGTGTAGTTAGCATGGTGTTAAATTCAGGCCTGTACTGAAGACTTACTCTATGATTACATAAGAAGAAAGATTAATGTACAGTAGAACAACGTATAATAATAAAGAATAAAGATCTTAAGATGTTAGTCATACATAACTCTAATACCAAAACCTGGTGTCTCAGGTCTTGTACGTAAATCGACCTGTTATGCGTGCAAACATTCTACTGTATAGTATGAGCAGTGAGCAATGAGCAGTGCTGATTTCAGCAAACACCCTTTGTGTTAGAAAAGCTTTTGCAAAGAGATTTTGCAAAGTGAACGAAACAAAGGTTAAAGATGAGCTTACTGCAGAAACAAAAGGACAAAAGGAAAGAGCAGGGAGAATGTCACAGACAAACAGAGACTGGTTTGTTAAAAGAGAGTGAGAGATTGGTGTGTGTGTGTGTTACCAGATACCTAGCCTCCACACAGAGCAATTCACTGATATGGAACGGGACAAATTCATTTGGGGTACTGCAGAATGAAAAATGCCATAGCAATGTAATGGAGAGTAAAAGAGAGCTAGCAGTACATCAGAGACTTCTGAACTAAGATAATATATTGACTCTTTGCTTCTCTTTGACTGAGCTTTCATCGCTTTCAGTAGTATTCAGAGCAGTTCAGATAAATTTAATTCAATTAAAGCGCTTCAAGGTGTTTGACTGGCATGGCAATAAAAGGAATCTTTGTCAGCTATAAAACAAACGGATTCCAGACTATAAACAAAACAAACAGACAAAACATTTTTCTTCACTGTCAATTTATATATATTTTGGTACACAAACGCATCTTTTAGCTACAGAGATAAATGCAGTAGTCATTTGTTTGGTGAAAGGTTTATAAAAAGACATTTATGATTTTGCATTTATGAGGACAGATTTCACAGCTCCTCTAATTTCTTCGTGCTGCAGGTACTCCAGCGTGCAGACCTCGTCTTCACCCCTCTCTCTCTCAATCTCTCAGTCTGATCATTTTTCTTCCTACTATTCTATATCATATTTCAACAGGGCTGGGGTTGATTTGAGAAGCTGTGATACGAGCTGTTCCCTCTCACTGACTAGCTGTCTTGTGAGTGTTGCGGTAACCTGTGCCAGACTCCCATCAGGATTTGGCAAAAACTAGGACACTGTCTGACTAAATGACCCTTGTTAAGGGAAGCACATGCGCATGTCTGTCTGTAGGGCTGTGCCATATGACCAAGATCTCATTTCCCGATATAAGACATCTATAATCCCGATAACGATATAAATCACAAAAATGTAACATTTTCTGTAAATTCTGTGACTCTCGGGCAGCTCGACTTGCGGGAAGTGTTTCCAGCTGGACGTCGTGTACCTGGAGTCGAGTGTTTTAACCGATGCATGAAACTATACATTTTTAGACATAAGTTGTAAAGGCCGCCGTTTTCTTTGTGAGTCTTTATTACACGGCGTGCTGCGGGGAAAAGCCTGTTCTAACGTTTGAGTCTAAGGTTTATTTTTTAGCACCTGGCGGCTCTTTTTTACTTCTCATCCGTAAATAATCTGCTCTTTCACGTGATTCAGTTTATTTTGAAAAGTCTCAACAGGATCTTGAGCTTTATTGTGAAAGGTTTACGTGGAACATAAGCGGACACGCGATGGTGTTACCCTCGTTGTGGTTAAAACAGGCGCTTGTAGTGTGGTTATATTAAATATAAGAGACAGAGAGAACTTTAAGAAATTAATATAGCCACTACAGTGACCATCAAAACGATGAAAAAATATTGCCTTAGTTTATTTTGCGACACCACGAAACAAACGATAGCGTAAAATGAAACGATAGACCGATATATATCGTTATGTCGAACAGGCCTATCTGTCTGTACGTAATGTATGTAACGTGTGTAACGGTTCATACTTTGGTGGTCATAATCGTCTGTGTGTGAAAAGAGAAAGAGCGAGAGAGAGAGATCGTTAAGGAAATGTGTGTGAGAAACTGTGAGGTGTATAACAATGCATAGAAAGAATGTGACAAGAAAGAGACGATTCATGACCAACAAAAAAAAAAAATGAAACAGAGAAAGAGGCTGGATTCTAAAGAAAGAGCTGCTTGGTTTTCAGAGAGGAGAGATAAATATATAGAGATAGCATATCAGTTTTCAGCATCATTCCTCCTCCTTCCCTTTTCTTAGTCTTTAAATACATTCTTAGTCTTCTTAAGTGATTCTCTAACTTTGGTCACTTCTAACAAGTTGTTGTCTTGGCACCAACTGCATGCTTTAAAATGTCACAGCACCCCTTCAATACTCTTCCTGACACATAAAAGAGCAGCCAGCGTTATCTGTTTGGTGATTTAACTGACCTGCAGGAATAAGATGAATAGTTTGTGTTGAATAGACGTTCTGGCATTACTGAAAGGGAATGGTGCCTGCATGCCTGGGGGGATGACGACATGTCATTTTGCTTTTTATTTTAAATGCAGTGCTGTCTGTGTAATGTAGTGTGTATGAAATGTTAACTGTGCCTCTGAGACTGTCCTGTAAATAACATTATTGCCATTAATGGGTGCGAGTGTGTGTTTGAATCGCTTCCAGCATGCCTGTGGGAGGGCTTAAAGATGATTTCTTTGCTCTTTTAAATAGAATAACCAAGAATTTTGTGAGTAGATATTGTAGGTTTGCTTAGTATTTGCAAGACTTGTTGTTTTGTCCCACACTTCCACAACATGCAGCCAAGTGTGATTAATCTAAATTTCAGCAGTGTAATAATATACTTAACACATAATTCCACTGTGATCTTTGCCCAAAAGCACACTATATCTCACATTACATTAAGTCAAGTCTTACACACCATTTCAGAAAAGTGCCATTCTGAAATAACATGTCTTATAATGTGACAGCTGTCTCATTCAGTGGCATGCCTGGCTGAAAATTGAAAATGTCACAGTGCCGGTTTAAAACTGTTTGCCTTACATGGCTGCAAGTATGACATAGATTGCTTTGCCATGAACTTACTCCTAACTTGTGATATCCTTTCATTTTCATATTTGATTATGTTCAATTGGCAGAGCAGATGAGATGCTGTTTGTTTAACTCCCACCATAGCATAAGCTGTGGAAAAACGCTCACTAGGAAGCCCTTTGAATAGCCAGGGAGCATCTGTTTCAGTAATTTCTATTGACCTGAATAAGTTCACAAAGGCTAAATGTCCAGCTTGAGTCATTGTGGTGGGAGTGAAGACTGTTTGCCCAATTACAGCTGTCTGTTGCAAAAAGTTAAAGGGCAAAAGGCAGAAGTGAGAGAACAGACTTTTTTTTTCTTCAATATTCTGCTTTGAAGGAAAGTAGCTACTGGTGTCACTGAAAACATCTTCCCTTTCAAATGTCTTTTACCTCTGACACAGACTGATCCTCTTTTCTGCCTCTTCCATCTTTAGTCTCCTGTATTTTGTGTTGATATTCAAACGAGGTTTCAATGTTCAGGGTCAGTGTAGAAATGAAGTGACCACGCAGAAAATTTAGTATAAACAGTAATCTGCAGAAATCTTGAGCCACCCATCAATTCTTTACTTTTTGCTACCAAATGGAGAATACGGGTAGAGATTTATTGAAGTGCATGCAAAATTGCGCCAACATAAGGAAACACAAAAGAAGTTTCTGTGCAACTTCAGTGAGCTTGAATGTCAATATTTGGTTATGACCACCTTTATTCCTCAACACAGCCTGAACTCTCTTGGGCAAGCGTACTTTTAATGAATCTAGGTAGTCTTCAGGAATAGTCCTCCAAGGTTCTTGAAGGACATTTAAAGCTCTTCTTTGGATGTTGGCCAGATTTGGTTCTGTTCTCTGTCAAGATGATCCCACATTGCTTCAATAATATTGACATCAACGCTCTGGGGAGGCCAGTCCATGATTGATATGTTCTGTCCTGTTTGCAATGCTGAAAAAGGAAGCTGCTTTCCTCTACCTGCTTTATCACATGGTAGAGGAAAGTTTAACTGTACTTTTTTGAGTTCAGAATCCACTTGTTTTGACAGCATCAACTGACTGAAATTCAGCCTCAAACCATGACCGAGACCTCCAACATGTTCTACAGATGGCTGTAGATATTCCTCATTGATGATTTGAACCAAAAGCCAGCCTTCAACTGAGAGCATTTCTGATGAGGCTCTGGTGAACAGTAGATGGATCACATTAAAGAACAGATGGATCTTTCACCTGCAGTTCCTCTACTAAAAGTCTGTCTTGATCAGTTTCCTCAAAGGACACATTACACACTATATCATGATATGCAAAGTTTAGAGCTAACAGCTCTCTGGTAATCACCCTGTTGGTGTAAAAATACTATTTGATACTTGTCATTCTGTGTTATCTTTGGCAATTTTGGAAATTCAACTAAAGTAATGGGGACAAATGATGTGTTTTTGCACTAGGCTGCGAGTAACAAAGTGCTTAAAGGTGCAATTTAAAAACTGCCTCCTTGCTACTTTATATTGTCTGTTATGTGTAGACACAAAGCTGTCCCCTGAGTTAGAGGCTTATTTTATTTTTGAATGATTCATATGTCAGTGGTAAGTTGCTTAACAAACAAAAAAACATTCCCTTAAAAATGTTTAGCTATGAGGACAGGATTGAACATGAGTGAAAAAAACAGTGTCTCTAGATCTTCAGAGAGGATGTACATACAGCAGATGTCAAGTTCAGTGTGCATCTGTCTGTATGTGGTGATTGAATGAAGCCCTGTCCAAGGTGCAGCGGACACAGTTATATAGTTATAGTTGAGATGGATTGTAAGAAAAGTGCTAAATAGTATCACAAAGTCTGATATTTAGCAAACTTTTCCTGTAGTGCCAGATTAACTTAAAAAAGAGCTCATACATTGATTTCCAGTGTAAATAAAATGATTAGATAAAAATCCCTACAAAAGACTGTGGTGGCTACTATTTCTTAGTTGCAATATTCAGTTGGAGAATTAAAAACATCAACTCTAAAGCACACATAATCAATCAAACAACAATTTGGCCAGAATTAAATTCAGCTCAAGATGACTTATTTTGCCAACGAAAGCATTTAATGCAGCTTTTGGCTTGAGAAGTGTATTTATAAAGCTATTTCAAGCTGTTCTCCCAACTAAGCACTTCTGGAGGCAAAAACTGGGCAATGTCTTTGGTTAAAAGAAAACAAACCCCAAACCACAATGGCCTGCTCTGTCAGTACGTGCTGTATGTTGACAACATTTTTTCACTCTTTTCCATGTTTAGAGAATGTGAAACTATGTGTGAGGTGAGTCACGAGAGAACAGCATTCGCCCCTGATTGTATTACTCACGCTACAGGGTAATTCCTGAAAGAGATCAAATAAAATTAAAAGAAGATACTAACCATCACAACTGGGAAGAGCGTGACTCCACTGATGATTATGCTCGCAAACAATTGGCTCCTGATCGCTAAGTGTGTATCCCGGGTCACATGTAAATGACACACGAGAGCCAATGGAAAAGCTGCTGCCATGGCGACGACCATTCACTGGGATACCAGGATCGAGACACGAGTCTGACTCCATTTTCACACCTGAAAATCACATCACACAACCGCCGCAGTGTCAAAAGGTTGAGTGTATTTGCGTCTGTGAGCAATTTCGAGTGTGTCTACCAGGCATTTCAGTCTATCAGTCATTTAGACTTACTTTCATATCTGATGCTGAAGCCTGCGGCAGAGCGGCTGTTGTCTGTAGTGAACAACAGGAACAGGAAGTTTGATGTGGAAATCAGGAAATGAGGCGCTTGGGTACCATGGTATTCGCCGATCAGGAGAGAGGATGCTGAGGGGCCATCCCTGATCTCCAGCGTGTCATAGTTGACTTCTGTCTGGAACCTAGAGAAACAAAGAAAAACAAAAACATGCACATGAAATTCACAACTGCAAGTTATACATGTTAATAAATTCCAACGCTGAAAAAAGAGAAACTCGCCAATATTGTTCATTTTGCACAATTTATCCACTGTAGGCAAAAAAAACCCACTGAGCTATAACAAAGTACTACCATATAAGAAACTTGACTGATATGTAAGCAATCAATCAGTCACACCTTCAACTATTCTATTAAATAGCTAAAACAGTTAAACACTAATTAACCCATTTACATTAAGTTGGAGCTACAGGGCCTAATCAGTCGATTTTTGGGTCTAAGCATCAAATAGTAGATGATCCAGAAAAAAGGATGTTGTATATCACCAACCTATCTAGTTGAACAGAAACCAAGATTTGGGAGCTACTGACACACTGCAACAACGCGGTATCTGAATAATTAGATCTGACCAGCTAAATGAAAAATTAACTAGCCTCTGCTTCAGAAGAAGTATGCTGAATCGTCCACAAATGAAATGCCTCATAGGCGATGAAGATAACTCGGCGTGTACGTCACATTTCAAAAAGACAAATTTCTGCTATTGCAGTTTCAGGCTACGCTGCATCTGTCTGTGGCTTGTTTCCAGAAGAAAAAAAAAATGTAAAAAGCCAACATTAATCATTTACTGCAGCAGTAACTCACCAGCCTCATTTATATCTGACTACCTTATATTGCATATGAAAGACTGCCCAAGTAAAATATTAACTAAATAATGCACTCCCTAACCGTACCATATTATCTAACCATTAACAGTCAAATTTCAACAATTTTTGAACAAACACATTTGACAAATCAGTCAACAGCATAGTTGAGTAATACACTTACTTGTCAAAGTGTATCTTTACAGCATGGTCTGCTTGTGCTTCAATCACCCACTGGCAGTTCAGAGAGTCTTTGTAAAAGGAGGGCCAACCAGGAGATAGTAAAACACCTGTAGGAGCTGTAAGATGCCCTCCACAGGGAGCTGGATGGAAACAAGGACCCCCACACACAACCACAGGAAATAAAATTAATCATTTTCTCCTTGTAAATGTCTGTAAATTGCTCCTATTTCATTAAGTTAGCAGATTAATTGTCTGCTCTGTTTATTTTATCATTCTAATCCACTCTGAATTTCTATATTTCATACATAAACATTTACCTTCGAAAATTGCGGTAAGCCCATCATGTGCTACAGTAAGCAATTTTGAGTTAGTGATGTTTGAAAAAGCCCAAAATAATTATCACATTATAATTTATAGGAGGAATTAAATATATTTATGTGTCAAATGGTGCCAAAAAATAACTCTCCGTTTCCCTGCACAAGCTGCAGGCAGCAAAACTGGCACATACCGTCACTACTTTATAGCTCAGTTCCAAGATTTCAATTATGACACATTAAAAAACAATAATTATCTCCTGTTGAGTTGTTTCTTTCAAATAAAATGAAATATCAGACATCGTATCATGTTCGGTTTTTATTCTTATTCATTTTGAGTCTGTCTAGAACCTGAATTAAACATAAAAAACTCCAGACCTGGAATTCATGGTTTCTTCATTATTCATTGCTACAACATATAATTTGCAGTGGCTTGTCTTTTCAAGTAGCTCATACCTTTGCCTATTTGATTGCTCTCATAAATCCAGACTTTCAGCAAGAAAAGAAAAAAAAAACAAAACACCAAATGCATACTGAAGGAGCAGTTTTTTTGGATGGGATCTTCAAGAACAGGAGAGATGATATTCTCTCGTACTCCATAGTTAAAAAGATGACCCCCCCCATGTTCAATTTGATTTTGTCCTCTGTCTGATTTATTAACAACAGGCAACAATTGATAATATCATTTAGACAATGCAATCAGGATGCAAGATGGGAAGGTTGCAAAGATAAACATACAAACACTCACAGACTGGTGGGTGCCATTCACCTTCAAAAATTGTCGAAAAAGCAGAAAACTGACAATCCTGTTATTATCACTTCCACATATCTGCAACCTAATAGTACATCTTTGTCTTTCGGTGTCTAAATAAATGAATATGTGTCCCTGAAAAGCTTTGGTACAACATGTGCCAGTCTCATTTAAAGATTATTCTTTAGAAAGAATGATGTGTCCAAACTGCAAGGCTAAAATCAATTAAAAGAGAAAATTGAATTGTTCCAAAGGTGCATAAACACACTTGAGCTGTATGGTAATCGCTAAAATAGTTGAATGTTTTGTGGAACATTATACTCCTATATACAATAAACAGTTCTTATGTGTAGGTGTCTGCTTAGGTTTACCTTCACAGCGAGGTACAGCTGCAGACCAGACAACATTTCCATCCTGAATAATGCAGGTGACCTGATCGGACCCCTGGAAATACACGATTTAAAGAAATGTTACATTTATACTAGGTTTTACCACACAACTATGGACACCGAGTATGACAATCGTTTCAAAATTGTGTTAAAGTGTGATAATGATACTTTCAAATGATTATTACCTGAGTCCGAATGAATCCTTGATCACAGCGAAACGCCACTGAGCTGCCAAGCTGAAACTGGTCACCGTACCTCTGACCATTTACTGGGACTCCTGGGTCATGACATTCATTCTGACCAAATGCTACAGAGAGAAAATAACCAGAGAAAAGTTAAAACTGGGGCTAAGACACATAAGATTGAATTACTGTATCAAACAAAGGCAAATTAATTTGAAAAGGAAAGAACAAAGACGTAATCTGAAAAAAAAGAGAAAGCTGGCAGATTGCAACTACACTCTGGTTAAGTGGTTCAAAATATGTATGCACATTTATTCATTTGAGCAGTTCTTACCAGTTTTTTCAATTTATTTTAATACCGAAAAATTGGTTCTGCCAGAGGAAAAAAATGAAACCGCTGCTGTATCACTGTCAGTGAATGTGACATCTCCACTGATATGGAAATATGGGAATGGAATTATCTTTATGTGGACTCAACCTTGTCATGTTAAGCTTATATTATCCCCATTCCAGAGATTAACCTGATCCCACCCAGAGCACACACCCAGTGATTGGACATGTCTCAGGTTGATTAGCTGCTGATGGAGGGAAATGGGAGCAGTGAGAGAAAGGAGAGGACGTAGGGGAAAAAAATGAGAGCCACAAGGGAAATGGCAGGTACACAAACAAAAATGCACACATACTGTATATTACATACAGTCTTGTAGCAGTATTCAAATATGTGTTCAAATATGCATGTAGAGAAAGCACTATATAGGCCAAAGGCAGACACAGATAAAGTACCCCTTGCACTCCTTCAACAACCTGATATTATAGAAGAGGAGGAAAAGACTAGAAGATACGTATGAGAAAAAGCACGAAATGCCAGCATACAAAATATTCAAATGATATGTTTAAACCAATACAGTCATTGGTTTAAACCCAGTAGAAGATGAAAAAAAGGCCAACTAAGGCTGAAGAAGCTAAGAAGAAGCCATAGTGACAGGGAAAGGTAGAAACATATGGCATAAAAAAAAAGGAAAAAATAAAAACTAAATGATATTTCGGCTATGACAGAGAAAAGATGAACTCAATAGTTGACCTCAGATAAGAATAACTATGTATCTTACAGTGAATGCATTTTGTAATTTAAAATTTTGAGCAAACCATTTGTTAGTAAGATGTAAACATTTTAAAGATTAGCTGTAGTTAGTGAGGAAATAAGAATTTTGACATTAAGGAGCAATATGCACTAAAGTTAGCAGGCTAACCAGCTAGACCAGGCTCGGCCAACTCCAGGCCTCGAGGGCCGGTGTCCTGCAGGTTTTAGATCTCACACTGGGTCCACAATATTGTCAACAATGTCAATGCTGTCAAGAATGTCAACAATATTGTATAATGTGGGAAAGTCTCAGATCAGTCTAACTCTAGACTTATTTATTCAGAGTTTTTACTTATCCCAAGAGTCTAAATCTGTTCCATGTATAAATTTATTCTTGCATTGTTTTGTAGTTGAAGTGGACATCTGATTCTTTAGGTCAGGGATGGGCCAACTCCAGGCCTCAAGGGCGGGTCCTGCAGGTTTTAGATATCACCCTGGGTCAACACACCTGAATCAAATGATTAGTCCATTACCAGGCCTCTGGAGAACTTCACGACATGTTGAGGAGGTAATTTAGCCATTTAAATCAGCTGTGATGGATCAAGGACACATCTAAAGCCTGCAGGACACTGACCCTCGAGGCCTGGGTTTGGACACCACTGAGCTAGCACCAAGCGCTAAAGTAGTTCCACTTTCTACCTCAAGGGACAATAGTGAGTCCAGTCTCTTTTTGCCCAAAGTATGGTTTAGTTTAAAACAAATTGTTAAAGAAACAAAAAGTGAACATATATAAGATCAAAATTGTTTTTTGCAGTAGATTAAATTGGAAATGATCATCTTCTTCCCTCTGAAAGTGATAAAAACAGAATTTGGATATATTCCATTTTGAATCTATCATTAATAACCTTAGCTGTCATAGGCTAAAGCACATTTTTACGCATGATGTCCTCATAATATATAGGATCAATTTATTTGTAGGATAGATTCAAATCTGCGAACAGTTATTTGTTCCCAGTGCACCGCTTTCACCAAATAACTGCACAGTCTTGCATTCATTCTTGAGTTTCTAACACAATTCATATAAATATACCCACAGCATAACCTCTTGATATTCATATATGCATTAAAATGTTAATAGACCAAATTACTGAAACAGCACAATATGTTTGATATTTTTAAGTCCCAGTGTAGAATTTATGTCATCAGGTTTTCAAATTACATTTTCAAAAAGTTTCACCACTAAAAACTATATGAATGTATTTCAGCATTTTTCTTTTCTGTCAGGTAAAAAGTTTGAGAGGCATTTAATTTAATATGATTTTTATTTAACTGCGTATTATTTTTTCATTTGAGGTGCATCAAACCTTTCATTTGTGTTAGGATTTGAAATAGTACACTTTGTTATTATTTATGCTCAGTTTTTTTTCCACTAGGTTAAAACACACACACACACACACACACACACTATTTTCATTTGTCACACACACACACACACACACACACACACACACACACACACACACACACACACACACACACACACTATTTTCATTTGTCAAATGCCACCTCTAAAGGAAGAGCCAAAGACAAGGTCATTTGGGAGGCAGTGTGTGAAATGGTGCAAAACTGCATGGTAATCACACTGAATGAATCTGAATCACTCAGGCAGAACTAGTTCAGCTTAGAGTGGATAAATATACAGGATGGAGTAGCTGGGTTCAAACTCTGACAATGGGACAGGCTTAACTGGGTGAAAGTTGAGTAAGACATGCATATGTAGCTTGCCATCACCAGTGTGTGAATGTGTGTGTGAATGGGTGGATGACTGGATGTGTAAAGCGCTTTGGAGTCCTTAGGGACTAGAAAAGCCCTGTACAAATACAGGCCATTTACCATATAGGATCAGTCAAGCAGAAGTCGTCAAACAGGACAGGTTAAGGTAACGTCAGGTGCAGTAATGCTGATGTCGGTATTATATTAATCATAACGAAGTGCCATTCTGAGGTGGTTAGCATATGAAAAGGTATTTTACTCTGAGCTATATTTAATATGGATCTTAACTAGTATATGAAGATACTAGCTATACAACAAGCTCCGGAAGCAAATCCTCAGAATTTAGTTGTAAATTTAGCTTATATGTTTTAAAGATGTGCATTGAGTTACATAGCAATACTCAGCTTGATAATCAGTAAATCATCACTTGTTTAAAAAAAAAAAAGGGACACTCGCTAGGATCTACCCTAGAACATAATGTATTGCAGTATGTTGAGAACTGATTTCTGCTTTTGTCTCTGATTACATGGTGGTAGAAGTGTTGTATCTCAGTTTTACTGTTGGAATGTCCGTATTGTTTAACAAATTTCTGCTATCAAAACTCCACTGAAGTGGCCACTGGAAGTATTCTGAATAAAAATTTGTCAAAGTGTCAAAACGACATGCTGTCATTTGTCAGAAGAACTGCTGGGGAAAAAAAAATGACAGTTACTTAAAAAAAATTTAAACACAAAAATTGCCACATCACAAAACCAAATTCAAATACAACAATGAGGTAGTACGCTGGTAGAGATCTCCATGGATATTTGGTTGGTTGCAAAGAGGCTGCTACCCCAAATCCTCTTTGTGACTAGTAGACTATCATAGTCACTGCAGTATGCACAGAAGACACAGATCTTTCTGCTAATGCTCAATAACTACTCACGGAGTAGCTGAAAAATGGGAAAAAATTGCAGCAGAGAGCTGAAATAGAGGACATCCACCAACACATTTCAAATGGTGCATCTTTACTTCAATGCAAATCCATTTCTGGTTTTCGTCATGCTTTTCACAAGAGTTTCTGAGTTTTTGCAGACAAGTCCGCATCTTCCATGCAAACTACAAGCAATCACAGTAATCTGCAGGCAACCAAGAAGGTTTTCAGTGCACAATTCATACCACTTTGCAACCGATTTCACCTAGTGTCAGTCTCCAGGGACCACTGTAGAAGCACAAATTTTTCCTAGTGCCAGTGGGCTACTGACTAGTCTCTTTGTTTGCAACTTCCAGTAACCGCTCACCAACTGGTTGAGATTACACATTTTCCCCCAGTGACTTAGTAAACTAAGGGTGTTTACTACGGCCTAAACAACAAATAGACTGAGCGATAAGTAGGTAGTTGATACTTACTGGTATAGCTGATATTGAAGCCTTTCCCAGTATTTGAATGATCAGACTGAAATTCCAGTCTCATGATATGACCGTTTGAGGCGATCTGTGATGGAACATCTTTTCCTGAGAATGTCCCAAATGTTGTTGGCTCAGACAGACCTAAAATCAAGCACAATTTAAACATTATTTTAGAGAGACATTTAATATTGCTTATCTAATTTATCCTGTATAAAATCAGGCCAGACTTGGAAAGAGAAAGGCTCATCCCAAGGGAGCTCAAAGAGGTGAATTAGGTGTAATTAGGGTTAAGCGAAAACAAAACACTGAGATGATTTAGCAGTTCCTGACACACTTGCTAAATGCTTAGTAATATGCATGATAAGCACATAATGCTTTATTTAAGCATTAGAAGTAGAAGTGCCAAAGTATGAAATGTATTCATGGAGTAACAAATTATTGACATTCAAATAACTGACAATCTAAATGAATCTAAATGATTAAGCTGGTCCTGGTAAAGCCTAACAACTGTTGTGAGTTTTAATGAAAACAAAAAGAAAAGTCTGTTAAAATGTCAATGTTAACTATAGACCGCTGAAGGATAACTTGCTTCTCTGCATGCTTAGAATTTAAAACAACAACAACAACATCAATTAAAAAAAATAAAAAATATAGGAAGAAATCTCCAGTAAAAGTAGACAGTCTTCCATACTGAATGCACTGTATAGTAACAGTTACTACTAAATAGTACTAGATGTAAACATGCCTAGTACAGAGAGACAAGAAAGGGATTCATTCATGACCCTTTAACGTGTTAACTGAACAAAAATGGCATTATCCCGAGGACACCTATCTCGAAGATTATTTCCAATTTCCAATTTTGAACACTCATAGCATGAAAGCAACACCTGTGTACTATCGCATTGGTCCAAATAACAAGCAAGAAACCTGAAGATCCGAGTATAAAAGGAAACCAGACACACATTAGTGTGTCATGCTTGCCAAAAGATGATACATAGAAGCTCTTTTGTACAGATGCTGCATTTGAGTGAATGCCCAAGAGACTAATATCAGGTGACTGTGGTGTCTGGGTCATTGATGGTATTTCACCTCGATGAGTATTGAACCATGTATTTCCGGACAATTCCATCACCATGGGAAGGAGCATTATCTTGTTCCAAGTACTCATCATCCCCTCAGGGTACATCATTGCAATGAATAGCATAACCTAGCTGGTATGTTTCAGTGTGCTCCAACACTGAGGTATCACTAGACAGTCATAAAAGGACACACTCTATATGAGTTGAATAGTCTGAAACTTCCACCCCTTCGCCTGTACTGCTGTAATCATACATCACCTCAGGTCTGTCTAAGACATTTGTGTCACAGCATCAGACCATTTACTGCAAAAAGTAGTTATAAACTTTTGTTTGGAAGAAGATATTCTACTCTTCAGTGCGCTCCCCAGTGATCCAAGCAGCAACGACAGAATCAGGGGGGAGTGTCATAAAAACTAGACTACAGCACATAGAAAAGCAACTTTCCAGCTTGAGATCACTGGGATATGTACATATACTCTATAAAAAAGGATCCCAAAATGGTAATGAAAGAATATAACAGGTCACAGGAAACATCTGCAGTCTCTGGTGCATGGGTAAGAGAAATAGACAGGTGGTAATTATTGTGGTCTTGGACAGCTATAAATTTCCCTTGTTCATGTGGCTCAATGTCTTATGTTTTGAACCAGATATATAACCACAGTGGTACAAACAGGCCTTTAAAGAAAAGTATGGGAACGTATGGATCTGCAAAGACAAAAATAAAGGGGCTTTATACAGAGATGGAAAAAGTACAGACATTCTGCACTTAATACTTTTTTATACAGTATTCTGTACAAACACTCCTGTTAAAAATACTCCAGTAAAAGTTGTACTGAGTACAAGTAAGTAAAAGAAAAAAGTACAGGCTCTGAAATGTACTCAAAGTAAGAAAGTAAAAGTAGCTCTTCGGAGGAAACAGGAAACAGGAAAATGTGTATAGTCAATGGTTTAAGTGGGATTCAGCAGGTGCAGATAATGCTCAGTGTGGACAAAAGAATCATAACTCACAATGATTTCTATTAAGGGCTCCAACAGATTTTCTTAGTGTACAGGCTGTGGTCAGCTGATCTCCTGCTCTTTGTGGACATACACAACTGAATTCAACAGATGTTTCATGAGTTGTCTTGGCTGATTTCTATCCTCTACACGGACTGGCTGTCTTTTTTTTTCTTTTTCTAAATGGTATAAAATTGGTATGAAGGTGGATTTCAGTCAATGAATCTAAGCATCATCATCTAAAATCCACTCTGCTACACTTGATGTAACCCAACTCTGAGCATGAAACCACAGATACTGTGCACCAGTCACACACAGTTCTTTACTTTAAATCCATCACAGTACAGCCAACTAACCTGTTTATTCTGCACTAACCTGTATTTTTTATGCAACCTTTAAATTACACAGTTAGTCCACTCAGTTTGATTTACAGCATGTTTCACAATATGAAAAAAGCATGATGTCACATATTCAAAGACCACTGAGCAGTCCTTACCTATAAATCTGACCTCTCTTCTTCCTCTCCTCTCCTGTGTTTCTTATCTTTCTCCATCTCTGAGTGAAGTTAGCCCTCTTTCTTTTCTCTCTCTGGGATATACAGCAGCTGGACCTTTAGCTAGCAACACACTGTACGACAAACCTCTCTGCAATTGACAAATTTCAAATGCAACGGCGACGGCTCAACAAACATCCGCAAACACACTGATCTTTGTTGAACTCACAATAATTTGAAATGACCTGCCCTTTAAAAAAAAACTTGTCAGTCCCTTTATGCTCGCTCCTCTTCAGCAGGGTAGTTAGATGCTGAAGTACTGCAACCACAACTTAAGGATACCTGTTTCTCGGTATTGTGGAAAAAACAAACGACCCCCCCCCCCCCCCGACTTTTGCACACGTCAAAACTACTTAAGTAAATTACAGATACCTAAAACATTGTGCTTAAGTACCCTAACAAAGTATTTATACTTCCCACCTCTGGCTATATGTATATTAGTACAGAATCTCTGAGCCATACATTGGAAACTTTGCGGAGACTGGAGGGATTTAAACACAAATGTTGAAATTTTACAATGATCCCTTATCACGTGATGAATTTCAATAAATATTAAACAACATATATCACATAAATCTGCAATGTGACTTATTTTAGGCCAGCAGCGTGATCATGTGCTTTTGCTTGTAGCACAATAATAATTTCATAAGAACATCTCTATAGTGTAATATACCCGTCAACTCCATTTGTAACCATTTAAAACTATGATCCATTTTTTATTATTATTACACAACCGAAAACATTGCATTAGCACATCTGCAGAGCTCAGATGAAAGAGTCAGATTGCGTGATCCCCACAGTAGTCCTGGTCAGTTGTGGAGCACAAGGTTTGGCTTAAATACTGAGGATGATGCCAGATTGCATCAGGTGGCAGATTCCTGAAAGTCTGGCAGGGCATATCAGAAAATCATCTTGTAATTTATTTCTCAACTGAAAGTGATGAAATGACATATATAATATAATATATATATATATATATATATATTTTGTTTTACAAATATCCACAATTATTTATTTTATACAGTATATGTGGCAAAGAGAGCACTGAAAATGGAAATACTATTTAAATCTCACCAATTATGAATTTCATTTTCTTAGATTATATTAGATTCTGATGATATTATTTGGATAAAACTGCTTCGGCGAACATATGCTGTCTTTTGAAGCATCGTGGCCTTGCGCGATGGCAACACCAGGTTGCCAAACACTCTGCCTTCTCACCGTACATCTTTCCATCAGCTTTCACAATCATCTATGAAAAAACCCCACCCTTGGTGAATTTGTAGAGTTAAACAATGATTTGCAGATACTGAGAATGTGTTTTGTTTTTTCAGCTATTTCTGTGTCTAGACGCTTACATAATGCCAAACAGGAAGCGATGGTCTGCATGCCTCAATCAGGATCTTGACACTCGTATGGTGTAGCACAGCACACCTCCATGTTTCACCACTTCAAATTGCAAGAATTTCCTGTTTAGTGCAACTACAGCATCAGCAGCAGCCAACACTCTCTCAGTGTCACTGTCCTGTATCTGCAGCAGTCTTCATGAGGGATTTTTATTGATCTGTTGGACAAGCCTGGGTGGAATATAGGAACATTTTTAAGGTGATTTATAAAGGAACACTACATATAGCATATGCACGCTGGTATGGATGCTGAATATCATTGTCATTATTTTGACTTTTCTGCAACCTTCTTTTTTTGCCTTTTGCTTGTACATAAACTTTTAATACAGATGTTACTCAATTTTTAACTTCATTTAAATGTGGAGGTAATGTTTGTCTAAAGTTGCTGTTTTGGTCACTTTCTTCTTCTGCAGCAATTTCTTCTGTGGAGGTGAGAAGTGCTGCTGTAATTGCCTTTCTGGTCAATAAGTGTATTAATCTTCTGACATTCCAGTGAACCAGCTGATGCTTTGATTACAGGTTTTGAGGGAAAAAGCTATTACAATGCATATGTGTAGGGTTTTTTTTTTTTTAGTTAGCTATTTTAAAAGTGCAGATATAAACAGATACACTGGAATGAGATGAAATTTATTGACGATCGCTAAAAGACTGAAAACCGACAGTTTCTTACTATTGACTTTATGAAATTCATATGAATTTTTAAAGGTAACAGAGATGGCAATGGAAATCAATGTAAGCTGACATCACTTCAAGGGACAGAAAGGGAGTTTCAAGACCACTTCACTGATAAAGATGCTGTTCTTCACAACACTCCCATAGAAACTTTTCTTTTTATTTCCTTCTTGACTTGAATTTTAGGATCCAATGCACTTAGACACAATTAAGCTACACAGTAACTGAGTTGTAAAGTGCCAGCCTCTTTAGTCTCTAGCAACTCAAAAGCCCTTTCACTTATTCATTATTACATTGATAGGCAAGAGACCAGGAAGGAAATAGAATCAACGTAACAATAGCTAAAAGAGTGCCAAGATCCTACGTTATCTTATCTAAGCGGAGAGATTTAGAGAAAAGCCTTTGTAATAGTCTGTCACTATCTTCTCTTATATTAGATGACAATAATGGCTTTCTGATTAAGTTAACCATTTTCATGCCATTCAAAATGTAGCCCAAAGTGTCATCTTTTTTTTTTTTTTTTGCATGGATTTCATGCTGCTGTTGCCCCACTCAGAGGATTTATGGGTTATTACGGAGGTTCCTTTGTTCACTTTTGTTTGCCATTTGTGATTTCATGTTCTTTTATTCAGAAATACAAAAGAAGGCAAGTTCATAAGTGTCAAGTTGATATAAAACCTTCAGTGAATAGAAATCTGATTTCTTTTCTATAAAGGCATAAAAGCAGAGTTTGAGTGATTGCCTCTGCTGCATAATTCAATGATATTTTAGACATTTGATTATGTGACACGAGGACATATAATTAGACACAGCCAATCAATCATCGGCAATGAATTGGCATCAATAAATCTTTGTAAATATTTGTTTGTGTTCATCAGCCCAAGAACCGATAACCGATTAAAAAGCATAATCTGTGAAAAGTGGATGTTCAATTAGTAGCTAACCTTATGAAAAACAATTATTGGGTGCAGTAATGGTGAATACTCCAGGGAAAATCAGGTAGCATGCAAACCACCACGTTTCTCTACCTCAGTTTGTTGGTATGGAAAAACTCTATTTACTACAGGCATACAGAATGAGCTTTAAGCCATCCATTTATTTCTCACTTCAGCGCTGAAGTACAGTTAATTTGGAAAATGTGGTTAATTTGGATATACTATGAGGATTTTTGGATACTCAGCAGAATTTTTTTTTTATTGGAAATTTTGGACTTTTAGTAAGTTTTTCGGTGATGTAAGATCTGTGCCTGAAAATAAACGTGCTTGCATTGCACAGCCCTGCATTAGAGCCTGCGCTATAGCTTACATCAGCAATATTCACTCATGTTATGTCACCCTTGATTTCTGGGATTTTCCTTCAGCTTACTGTCTATATAAAGAAGAAGAATGTAAGGACATATTTTGAAGCCACCGCTGGCATTAAAAGTTTTAGCGCTGGAATTGCCCTTTTAAAGCAGAAGGCTGTCACACAAAACACAATAATGACAGTTCTCTGTGTGCCATCCACAACTTTCACAGGCTGGCAGCAGTAGATAGAAAAAAGGCTCATTAGGAGAGAGCAACAGGCACCACTGCAGAATTGAGCAGATGTGCTGAAAACCAGCGCACATGTCCAAAAGATATGTTTTATTCTGCATTACAGGACAGACAACACTGAACTGTGACCTAATTCTGACTTTTGTAAATAAATTGTTATGAAATTTGAATTTAAAGTTCCTATACCTTGAATAAATATGTCATAATAAACGTTAAGAGATTTACATGGTTGAATTTAGATGAAAGATTACTTTTTAAATAAATTTATGCAAATCCAAAAAAGAAGATGAAAATATATATTTTTAAGCAATTTCATGAAGGATTCCAAAAAGAGTACAGGAATCGTGCATCAGCATCAGAATAATGCTTTATCTGTATCATTATGGGAATTTATTTAAATGTTTTTTATATATATATATATTCCACGTTCCTTTTTTCTCCCTTTTTTTGAGAATCAATATGAACATTTCTAGCATTTTAATGGCTGATCCATCTTTACAGGCAGTTTACAAACAAACTACATCTTCATAGTAGTTTGTTATAAATTGAAGTATATTAGTAATATTAATTTGATATTTATTGGTACCAAACTGAAGGGAAGTGGCTGACTTTAGATGGATTTTCATATAATAAAAACTCAAGTACAGCAGATCATTGAGGGTTTTTTTTTTTGCTCTCTGTTCCTGAAGGCACAGATACACTGTGGTTTCCTTGTGACAGAGATTTATCACCAGTCAGAGCAAACTGGAAGACTTCAAAGCAATAACTGAACTGATTTCAGTTAGCCCATTGTAACAGCGATAATTGCCCTGTAATTTAAAAAAGGTTCTACAGAGACAAAAAAAAAAAAAGAATAGTGCTAGTCAATTATACACAAGTTCATCTTTAATGATCAGCCAGTCAAACATGGGCTTGACTTGATTCAGTTTAAATCAATAACCTTTATTACAATGGGGAACAGCAATCTAATTGCTCTGTGTTTTATGTGAAGTGGAAAGCTATGCAAGTGTTGAAATGATAAATATTACATTACAACTACACATCCAGTGTGCCCATCATTCATCAACCCATCAATGAGATCCACTCAGCAATTCTCTTTACCAGCTGATACAGGATTTAATAGCTGCGAATTTCAGAAACACTCCCAACCTCCCCGCTCCACCCCACCACCACATATGTCTTTTTCACCTATTTCAATTGGTCACACGGACCAATATTTATGCCATAAGCTAAATACATATGCACAATGATTAACAAATGTATTAGAGCACCTGTCATGAAAAAAAAAGATTGTAGAACTGCACTAAAAACATTAAAAAAAAAAACTGTTTTTATTTTTTTTACTTCATGGTTAAAAACAATAATTATTTTTAGCATTAAAATGTCATTTCAATTAAAGAGCTTGCACATACTGGTGGATTAACCATTACAGAAACATTAAAAAACAATTTAGGTGATTACAAATACTGTTAATTTAGAGCAGCTGTAGCATAAACTTTACTCTGGGTGGCGGCCTAATAAATTTGTTAAGTACTGTATACTGAGGTTTACCTCTTAAAACCACACCACAAAAGAACAGAGCAAAATATAAACATGCAGTTACCTTCATCTTTGACCACCAACCAGTCGAACTGTGGCTCCAGGTCAAAGTCAGAGAAGAGGAGATGAATGCGGCTTCCCGGTTCAGAAATGATCAACCACACACAATTCAGGTTGTTTCCATATTCCTCTGGGTAGTTTGGGGACAATACAGTCCCTGATGGGGCCGTGAAGTTGAAAAAACATGAGACTAGAAAGAAAGAAAGAAGGAAAGAAGGAAAGAAGGAAAGAAAACAGAATGTTATTTTTTCAGGTAGCTGGCTGAGAGTGAAAACAGAAAGGCAGACGCTGACAGACAAAGTACAAAAGCAAACAAGAAAAAACAACGATAATAAAAAATTAAATATGAAAACAAACAGAAAGAACAACTAGCACAGACACAGAAATGGTAGACTTACAGACACAACTGGGTTTATTGCCAGACCACTGATTATTGTGCTGGCATGTGATGGTTCTTTCTCCCACAAGTTCAAAGGCTGCCTGACAAAAGAAGGTCAACACGTCACCATGTTGAAAGCGGTCACCGCTACGGCGACCGAATGTGGGCACCCCAGGATCGCCGCAGCCGCCTCGTTCGATCTCTGTAATACACAAATGCAGAAAGTCACATTTTATTTTGATAATCAACGTCATGTACATGTTAGTTTTTAGATAAGGCGTTGTTTTGCCTGTATTTGCGAGGAGGAGTTAAATGGCAATGGCATGCATACACTGATTTTGAGATAGCATGTGTATTAAATCAATGCAAACTCGGCAACAGATTACAAGATGGCCTTGAAATAATTTAAATAAATGTTCCACGTTACAAGGTTGCTGTAAAAGCTACCTTTCCTGGAAAATTGAGCATGTACAATATTTTCTTTTCACCCCCAGCTGTTCGCAGCATATGGCTGCTCCTCCCTGAGCCTTGTTCTGTTGGAGGCCTACTGTCATCTGATCGTTGAGGATTTCTCTGTATTATTGTAAGGTCTTTAACCTACAACATAAAGTGCCCTGAGGTAACTTGTTGTGATTTGGTACAATATAAATAAAGTTGAATTAAACTGAATTGCATCCAAATGTATGGAGAGTGAATCAGCTTAAATCAAATAATCTTAAGGTCCTTCTAGACTTGCCAGATATAATTGTAGCAAATGGATCAAATTCTTTGGATAAAAATAATACAGAAACAGAAACATTTATTTGCCATTTCACAAGGGCTTATTTAAAATCAACTTCCTTGAAAAATGGGGGCAAGAAACTGTACAAATGCATTTGAACTGATAATGACACATGCAAAAGGGTAAACAACAAAGCTATGCCAAAAATCAGGACAAAATATGTATACAAAATATACCCCCCAGAAAAACAGACAAAAAAGGAGAATTATGATTTGGCTTAAGAATATCCGGAATGTTTCGTTTATTGTGTTTGTTTTTGAACGAGTCAGGAAAATTCAAATGGGCTCTTTTCAAGCTGTCTGAATGCAAAGGCTTCAGTCAGAAGGGGGTGATGTTATTGCTTTATGGAGCAGAAAGTGAAGCGAACATGTCTAGCATCAGTTATATTACGCTGTTGCGTTAAGAAGTGAAATGCAACCTGAAATTCAACGGGCAAAACTTCATTTTGTTTCCTACCTCAAAGCTAATTACCATCAAGGTAATTGTGGTGTAATTCAGCTCTAATTGTGAACAGCAAAACAATAAGTGGAGACGCACAGGTAGATGAAAACACACACACTGATTCATGCACACTCTTGTTAAGTAATCAGCAGGAGGTGGAAATTGAACAGAGCAATGCTAATGTTTGTGACGTGGTATAAAATATGACTTCCCCTACTTCCCTTGTGCACATTTTAAGACACATACAGTATGTTGTGCCTGCCCTGTGTTCTCTTATTTACACCCTTTCCTCTGTCTCTGGCAGTACTCCTTTTAAATAGTTCCTGTCCTTCTCTTCCATTATGCGTCTTCTTATTGCTCCAGCTCTCTAAGTCTGATACACTGTGTTTTATTGGCATTGGTGTCACATTAGCAGTACTGTCGACCTGGCCTGCAATCCTGTTCTATTCATTTGTGACTCATTTTTATCCCTTCTTCTCTTAATGGGAGTGTGTTTTTTATCCATCCCATTCCCCTCGCTCCCCTACTTTAAAATTTGACATTCTACCAGACGTCTGTCATCCTGTAACACATGCTCCACCATGCTGCTGGATTCGCTTTGGGCAAACACATCTCAAGGTGAGCTGTGTGTATGTGTGCATGTGTTCAACACTTTTGCTATCTTCTGGGATGTAACTGCACCCACAAGAACAGAATACTCAAAGAAGCAGGAGGCATGTTGGTGGCCCATAGCTAGCTGTCACGCAGTTGATGAGTGTCAGGATGGATATCAGCAATCTTGAGCCCCCGGTAAGTCTGCCATTATCATTGTAAATGCTTCTCTCTTCTGAGCTGTTTCTTTCTAATGTTACTTTTTAGACTTTTACTGAAGTGAAGATTATATATTTACATCTGAACAAAAATATTTTACGCTTCTTTTTTCCTATGCTCAGAGCCACACACTGCACACAGTGCCTCTTACAAGCAATCTAAGTACATAATTAAAAAGCAAATAAAAAATCTGAATGAATAAAATAAAGATCAGAATCGTGTTTAGTGTATTTTAATGCCAAAAATTTGTTTCAAATAAACTTGCTTGATGTATTATTTGTTGTATCATTAACAGTCAAATATCAAAAAGTGAAGTATAAAAGTTTTTTTTTTTGTTTTATTTCAGTACTTCAAATTGAAATGCAGATCTACTACCTAAAAAAAATAAAAAATTATATGCTGATACTTCTTACATTGTTCAATCTTAAAGGCATTCAGTCCAGATTTTTCATTCATTACATTCATTCAAGATTGCACAATTTATATTGTTGCACTTTTGATGACAGTTACATTTGTCTGAAAGCCTCAATTATCATAATGTGCTGCGTGTTTATGACACTAACTCTGTCTTTCTTTAGTAATCGCAAACACACACGCACACACAGCAGGCAAGATTTCACAAGTGCAACGTGATGCCAAAAACAAGACACACATTGAGTTTCCCTTCAGGGTTGAAAATGTAAGCATGCTCAAGGGGTAACACTGATCAAAGGTTGTTACGTGGTGACATTATCCTTTTTGACAGTATCACAGTATTAACGCAAGGACACACTCACAACATACACCACAGGCACTTGTTCGGCTGGCCAGAGGGGGGAAAAAAAGCAGAAACTACTGCATCAAGTCTGCAAAGTTTGTTTTTTTTTTAGTTTTGGGTTTTATTTTCTTTCCTTTCAGTTTTGTCATATGTCATAGCCTTGTAATTTATATAAAGTGGATCAAATAGGAGTTTTGAGTCATGAGCCCCGGCATCAGGACAAATACAAAACATATAAAATCAGTGGTCAGTGGTAGGCCAGTCTCATATTAAGCCAAAGAATACCTGTTACATAACGCTCAGTGTCTCTCATCACAGTTACACATGCACACACGCACAGATTTTCTATAGTTCAGCAGACCGTTCGTATTCCTTTGAAAAGTAATTGACCCTGGAAAACTTCACTAAATCAAACACAGCAAAGCAAACCAAGAGCATAACCTTTGTCCCTGTTTCTCTTTCTGGCTCTCACAAACTCCTCTGGTCTGTCCGGGACTTGATTTTGTCTCAGATGATTTGTCATTTTTAGTCTTTTTATCCGGCCCTGACAAGCAGTTTTTTTTTTTGTTTTGTTTTTTGTTTGTTTTTTTTTGGGGGGGGGGGCATTAGACGTCTATCCCTATATTTATGAAATTACTTTTCTATTTGCCTGTTTTATTCTCTGGCTTAATTTAATTTTGCTCAAGTTGATTTAGTACAGTTTAATTCATGAGTGTCACTAACATGGTAGGATGCAGTATTTAATCAATTATATCAATATAATAAAAGATGTGTCATGACTATTTGTTCAAAAATAACAATGAATATGTGCTGTTGACAAACAAAATAATTTACAGGACCTGAAGACTTGACATCTACACAGAGAGGATCTAGGATTGATATATTATGAGAGGCAATTTGTTGATGCTGTTTGAGACCACTGCTTGCCTCAAAGTGAACGGTCATTGCAAATCAATACAAAGTTATTCTGACTAATCACCTTTATTTTATGATGCAGGATATACATACCTGTCCTAAATCTTATGACTGTGGGATTTTGTTCTGCCAAGATGGGTCATTGAAGTCTAAGTGCCAAATACATTAATTTCTCTTTCTCAGTAAATCATGTTCATATTCTTCCAAATGATCTCTCCTTATTGAAAGAATGAAATATCATTTGAAGGAATGATGTTCTCTTCCTTCAACAGAAGGATGCTAACGCATAGTGAAGCTGTTTTAGTCGCACATACTGGTCCAACACCTTGCTAAGACATTTTATGTTGTTTTTGGTTTTTACTGTTGCATCATTATCTCCATAATTACCAGCTTAAAGTAAATATGAAAAATACAAACGCAAAATGAAGTAATTAACTCACATTACTCATTTCTTACATTCTACATGCACGTGTGTGTGTGTGCGTGTGTGTGTGTGCGTGCGTGTGTGTGCGTATTTCAGTGAGGCATACCTTCATATACTGCCTTGAAGCCTGCTGAGCCAATTGTATCGTCTGACTGCAGGTGTAGCCACATCTGATTGGACAAGCTGACAATGAGGTCAGGGACGCTGGAGCCAGTGAGTCTACGTTTACATACACAAAAATAAAGTATTGAATAATCAGTATTAGTCATTGCTTGTATTTCATGAATCTAATGTCATACTTAAAATAATACTTTATTAATGCGTTCGTTCTTTTATACCCAGATAAAGTGGTTCTTACACATAAAGCACTCTCCGAGTATCTCCTATCTTCCCCCCATCTCCCACAGTCAGTGTGTCATATCCTCTCTCGAGATCAAACTCTTCAAATGACAGCTTTATTACCTGGAAAAATAAAACAAGACAAGAAAACAAATTTAGAAACGGTTACAAACTCCACCACATAGAAACAGAAAGACAGAGACGCTGTGGGATTTATTTGATCTCTTGGTTTTTCGCCCTTACAGTTTCAGCCAATAGAAACTTATAATTACATGTATCACTGTGGGAATCTGAAAGTCATGTAGAGAAATGTGAATTCCACAAACAACTTTCCCTGAACATATTCATATACATATTCGGTAATGTGCATACATTCTTATATTAAATATATTTATTCTTATAATTGTCCCATTCCTATTCTTATACTTTGCTTTGTTTGTATTTGTATTTTGCACACCTGTTTTGCTTGTGAAGTTCGCACACAAGAATTTCACTCGCATGTGCTGTACCAGTGTATGAGCACATGTGATGTGACAATAAAAGTGATTTGATTTGATTTGGTGTCATGAGTTCATGACAAAAAAATATATGTTAGAGGAGAACTAGGAAGCATGCTTCTTTTTTTTAAATGATCTTTTTTGGTCATTTTTGCCTTTATAGGGTAAAGACAGATACAAACTTTATAAGATTTATATACATCTTTTCCATATGGGGTATGGTGGAGAGAGACAGGGATGACATGCAGCAAAGGGCCATGGGTCAGACTCAAACCCAGCATCTGAGCTTCGTGGACTCTGAGCTAACTGGCACCCCAGTGTGGCTTCTGTTAACCAGCCAAAACCAGTCTAAGATCCTAAAGTTTTAAGTTACCTTGAAACACAAGACATAGTTTGAGAAACGGTCCCATGGACTCGCCCTTACAATGGGGTTCTTCTTACAAAACTGGTTGTTGAATATGTATTACCAGTCAGGCTTTAGATTAATAATAAATATATATGTTAAGCAATTTAAAATAAATCTTATCTCTCATAGGAAATCATGTTACCCTGATTATTCAGGGCAAGAAGTTGGAAGAAAGTTTTCTGCTGTATAAATTAAGGTACAAATATCACCAGTATGAGTCACAAACTTTTGGTTTCCTTGGACGTCACAATTGTCTACAGTTTAATCAAAGCTGCTATGTTAAAGACCTAACAACGAATTTGATGGCGACTTTGTGCTATTCCAGAAATAATCCATCTTTAAGAGAAGAGAAGAACAAAGGTCTGAAATTTAAGCACCTCTTGCTTTTTATTTAACAGCATCCTCTTTACAATCACAGATTGCATGAAGTCACCTGCGGGCACTGCACACACAAACACACACACGACATCCAACAAACACGCTTCTGCTGTTGAACTCTCAGAAATCGACTGCTAAATGCCTTACTTGCAGGCATTTTTGTGGCTGCAGCGGCCTGCATGCAGCATTGGATCATCAATCTGCTGTATGCTCTAATACTGGTATTCTATTATTTGCTGCTTGTCCATTATTCATTAGGTGTAGATCATATCCCTGACAGGGTGGATGATGACATATTTCTGCTCTCTTCAAGAAACCTCTAAGAAAGAAGAGCTCAATCAGTGAGCCTCTGGCGCATTAGAAGACTAAGATGAACGCTGAACATGTGATTGTGGTTGAGGATTCATCACAAGGCAAATCACACTGCAGTGAAGAAAAACCTTTGTGCAGGTGATAAGAGTGTAAAAACCATTTTTACATGCCAGAATCAGCCATGCACTGCTGAGCCTTTGGCTATGTTTTTTTTTTCTTCTTTTTTCTCAAAATAAAAATGTTCAGATAGTGTTTAAGGATAGGGAATCATCTGTGGGATTAGCTGCCATCTGACAGGAATGGCAGTGAATCAATGGGTGTACTGTACAATTCTGTATTCATACATGTCTCAATGCATCTTTGCATACATATACACCACTTAAAAGCAGTGCACACAGATATGCAAACAGGATAATAGTTAAAAGAAAAAAAAAAAACATGTTCCTTTTTGACAGCAGCAACTTACATTTAAGAAGCAGACTATTAAATATGAGACCAATACTTGCAGAAAGCATTTTCCTTTCTGAATATCCACAGAATGATACAGCCCCTGGCAAAGTTTAGTCTCTCCAAATGGTTACAAATAATGGGGAAAAGATGCAAAACAACGTTGCGAGGTATTAACTCCTGGCTAACAACAAATGACAGGGTGCATTAATAAACCATTATACTTAAGTTGTTTATGGATTTTTCTACTCTATTTGAAGGTTCAAAGGAACACATGAATTTCTGTTTAGCTTTTAAAGATACAAGATCATTATTTTTTTAAATAATTAAAAAACAACAACTA
This sequence comes from Simochromis diagramma, assembly GCF_900408965.1. Classification (NCBI taxonomy): domain Eukaryota; kingdom Metazoa; phylum Chordata; class Actinopteri; order Cichliformes; family Cichlidae; genus Simochromis; species Simochromis diagramma. Next base: position 14,985,237 of record NW_024387414.1, on the reverse strand, counting down.
TGAACCACTTTTAAGGACACAATGTTAAGATGTGGCACATTTTTTCTTTGCCTCTGATACATGAAAATTACAAATTTGTTACGTGATTTATTTTCAAAAAGACAAACTATTCCACTTTACCATTGTCCACTGTGCGATGATTAACACTGCTCTGCCACATGTAAGAAAAGCAAACAAATGAAAAGCTGCAGAACAAAAACTGCTACAAACAACTGCAGCTTTTCAGTTAGCATCTTTGTTTTTTTGTTAAACCCGGCTTGTTGAGAGCTACACTCAAATCAGAATCAGAATACTTAATTTATCCCCTGGTTTGTTTCGTTGCAGGCACTCAATCAAAATATAAATATGAGAGACATAAAAATGTGAAACAGGACTGAAACAGAGTCTCCGTTACTGAAGTAGCATTTTTATGTTTCTCCAATACCGTGAAAAAGATGTTCTGCTCACAGTAGATGAATAGAAGTAATGGTAAATTAATTTGGTATTTATATCTATACACAAATAATAAAATCTTGAACAGTCAAAGCTTTTATTGTGAGCTGTATACGTGTTTGTTTCTAATAAGGGTACAGTCTTAAGTTGTTCTTAAGACTGTACAGCAGCAGCAGCGGCAGCAGCAGCAGCTAGAGGTGATAACAAAAAGGGAATGAAGCAGAACAGAATCCAAAACAGGCTTGGTATGTGTTCCTGCACATCTAAGACTGTGTGTCTTTGATGTGCGTGTGTGTGTGTGTGTGTGTCTCGAAGGTGGTTTTCTCAGGTATATCTGCCTTAACAACTGAGGCAGAATAGTGTTAAGGTACAGCTGTTTCACTCAATGTTATGTGAGCATTTCTGTTGCCTTATACGTTTCTGTACTTTATTTATGTTTGCGTATGTGTGTGTGTGTCTAGACAGTCAAGGGAGACTACAGACTTAAAGGAACTGAAGCATTATCACAAGGTCATTAGCAAGAAGCTCAGCACTGTTCAATAGATCCAAATGGGCCCATTTAGAAAGACATTAAGAGCAGCCTGCAACCCCAAACTACATTAGATTAGCTTCTTTATTCGCTAAAGCAAAGAAAGCAACAAAGACAGAAAGAAAAGAAACACTGCAGAAGGAAACAACGGTAAGTGCTCTCTGGGCCTTTCAAAATGTTCACCTAAAGCAAACAAACATGTGTTGTACACATGAAATGGGTTTTCAGCACTTTTCTATATTCGCTTTTGGTTTCACTACATTATTTCTGGTTTTTTTTCTTCCTAGTATTTCAAGAGAGATATTCTTTGGTGAAATTTGCTCTGTTCCAAGATCCAAAAAAAAAGTTATTCTTTAAGGGTGGATGCCTTTCAAAGGGGTAAGTGAAGCATTATCACGTTGAGGTCATTAGCAAGCAGCAGAGCAGCTAAGAGCAGCTCAATAGGCCATTTAAACATTGTTAAGAGCACTGAGCAATTCAACCCTACAGTGAAATACCTTCAGTCAATCACCCAGTAAAGTTATAGTGCTGTGAACTTCAAAGTGTGTGACCACAGTCTGAGAGAGGCTGATAACTATCTTTTCGCTCTCTCATTCCAAAATCTGATGCTTTTGTGAACGCTAAAGGAGGTCATCTAAGAGGTACTTTTAGAGCATTTTTAGTCAACAAAACCTCTAAAACATTACCAGCTCAGACCGTAGCATTTCAGTTCATCTATAGCAGAGCAATAACAGGGTACATGCCTCCCCTGAATGTCCTGGAGCAATGGAAGAATGTGGGATTTTAAAACGGAGAATCCCCTATGTCTTTTCACATGCCCTCACTGTTGGGGCGTTATGTTCGGGTAGTACTAGAGAATGCACAGACTTAATTGGATGGACTACTTCCTGAATGCCCTTGTTGAGTTGAGGCTGCAGTTGTGCTGAGTCACAGTGCACCAGCAGAGGGGAGAAATTATCTCATAAGAATAAATAATTTAGTAAATGTATAATTTATGTGTCTTTCTACCTAAATACACGTGTTCTGACCAAAGTCAAATCACTGACTTGTAAAAGAAAAATACACAAAGCACACAACCGCAAATCACTATATTTTGTTCATTACTTCACTGCAACCTCGGCTACAAATGTTCTGGGAGAGGCTTATCCTCCTCCTTAAGGGTATTAGAGCAGGTTTGATGCTTCTCTGTATCGTTATTCCCACTTAGGGTTCTCCAGAAAGAAAGCAGTCGGCCTGCCACGCTCACTTTGTTGTTGTGCTGTTCTATGTTTTCCCTAAAAAAAAAAAGAAGATTTGGAGCCCTGTTAAAATGTCAGCACTGCACACATCTAATGAATGACATTCAGTCTGTCATTTCAGCTGCCAAATAAGCTAAGGTGACCCCTATAGAGGGTAACACATGTGGGTATAGGTTTTGTTTCAGTCTTGATGGCTGTAAAAGCTAGCTCCTTATTGTAGTCATGCCCAGAAACCAAAACAATGTTTTTATTTCCTGACATCTGAATTCTTTTTAAAAGAAGAATCAATATTTTTTTGGTTGTTTTTAATATTTACTCATTATTTGATCAGCCTTTCAAATGACCCATGATAACAGGAGCATTCAAGATCCCTTGTTGCCAAATGATTTTCTAACATGAGCTTCTTTTGACTGCTCCCTTGTTGCAAGAAGTCACCACAGCATGCAGCTCCATACATTTGATTTGGCAGATTTTTTTTTACCCCAGATGCCCTTCCTGACGCAGCCCCCAGGGGATCTGTGTCTCCTCCCATAATAGCATATTTACCAGATTCATTCACTTGAGTCAGAAGCTCAAGGTGATGATATGTGTTACCTATAGTAACTACAGCATGTTTTTTTTTTTTTGCTGAAGGAACGCAATTAATTCACAAGACAGGCTTTTTCAAAGGTAGATGCTAGAATATGCCATGTCCAGGTTTCAGTATCCAGGACTGATAATAATTTTCACAATCACAATCTTGTGATATACAGGGCCTTGACAGTCGTGGGAACAAGGCTGACTAACTTTATTCTAAAGCAGCAGAGAGAGGCATATGTGAGCATGGTTATAACGACGTGCCAAAATTTAATGCGTTTTTACTACCTCGAGTTCAGAAAAAAAAATCTGTCAAGAAAACTATGTACTGAGGTGACCTCTTGTCAGAGAGGGAACAGCTGCCCTAAAAGCAGAGTGTACGAGAATTCCCTAGCCGAGACTGTGCAGCTATGTTGACTCACTGGTGAGCTGCCAAATTGGAGTCTGGTACCTTTTTCCAGTAGATTACTTTTAGCCTTTCAGCCAAATAAAGAAGTATAGAATAACCCGAACCCCATTTGGGGATGTAAGCTATAGGAAACTGATTTTGAAAATAGTCACTTATAGAAAACAGATTACCTATATCGATAATGATCCCTATTTTTTTTCTTTAAATTCCAGATTTAAGTTTTAGGAGCCTTTCTTTGACAGTCTAATCAGAATTTTAGAAGTACTTGTGCTTCTCATTCCATCTCAAGAGAGCATTATAAATCATCTTTACAGTGTACTGCATCTTGCAGCTGCAATGAATTTTACGATGGATACACACTGTGCCGCTATAGGCAATGAGGGACAAATACAGAAGTGGATTGCATACCAAATGGCTCCTTATAGTTTCTCACCCTAACAATATGTTTTGATCAGCCAGGAAGAGCCTTTACCTCCAAATGTACAAAGAGACTAGAACTTCACACAAACCAGCAGGCGAGGCTAAAACCTAGTACTCACCTGAGGGTCAACACACTGTTATTTGTTAAATAATAAAAACAGTTCAGAAGTTATTCCTGTTACACTAATTGTTATGTGGGTGGTCTATTGCCAGTCTCTCATTAAAATAGATCAAGGTGGGAATTTGCTGCTCTTTGTTTTAAGGCTTTGAGCTTTCATTCATGTTCTGTCTTCAGTTGTTTATTATTTTTCGGGGTCTTCAGAGCCACAAACTTTCCCTGTGTGCTTCAAACAAGAGGGCAGAGTGCAACCCTTGACAGATGGCCAGGCAATTAGAGGTCTAACATAGATATGCAATCACTCATTAACAGTCTACCTGACCTGCATGTCTTTGGTTAATGTGAGGAAACCGGATCACCAAGGGGAAACTTCCCAACACACAGGGACATAACAATAGATTGGACGCTGGGGGTGCAAACTGAACCCAGAGTAATCTTGTTCTGAGTCACACTCCCTCTTCACACCTAAGCACCTGTTTACGCACTGAGAATTAACATATTTGTGCTTTGGGGAAAAGTAGAAGGAAACAAAAGGGGTTTATAAATTAAAATCTAGATGTTATGTATGGTGTAGAAATCTAACAACAGACACTAATGCTCATGATTTGTCACCGCCAGTGAAACTGATTAAGGCTCAGTGGAAGCAAAATTCGCGACAGCAAAGACAAAAGAACGACTTAATTCGGTGGGATTTGTCCCCCAAAGTCATTAGCAGCAAGATCATCATACAGATTTTAGCAAAGCACCTCCTATGTGATACAGTGGTTTTATTACACAATTTTTATTTAAAGTGAACTATTTGCTCCTGGATTCATGTAAAAATGCTTCTTAGCTTTAGTTTTTATCTCACAGAATTGATATATGCTCTGTGGGTTTTCGGGTGAGACAAACAAAGTGTCCATCAATTTAAAAATAGACCGGAGAGCATGCTAGCCTCTGTGGCGCACCCTGAACGTGCCCAGATGTGGCACATGTTTATGAGTAGCCGACCTGCCCCGGGGTGACCTCTGCTTTAAGTGGTAAGAAAGCAAACAGCTGCTGTCTAGCAAAATATTTCCCCTGTCGAGGTGTTACAGCACCTTTGAGTGCTATTGACCTGTCGGCTGGACAGTTTAAGAAAATAAACTGCATACTGGATTTGAGCAACAGCTGTGTGAAAGTGTCGGGGAAATTGAATTCTAAAGTGTCGCATCTGCAGCAACACGACTAAAGGAGAAGTTGGTAACTCCCATGACTGGTTACTAGTGCAATTAAGGTGTCATTGCTGAGGCAACAATGTGCCTCAGCAAAGAAATGTGTGTACCTGTGCGTCTGTGCTAATCCAGATTTAATATTATTGTGTTATTTATTTCAGCTAATACGAACAGAGCTGGGGGTTTTTTTTTTTTTGGCTTCTTTTGTAGATAGTGACTGAAGATTAGTTTTAATCCCTCTAATTGCTCTGATTAGCCAATTTACACTCTTGTTAAACATATAACATTGCTCATCTATATGCCACGGTTGACTGGAAAGCCTTGGGTTTGGATTTGGCAGCAAACAGGGGGGTTAGCGGATTAACATTAATGGTGATTGGTATAAATGTTAGCCATATTAGAGACTGGCTCCAGCCCCCTGTGATCATGAACTGGATGAGCAGTTGTGAAAATGAATGTATAGATGGATTGATGTTCGTTATTGTTCTTGATTTGGTCAATTTAGTTTTCTGTGCTAAGTGTCTGTGAAGGTTCTCAGTCATCCAGGTCATTGTAGTCAAAGGAGCTTGCAAAGAAAAGCGTCTGGACTTCTTTAAGTTGCTTGAAGACGTTACACCTCTCATCCAAGAAGCTTCCTAAAATCCACAAGGAAGATGTCCCACTCAAACCCATAGTCAGTAGCATAAACTCAGCCACTTACAACATTGCAAAACACCTTGCTACCATCCTTGCACCTCTCGTGGGGAACACCCCACACCACATCAAGAACTCCACCGACTTCACCGACAAGGTCCAGAAACTTACCCTGGACCCAGATGAAACCATGGTCTCCTTTGATGTAGTCTCTCTCTTCACTTGCATACCCACCACGGAGGCCGTGGAGACTGTCAGAAAACGACTACAAGAAGACAGCTCCTTGGAAGACAGGACCAACTTCACACCCGATCAGATCTGCACACTGTTAGACCTCTGCCTTACCACAACATACTTCAAATACAACGAAGGCTTCTACAGACAAAAACATGGCTGTGCCATGGGCTCCCCCGTGTCACCTATTGTAGCCAACCTTTACATGGAAGGAGTGGAAAGGAAGGCTCTGGGCTCTTTCAAAGGAAGAGTACCCAGCCACTGGTACAGATATGTAGACGACACCTGGGTCAAAATCAAGACACAAGAAGTGGAATCCTTCACTGCACACATTAACGCTGTGGATAAAAACATCAAGTTCACCAGGGAAGACACAAAGGATAACTGTTTGCCTTTCCTGGACTGCGCTGTGCACATTGAAGAGAATGGCAACCTCAACATCGAAGTTTATCGGAAGCCCACACACATTGACCAGCACCTCTTTGACTCACATCACCCTCTGGAACACAAACTTGGGGTAATTAGGACCCTACACCACCGGGCAGAACATGTTCCCTCTAAGCCTGAAGGAAAAAAGAAGGAACACACACATATAAAGGAAGCACTCAAAACGTGCGGTTATCCTAATTGGGAGTTTATAAAGTCAGCAAAGATGCACAGAAAAGAAGATCAGACACCAGCGAGGGAGGATAAGAAGGACAGACGCAACAACATTGTCATTCCCTATGTAGCCGGTGTATCAGAAAAACTCAGGAGAAAAACTCCAGAAAAACTCACGACATCCCAGTGTACTTCAGACCCAGCAACACGCTCAGACAGAAACTGGTTCACCCGAAAGACAAAACTCCAAAACACAAACTTAACAATGTGGTGTATGCTGTACAGTGCAGCGAGGAATGCCCAGACTTCTACATTGGAGAGACCAAACAGCCACTTCACAAGCGTATGGCACAACATAGAAGAGCCACCTCCACAGGACAAGACTCAGCAGTCCATCTGCATCTTAAGGATAAAGGACACTCTTTCGAGGATGCCAGTGTTCACATTTTGGACAGAGAGGACAGATGGTTTGAAAGAGGAGTGAAAGAAGCCATCTATGTCCACTGTGAGCGACCATCTTTGAACAGAGGCGGTGGTTTACGACACCAACTGTCTGCCATCTATAATACGGTTTTGAGTTCCCTCCCCAGATGCTTTAACGCCCACTCACATCCTGGGCCATCTGACCTCAGGAATTCGCATGATAAGGTGGGGCCAGGTTTCACAATGAGCTCACCCGAAACTCTGGCTGATTGGGACCCACACCCAATTTCACACCTTGGCTCAGGCGATTAGAGGATCATCAGGGGGTCCTTTTGTCCCTCTTTGGGGGGAAACTCCCACTAGGTTTAAATCTGGGACTCCCCACCATTTGACCTTAGAACTGAAGAAGCTTCTCGGATGAGAGGTGAAACGTCTTCAGGCAACTTAAAGAAGTCCAGACGCTTTTCTTTGCAAGCTCCTTTGACTTTCTGTGCTAAGCTATTAGTATTATTCGTTTTCTTTTATAATCATAGTCTTAGTTTAGTTCTTTTTATTTGATGGTTTCACCATAGTTCTGGTTCTCCATTGCTTCTTTTTGTCATTTTTCTTTTTCATTTCGGGTAAATCAAGACCCTACTTTCAAAGTCCACCTGTGACTTCTTGTGCCTTCCAGCTCCATTTATTCTACAAAGAGTTTTGAGATGGAACAGAAAAATACCTAACAGCAGCATGCTGTGGGTTCAGAAATGTCCTTTTACTGTTTAGGATTTTTTGCATTTTCAACAAAGAAACGTACAAGCATTGCAAATCCAACATAAATTTTAATTAATGCATTACCACTAACGGATGACTCCAGTGCAGAAAAACTAAAAAGGTTGACTTTGTGATACCAATGCATCATCACTGACAGCCTCCTTCACTAGAGAGGCATTAGGTTCAGGAATGAGAGCCAAAGACAGAGCTAATACTGTGAATTATGGACAGTCAGACTGCCAAATTACAGTCAAAAGCCAGAATAGCAAAAAGCACCGAATTGAGATAATGTGCTAATTAGACAGCTATTGGTGAATGTCTTTCCATTACCATGGACACTGATGGTTATTTACGCTGCACTTTACTGATACATTTTGTCCAGTCTATGTGATCATCCACTCTGAGCTATGGCCTGCATATTGTTTTATTAATGATTGAGAATTCACTCTTATTTCACTGTTGCAGCAACATAGTCCTACCACCACAGCTACATATAAAAATATAGTATTTTAGACTAAATATAGTCAGTTGCTACACATGCCAACCAGAAGTAGTGGTTTGTAGCAGAAGTTTAATGAATGGAAACAATAAGGAGGGCTCCTTTCAGAGCGGAAGATCATGTTGCACCCAGAGCAAAAAGACACAACCCTTATTAAGCTGGCAAAGTGGGACCACAAATAAAAAAGTAAACGATCGCTTCATCTCCTCCAGGAAACATGAAGCACATGTAGCAGGACATCCAAATGATCACTGATTACAAGACTACTACAAGTGCCTCAAACATTGATGCTTCCCTGGTTCCACTGTCTACATTTCTTCCTTATACTCCATCAGAAGATAGCAACCACAAGGCCACAGCTTCTTGGCTGACTATGGCTAACTATGGCTGACTATGATAATGCACTGAATTCTGGGTATTATGTATTTGTTATGAAACAGCATAAAAGCAGTCCTGCAAAACAACAAACCGATGCAGAGTAAGAGTGGACTTTAGCACATTCTGGCTAAGGCTTTTATTGGTCTTTATTGGCCTCAATTTCTGTGTCAAGTAAAAGTTAACAGAATCTGACAGGATGTTAGAAAATGTGTCCTGTCGATGCTAAAGTGATGATGAAGACGACTGCATGAGTATCTCAAAGTCCGTACACAATATATAAAAACACACACACTTTAATAAAAAAGACAGCAGTGATTGGAGCCTTAATGGGCATGTGTAATGATGCATTTCAGGGTGTAAGTGTGCGAGCAGACATAGCGCAGATTTGAACAAAAATAATTATCTGCTTGATACTGATGAATCAAATGACTGACACACACGATAAGATGTGCGCACGCACACACACGCACACACACCACACACACACACACACACACACACACACACACACGCACACACACACACACACACACACACACACACACACACACACACACACACACACACACACACACACACTTCAGTCTTGTTTCTGCTGCCCACCTGGGTATTTCTTCAATGGAAAGCCGACAGTTTACCCTACAACATGTTCTTCACAGTCTCTGGCAGTTAGCAATTAGATTGTCAGACAGAAAACACACATTCAGCATTCATAAAGTCAAACACACACAACCAGATGCGTGTTCACACTCTCACACAAATAAAAACACAGTCAAACACAAAAACACAAATAGCTTTTTCTGCCAACAAGATGTCAGATCATAACAATCTGTATTGATTGTACTTCTTTTATTCAAAACTTAACAGAATGACATACACAAGCAGTACTTATTGGCTGTTTGAACTTCAGCATATAAACCTACTTAAAGAAGTCACAAAAGCAACGCACACTTCAATAAAAACGTTTTTGTTATAACGTGTTATTGACGAAAGAAGTCATCTAGAATAATAGTAAGTCAGAGACAGAGTGAGGGAAAGAATAAAGATGAAGAAGAGCAGAGGAGACGAAAAGAAGAAAGGTCTACAGAAAGTTCACTGTTATTCCTCTTGGTTCATGCTCATTTGCTTTCTTTACATATATTATTCTCACCACAAAGAAAAACAACATACAAACACCTTTTTTTCCAGGCAACCTACACTCAGGATGCTAACCAGTGGGTTTAATCATCTGTCTCATTCCCTATAAGCACAAATTAAGTGATGCTTAAAGATCTTTGCTAAAGTGGAAATACACAGACATAGTACATAGACATAAAAAGTTAGGATGCAAAAAAAAAAAAAAAGAAGTTAAGGGCCTTTTAGCAAGCTGTCCTGACAAAAGATAACCCCTGATTAAAAAAAACAAAAAACAAAGACAAGCTTGATCCTGCTGTGATGGGACCAGAAGTTATTTCTGTTACACAGGACCCTAACCCGTTTTCAGGGAAATCCTTGCATATTTTAGCAAAGACAATACCATACTTTTTCAACCACAACATTTTGGAGTCCAGGTTTTGAACTGGCCCTCCTGCAGATCACACCTTTTACTAACTAAAAAGACTGGGTGCATCACGAACCAGAAAGCATGCAGAAGTAGATCCGCGACTGTTGAGCAGTTAGAATCCGGCATAAGACAACAATGGGACAACATTCCTCTCCCAAAAGTGTGTAACGGGTCCTACACAGTGGTAAACATTAACTAGTCCTAAATGTTTTTCAAATGTGTTGCTGCCATCAAATCAAAATGACCTCTTATTATTAGTTTTTTCTTAAAAATGGTAAATTTTCTCTTTCGATATGTTTTCTGTGTTCTTTTGTGAACAAAATATCGGTTTATGACATTTGCAAATCATTGCATTCTGTTTTTATTTACATTTTGCACAGCACCCCAACTTTTTTGGGATTGCATCCTATCTCAGTGTCTTGTAGAGTGTAACTGTCTTGTATTTTGTCTCGTGTCCTTGTCTCCCCGTTTATGTATGTAGATAGTGACATTCTGAAAATGCCAGCAGCTGTAGTAGCTGATAATCTGTCATTATAGCCCATTCTTGAAGTGCACTCAAACATCAAGCCTTTTAAACACACATACATGTGAATACACACACACACACACACACGCGTCCCAATGCAATGCACAGAATAGATAAAAAGCGTCCCATCCGTAATAAGCCAAGGCTATGTGTCTCTTCATAAAATACTTTACTGTATTCTATTTTTAACTTAAAGTAACATGCATGCATAACACATGAGGAGGACTTTCCATCTGTCACCTGACAATGAGCAAAATCTCATTTGTACATTTGTTGTGATAAAACTATGTAGCCACGTCAGTTAAGATTAGTGTGATTTCTTGTAAAGTACTTAAAGTGCGAATGGCTGACGGCAGCTCTAAAGCTGACGAGAAGCCTTTAAAGACCACTCGTGATTGTGATGTTGGTGTTAATACGATTTCATGAGTGAATTCGTAAGATGCGCATAGCTATGTGAAAGAGACAAATCAGCACTAACGTACAGGAACATATGAGAATTAAGTTGCGGCGAGAAACAAGCTGTTAGACATGGATAGATTTGCCTTTTCTCTCTATCAAGGTCACAATGGCCAACAGCAGAGAACAAAAAGTCAATTTCTCACTCCTTTTTCTCTTTCCACTTTCTTTATTTTCTTCTCTCTCTTCAATCATATCTCACTATTTCTCCATCCAGCTCCCTTGAAGGCTCACAGGTGAGTAGACTCCATTTCCATCCACCTTTAGAAAAAACTTCAATGTCACATGTCAAGTACCTGCTTGGACATTCAGTCCTTTTTCTTTTCCTGTTCTCTGTTCCTGGTGCTCGCTTTTTAGATATGAAGTAGCAAGCTGAATATTCAGCCCCATTTTCTCCCCTTCCTTTCTCTTCTCTGTAGTTTTCAATGAGCTCTGTGCTTTCTCACTCTCCTTGCATCTCTGTACTTTCACCATCTTCAGACTTAACATTTTAAACAAATCAAAGCGAAGGGAGAAAAGCAGATGACAGACGGAGAAAGGGGATGGGAAGATAGCAGTGCAGAGTAGAGTAGGTGAGGGGAGAGATGAGGAGAAAAGAGTGGAGAACGAAGAACTCAGCGTTTGTTGGGACAAAATGAGAGGCAAGTGGAGAGTAAGGGGGAAGGGAAGGGAAAGAGTGGAGGGCAGAGAGTGCAGAGGAGACAAAGGGGAAGAAGATCTGAAAACATGATATATGAGAATACACGAAGAGAAGAAAATCAAGAAAAGAAAACGTAGATAGACTCGAGATGTTGTTCCACAGGTAAATAAATTATTCATGTCTCTGCAACGATGGCTCGAGAACCAAAGTTGCCTTGACAAAAGTGGAAGGGGGCGGGTGGGGTGGGATTAGGGTGATGACCGCAGCTGAAAAAGAATTCAAACCACAAACAAATGACAAAAATGAAGCCTGCAACAACAGTCCTTTAACTTCGTCAACACTCGGCGTAAGAGAATATGTTTGTATACTGTGTCATAGTTTCTTCTGTGGCTTCCTGCAAGTCATGCTCACTACAGTAGTCTTTTCTTTCTCTCTCGGCTGCTCTTTTGAATTTCCACATTCACCACATTGGGTCATAAGCATACATTTTTTTCCCCAACAATATCCTGTCCCTCAAACCTCACTCATGGATTGTATTTCAGTTGAATGGAACTCAGTACTCTTCTTTTAAGATCACAACACAATGTGATGAAAGCATATTGCAGGTATAAAATGTGTATTTTCCACCTGTCAGATTACAGGGTTTTAGTTTTTTGATGTTGTTTTTTTAAAAATAAAAAACTCTTAGTAAAATTAAACATTGAAAAAGCTCACCTTCTCAGCGTCCATTGCAGTGATGACCCACACACAGTGGGCATTGTTCTCATATTGAACTGGGTAGTTGGGAGACGTTATGACCCCTCTGGGTCCTCTTAGGTTACTGCCACAGGTACGAGCTACAGAGGAAGAGAGCAAAAGAGAGAAGGAGCAACAAAAAAGATTTATAGTCTGGTCAAAACTGTGCTTGCAGATTCACCTTTTACTTTAGAAATAGGACAAAATGAAAACAGGGTGAGGTAGTGTCAGAGATCAAAATGTTGAAAAACAGAATGTAAGCATATAATATTTACTATGTTTACACCAGGGGTGGGCAATTCCAGGCCTCGAGGGCTGGTGTCCTGCAGGTTTTAGATCTCACCTTGGGTCAACACACCTGAATCACATGATTAGTTTGTTACCAGGCCTCTGGAGAACTTCAGGAGCTAATTTAGCCATTTAAATCAGCTGTGTTGGTTCAAGGACACATCTAAAACCTGCAGGGACACTGGCCCTTGAGGCCTGGAGTTGCCCACCCCTGGTTTACACTGACTTTAGACCTATGTGTGTGGATTTGTGTGAATAGAATTTTAATTAATAATAGTAATTTATAATCAAATCAATCCAAATTTCTTCCCTTTATATAGCACTTTTCACAAACAGCAAATGCCCACAGGAATAATATCATTATTTTACTAATTCTCCAATTACTTAACATATTTCCTTTTTACTTGTCCAAATTCCCATTGTGCCAACTTTTAGTATCACCTTGGCCTCCAGTGCTACAGTGTGGATTAATTTGAAATATTAAACAAATCTCAAAGATTTTTATGTGCAGATTAAACACAAAAGTAGGAACATCCTGTCTCAAAGGGATGTTGAACAAGTATGTAATGCATTTACGTCTTCTGTTTGGGACTTCTGCAATTCCTTATCTTCCAGTTGTCCTAATAGGTCCTAGAAAAGCTTTAATTTGATCCAAGACATGACTGCAAAAGTCTTAATGGGAGCAGAAATAGAGATTATACTTCTGTATTAGGTCTTTTTTCCTTGGCTCCCCATTAAATCTAGAATTGAATTTAGTATCCTTCTCCTCACTACAAAGCCCTGAAAGAGGAGTCTTTATGTCCTAAAGATCTCACTTCTTCAAAATGTAAAGAAACTAGGATACAGATTGGAACAGGTATATTTTTGAGTATGTCTGAAAGACATCATAACATCTTTTCATTCACAGTGCATACATCAGCTGCTTAAACATGGCCAAAGGCCAACCTGTGGTCAATAGTTTAAAGAAAGTCAACATGAAACGTTGAACCTTGAGACATCCTTTCATGTCTCAAAGAAATTCATTTTTGGATGAGAAAGACACACACACACACACGCACACACACACACACACACACACACACACACACACACACACACACACACACACACACACACACACACTGTATCTGCAAGAAGAGAGGTCAAGGAATCATCTTAGTCTAAATTTGGGTGTTCCTTTATAGTATATTAGCGATGTAGAATATAGAAACTATTAGGACAGTTTGCTGCGGAGCAGGTGACCAACGTACCTTGCAACTCCTTGTAGTTATACTAAAACGGCAAAAATAACTTAAATCATAATGATTGAAACTGTTCACTCCTATTAGTGGGAAAGAAAGCCTGTGTCACAGGAGCATAAGCGGTTTAAGGAGGTTTTAAATACAGATAAGTTGAGAGACATCACAGACAGATGTCAGAAAAAGATAGAAAAAGAGTAGAAGGTGAAAAAATGTAAGAAAGAATATGAAAAGAAAGGAAAGGAGGAAAGGGCAAGCGGCACGAGAGAGAGAGAGACGTGGAAAATACAAGGAGAGAAAGGGAGAGAGAGGAGGACCTCAGATGACTGATCTGCCTGTTAATTAGAAAAGAGAGCTGAACCACACAGTGATACACACAGCTACACGCTCACACAGAAACACATTCATGGCGATTCATCTCAGAGACCAGGTTCTAATTAACAGTTAAGTCTCAGTAGAGAATGAGAGAGGCTCATGGGTTTGAATCCCAAGAGAGTGATCACACAAAATAATACAATGCACAGGAATTATAGTACATACATTTTTAACCTCTACTTGCTTGTAACAGACTACTGATCTCGATTTCTTCTTCTTATCTCACTTTGTCCTTCCTGCTTTCACCTGTTCATTTGTATTGATATACCCCTGTAATAACAAATATTTGTGTTTAAAATAAAGTCTGGATTCACAGCTTCTATCTGGTGCCAGTTCATGCAGTCTTGTATTGTTGTGGAAATGCTGTTCTTCAGTTGAGATTTTCCTTATAAAGTACTCTATATTTAATCAAAAGTAAGAAAGAAGGTTGCTCCATATTTTGACATTACTGCAAAAGTCTTTTACGAAACTGCCCCATTTACAGCTTCACTAAATGAATAATAAATATAATGCATATTGAGTAAAACCAACATTCACAGTCAATGTGACTCCACAATTCAACTGAAATGAGCTACTAAGAATGCCTTGAGGATAATTCTAAAAGAGATTCTGTGACAACAACAACAATAACAACAAAAAAGAAAAAACAGAGACAACAGTAGTGATCCTCAAAGTGTCAGCCACTGCCCCCTGGTGAGCTGAGTAGGTACTATAGGTAAGCTGCTGATGGTTTTCTATATCTAAACAATATTTAAAAATGTGAATTTTGTAGTTAGATGTGAAAGGTTAAATGTTTACACTTATTTTGGAAACAAAATTTAAAAAGCCACAATCAAAAAAGTAGCAATTTTCATATATCGGACCAAGGTTTGGTTGTCTCAAAGGCAATCCTAAAAAATCTGAGTATATCTCATGATTCAGTAGCTTCTAGAACAACCTTTAGCAGCAAAATGTGGTGTAATTGTTTTCTGTATGATTTTATCAGTATCTCACATTGTTGTAGAAGAGTTTTGACCCACAGTGTTGCTTCACTTTATTGGCTTCCTTTTATGCACAGCTCTCTGAAAGTTCTGCCACAGCATTTCAGGCTGAGGTCCACAGTTTGACTGGATTATTGTGACACCATGATTTACTTTCTTTCTGTTGTAGATTTGCTTCTGTGCTTAGGATCATTGTCCATTTGCATCACCTAGGTTCAGCCAAACTCTAGCAATGAGACATATGGCCTCACATTTGGTTAGAATACATTTGTATACATAGTTTATGGTCCAGTAAACTGACTGCATGGTGCCCATGTCTAATAACTACATAACAAGCCCAAATCATCACCAGCAAACTGCTAAAGCATTTGCTTTTGTAGAGGTTGTCATACTTGCTAATGATGAAATAATCAGGGGAATTTTGTTCGCAGCATATGGCTGTAAGGGTGGTTTTTCATAGGTTTGTATAGTTCTGTGAAAACCTTTTTTAAGTGTCTATTGTAAGTCATCTTTGTTGGAAAGGAGTTAAATTGGAGCATTTGCTATAAGGTTGAAAATTGACCTAACCGCCAAATCATCAGAAAATTCTATTAAAATGAAATGAAGTAAATATATTATTATGGTAATTAGACTTAATCAAAGTTTTGAAAACCCAGCAGAAAATGTTAAAATTTAAAATTGTGCACAGTTTGGGAATGGCTGTACTAGAGTAAATGTGTGTTTGTCAGTAATACTGTACTGTGCAACGTGGTTTACAACAAGAACACACTAATCTCAGAGTGTCCTAAGCATTTAAATTCATATTTTCTATAACTGTGTTTTTATTATTTATTTTGTTATATCACTTGGAGGTTATATTGGTGATGTTCTGAGTAATGTTTTGAGACTTCAGCATGAACAAATGCTTCACCCATGTAGTCGCTGAGCTATTTAGAAAACATTTTTTGAGTCTCATGTCAATTTATTTGTTTTACATAATGAAAAATGATGTTAAATTCTCCTATTAAGAATACTTTATTGTGGTTTTTTTCCCCTTAATTGATGATTTATTGTTCATTCGTTCATATTTGAACATTTTCATATTGTTTGAGTATGAATTAAAAATCTTGTAAAATAAGTTAAACATAGTATTTATGTAAATATAAATAGTAAAAAGAATATTCCAGATAAGCTTTTCAAGAAACCGCTGCTGTTTCTAACCATCAGAAGTAGCCAGTGATGGTGATGATCATGATTCCAGGCGGGTTCCTGCAGCCACAGACTGACATGTAGTCACAAATTACACATTCACACATGTGCACATAACCACACACATCTAAAGTTTAACACAATGTGACAGGGACCCTATAGTCTGTGTCTGAGCGCTGGGACTGTCTGCCCATCAAACACACACACAGCTCAAGGCAAATATTGCAGCAACTATCAGCTGTGTGACATTGTCCACTGGACACTAGCTGCAAGTGCAAGTGTGTTTGTAAGTGTATTTGCGCACACACTTGGGTGTCTATGTTAGCTGTCTCCCTTTTTATTGTAAAATAATAAGTCCAACAGGATACTGTCGGTAAACATGCGGGCAGCGAGATCCCCTGCGTCATTGCGCCGCCACTCATACATTTATTTATTTAGTCACTCAGTCAGAAAGTGAATCATAATTTTTACACATTAACAAATAATAAAACATAATCCGAGCTAATATTATTTATGATATGTCCATAATAATATCGATTTAGCATCTGCAAATACCCCAAAACAACATAACTATTCAAAGCTTGTGAAAATCAAGAGACAATATCTTTATGTAAGATATTATTACAAATAGGGAATACACTGGATTATCGCTCAGCTGCCAATGTCAGTCGCTATGGAAGCTCTGGTAGTGATTGCTAGGAACAACTCGTTTTTTTCACGCTAAGCTGATTTAAGAGGTGTTATTTTGTTAACCTGACTTACAATTCCTGGCACCATTTTTATGGCTCTGACACACACAAACAAGATGAAGTGCCTATGCCTAATCCTACATGCAAAGTTAATATTGACTAACGAAAACAGCAATCAGTGCAACACCATACCATTTTAATTGCTGACAAAATTAGAGATCTGGAGACAGATTCAGAGGTATGGGACCAGGATTAACTATTGCGGCATGGCTTTAGAGGAGTATTATAAAAGATCTGCTTAAAGATCTCCTCGATTTCATCAACAATCTGACACTCTGAGGAACAAATAATTAGTGTGACCATAGCTGTGCCTGTGTGGCCTTATCCTAATAATGCTAACACATCACCGCCATGCAATTCCCGTGCAATTCCACTGTTATCCAAAAACTATTAAAAACACATTAGGATTACCGACTTCTGCTTTTGCTAATGATGAAAATGTAATCCTAGTTTCATTGCTACAGTGCCTGCAGTGGTGGTGCTGCTGATTAAAGACAGGTCATATTTTTGAATGCAGACCTCTGGGGCAATAATAGTTGGTAAAACTTGTTGATAATTTAACCTCTAGTTCACCCAAAGTGCACACAAAAGTGTCCTTGAACATATCACTGAATCTGAGGTAATCAGGCTCACACTTCCCCTGCACCTCCAGCTCTTTACATCACTCTCAGGTCCAAGGTTAATATTAAATATCATGTGATTTTTGAACACATTAGTCAGCATTAGAGCTTCTTGATTTTAACCCTCTAAGAAAATACAAAACTTGGGAAACTTGGCTGTTATTTACCTTTTTAATCTCGTTGCTTCATTCACTTTCATTTATTAATTTGAAAAACGATTATGTATCCTCTATCTGACTAAAGTGTATTGTTAATATTAACTGATTAAAGTAAAATGAATGGTGTAAGCCTCTTTTAACAAGTTATGTTGCTGTTTTATTCCAAGTATATTTAAGCTTATTTTAAAGTAAAACAGCCACACTTTTCAAAATTACCATAAACAAGTTTAACATAACAGCTGTGCTATGATTACAGCTATATTCACAAGTGAAACGATCACTGTGGAAATGAGAATCGAAACATCTCTTTTATTTGCCATCACACAGTGTTCAGCCTCCATTTAGGTGCTCACTTTTTGAATGGTACATATGGTTCATTTTGATCATTTTATCCCATTAGACACTTGCTTAAAAATTGGTATAAATATTGGTGAAAATTTGTTTTTTAATGATATCAATATTTTGACCATAGGAAATCTAATCCGATCTAAATATTTGTGACACATCTGAAGACATTTCTTAAGGCATTCATTAACATACTGTTGTTTAAACGAGGTAGTAACTGTTAACAAATTATGCTTAAAAAGGGTTTAAGGGTTGCAAACAAATCTTTTATTAATCTAAATTACTGATTAAAAAATAATGATCAAATGGCAACACATAACCATTACCTTATTTAACAGATCCACTTTATAAAACATCTGAGCTGTTATTATAATGACGATGATAAGAGCTACTATGATTATATAAGCTATTTGTATGAAATAGCTACATGATTTGGTTCGAGTTGAATGGCAGGTGGGACTTACTTCTGCAGATGGGTCTGTGGTCACTCCAGGCTGCCAGTGTGTCAGTGACTCGTTGACAGGTGATACTTTTGGATCCCTGTAGTACGTAGCTGTCATCACAACTGAACTGGACGCTGGAGCCAACTCTATTTAAAGGGACACAAAATTAAAAACGCTTGTCAAAAAAAGTAAGAAGAGGTACTCTGAGTCCAGTTCTGACTGATACCCCAAAATCACTGTCAGTTAAAAGTGTAAAAACATGAGAAAATGCCCCTAAATCACCAGAAAAATCGACTCTTTCAGTTCAAATGATGTACGAATGCTATTGATGGTATAGAAGATGAGGTGGCTGTTAGATCCCTGACAAATAGGGCATCATCATTCTAGATCAGTGGTCGGGCTCTGTAACTCCTCTCTTCCTGTAAGATGCTTTTGTAACTGTATTGTAACATGTTTTTCCTCTGTCATCTGCTCTCTTTTGCTTCTCTGTTCTCAGCTTGTCATGTCTTCTCTCTATCCTCTCTCATCATTTGTTCTGATGAGTCTTGTTTTCGCATTTTCTCCAACACCCTGCTGTCTAACATGGGAGAGGGACATCGAGCCATCTAAGTGGAAATCTGCATGGTGTCTTGTCTGTAAAGCTTAATGTCTCCTCCCTGCTGACACACACCACAGTCTACCACCTGGCCAAACATTCACAACGTGGAGTTTTGGATGTTCATTGGCTCAGCCCTGTTGTTAAACACTGTAGAGTCGTACAGCCAGGCCAAATCTTTCTGTTTACTGTCTTTGTTACATTGAGTTAAGTCATTCACTTCTGCCACAGCTTTCACCAGTTTCGTGATGCTTTGATGGATATGACTTTTATCCTGACGCTCACTATTTACCTTGAAAAGAACTAAAAATCTTCCTCTCATAGTTACATATTGTTTTTCTATTAAACAAAACATCGCAAACATGCTAAGTGACAGCGATCTTGTACGTCCCCAGAAATTTAAAACCCCATTCTACAGTATGTTCTCCTATTAGCCCTGTTTCACTTCACCAAACCACAATTCAGTTCCACCTCATGTAGCTCAGTGCTTAATGATGATTAGATAAAAACACCAAAGACATCCTTGCCAACAAGCATGCACACACTTGCACATAAATGCTTAGACACACTCACACAGAAGGAGGTAATGCTATTTCACTAACTCAAACAGCTCCATTAATGGCAAGAGAGTTAGTGAAGTCATACTATCTACCAGCAAAGAAGACCAGCAGGAATCCGAGATTAAAAGATGATTATCGTTTAAATTTTTTGGCCTGAAAATAGTTTCAGAAAATGGTGAAAATTGAGCACGTTACATTTCACCTGCCACTGATGGTAAGTGGATGAGTCCCAGGGAGAGATCATAATTTTATAATAGCTCACTCCTGATTAAACGGAATAATTTGTCCCTTTGTACTGATTAGTGTAGGTGACTGACACCATTGAGTGAATAATTTAAAAATCCCCGTATCCACTGAGTCCTTGTTTACCGGCCAAGACTTGAAACTTTCCTTGCCAGTCTGTCCTAGAAGTGGGGCACGCAGTGCAAGCAAGCTTGGAGCTTGTCGCGGGGCTGCTGTGAAGTACAATCTAACGACATCTAAAAAGACTACATCAAATGCAGTCACACTGACAGGATGGATAGTGATTTTTTTCTAGGATTTATAGGTAAGTTGATCAACAACCCACAAGACCAAAGTGAAATTTTTGCAAATGTAAATCAGATTGGGATAAAAAAATGTCCAAACGCAGCATATTTAGGCGGCTTGACCTAGACACTTGCATAGAAAGCCGCACCCCCATCACTGTCTCTGACGCATGGTTCAGGTCACAGCGAAATGTAAACTCTTATTAATACTGTATGTCAGGATCATTCACTTCAGAGCAGATTATTTTCAAGGACCTCTGTGAATTCTGTGTTTGTTATCAGACTAGAGAAACGTTTAATAATTGTGCACAGAGACCTTTAAAAGAAGTTTGCCAAACTCAAATGACACCCTTATGTCCTTTTTACTCAAAGTGGTTTTTGTCTAACTACTCCAACATAAATGCCTCATCGATTGAGTGTTTATGCGATGGTTTTCCTGCAATAGATTCTCACATGTTCCCCTGACCAATGAGCTTCCCCCTCGTGTTACTCCATTTGTTCATATAGTCAACAATAGGAAAAGTCAAGGTGGTTTTAAATGTTTCCTATTTCAAGAATCAGTCTGCTCATGGCAGCACTGTAGGTTTGGGAAATGACTTCATCTACATTTCATGCTTACATATGCCTTCAGACTACAATAACTCTTACACTTATTTAGCTACACCTAAGCTAGCTAAAAGGTATTTCTTATCTATTTTAGATGCATCCTTTTTGTTATCTGTCAATCAATTCTTTACACTTCATTAAATATTAGTCTTGTTCAAAGCTGTTTTTTGCTAACATCATTCAACACATATCTGCCAAAAATGTCTGATACTTTGGTAAATGAGTGATTCTGCCTTGTCACTTCACGTTATCGAGCATAAATTCACAGGAAAATTGTTCCAGTGACAATAGAATATCTCAAATAAAAAACATTTTTAGAAACAAAATATTTATCTAGCCGTACATATCAGAGCTATTATTGTTCATTCAATACACACATATTCTTTACTTCAAAGAAAAACTGAAGAATACTCCACATGTTTACTTCCCCTCCTTACCATTTGTTCTCTATTAGTCTGAGGAACATCTTCAGATCTCTGTCTCTCTCCTGCTCAACAGCCTAACATTTTCTGTATTTAGGGCCATCACTCTTCAGTGCTTTCAAGCTTTCTCCTGCCCACTGTTCTCTCAGTATACTCTCTTTGTTACATTTTGCAGTACTTTCCCGAATCTTCTCTGTGCTGTTATATTATTTACATAATTCCTGGATGCATTAAAGCAACACCTAAGAAGGATGGAAAATTAAAAGCCCAATAATTTTTAGCAGTTTTGCAATTGTTTAGATTTGTATTTTTTATCCTACTTTACCCCTACTGTGCTACTCCTTCATGCCTTTAATTACTTCGATTAGAATAGTCTAAAGCATAGCCTGTATTGTATGAAATAAACTTAATAGAAAACTTGTGCAACTTTCTATATCGTGCACAAGACTGTTGTTACATGAAAATGTTTTTATAGGACAGAATGTAAGCTATGCCATGTACAATATTTTGCAATCATATAACTCCTTCATTAAAGCCATAAAGAAATAGTATAGTGGTCATAAAATAGGACAAAAAATTGTCTATTAGGTCAAAAAGGAACTGCAAAGTGTGTCAACATGTGTCCTAACTCTTGGAAAAACTCCAGTATAAATAATACTACAGAAGTAGCTAAACCAGCCTTTAATTGAGCTGAAACCAGGACTACATTTGAACAACAGAGTGAAATGAATGAGGTTTACATTATTTTCTTGAATAAAGGGGCAGCACATTATAAACTAGTGTGATACACATGTATCAAAGGATAGAGCTATATGAGATATGTCTATTACATTTCTTATATTCCTCAAATGAGAATATAAGGCCAATAGCAAGACATTGAAGAATATGCCTTATAATAACTGACTCATTAGGGTCATTAGGAAATAATAAGGCAGTCTTTCATTATGCTGTTAAATGTAGACGTGTTCATTAATTCACTTTTCTGTAAGGAGACTTGTTTGAATAACATAAGCTGCACTCATGAAATGAGAGAAGCTGAAAAGCCACAGCCATCGTGACATATATGTGGCATTGCTGATTGCTGAACTTACTGTATTCAAATATAAAGACTGTACTATAAGCCTAAATGGGCGATCGTGGCTCAAAGAGTTGGCAGTTTGTCTTGTAACCGGAAGGTTGCCGGTTTGAGCCCCGGCTCGGACAGTCTCGGTCGTTGTTTCCTTGGGCAAGACACTTCACCTACCGCCTACTGGTGATGGCCAGAGGGGCCTGATGGCGCGATATGGCAGCCTCGCTTCTGTCAGTCTGCCCCAGGGCAGCTGTGGCTACAACTGTAGCTGCCTCCACCAGTGTGTGAATGTGAGAGTGAATGAATAGTGGCATTGTAAAGCGCTTTGAGGGCCCGAAAAGCGCTATATAAATGCAATCCATTATTATTATTATTATATCTGAGTAACAGCTGAATTTTATGTATTGTGTACACCAGACAAAGGAAATAAAGGTTCATTCAAAATGAGGATGATTTCTATGGCCTTCCTCTCACCTACAAAGCTGTTCCAAACACTGAAGGTTACCAGCTAATGACTGAGGTGAGGGTAAAGACACAGCTGCATGTTCAAAGAGCCTTAAAAAAAAGTTAAACTTTGCAAGCATCCATCTTGCTTATGTATTTACAGATTTTACAAAAAGAATTGAAAACAAAGCTGAAAGAACATTTCAAACAAATATATATATGTGTGTGTGTGTGTGGAAACAATTCTAATACGTCTATATTCTATCCCTTCAAAAGCCTACGTCCATATGTTTTTGGATAATAGAGCAATTTTGTAGTTTTCCCCTACAAAAAAAAAAAAAATGTGGTCATTGACAGCCTGAAGTCCAGAACCCACGAACAACAACATATTCTGCATTTGAGATGCAATGCAATTTAGATATTCTGTTAGTCCTTTACTCCAGCCACCTTCAGTTTTGTCTTCAGAAACTAAAAATCACCTGTTAGTTTGAGATTAGGTCCCTGACTTGGCAATGGAAGAATATCCAATTTCTTTGCCTCAAGAAACTCTTGGGTTACTCTCGCACTATGCTTTGGGTCATCATTCATGTGCACTATGAACACTGTCCAATCAGTTTCACAGTATGTGTCTGAATCTGAGCAGAGAGTATAGTCCAATACACTTCAGAATTCATCCCGCTACTTCTATCAGCAGTCACGTCATCAATAAACACTAATGGCCAGATTCCACTGGCAGCCATAAAATGCCAAAAAACGGAACCATGTTTGATCGATAACGTTGTGTGCTTTGGATGATTTATTTCCTTCTCCACACTTTTATCTTGATTTCTAAGTCTAATCTGATATTCAGGTTCTTGATTGTTTGGACCTTGATGTAAACCGAAGGTGATGTGATTAAAAAATATTGACTGTAGACTTTAACACCCACCTCTTTGAAAGCGCTTTGACAGGGCTAAATGTTGTGAGAATGTTTTTCATACAACAGTTCAGCTGTAGAACAAGTGAACCTGGACTCTAATCAATACTTCAGAGAATTATGTCATTGCCCAAAAAGCTATCGGCCCAACTCGCTCTCGAGCTGAACTGCAGTAGGAATATTTGCTGCTAGAGCTGTTTGGTAGTTAGATTCCACAGGCAGAAAACTAATTCTGAATTGATTCTTCTGTCATAGCTTTAAAGTTGATACTGTTATGAACAGTCATGAATTGATTTCACATAAAAGAGGTGATTTAAGTACATGTCCCTTACATTTAACATGCTACTTACATCTCTAACACAGAGAGTTCTTGGACTGCCCCCCTTTACTATTGTTTGTGTGTTTGCATATTTAATGAGATGGGGACATCTGGATTACATCTGAATTTGCAGGATTACATTTTTTGCTAATATTTTGTTTTCCTGTAGGTGACACTTCTTGATGTAGGGGCGGCTGGTGAAGCAAACACTAAACAAAACATCTGTTTGTACAATTTTTTGTGTTTTTCCAAGTAGGTTTCAACCCAGTTACATATGGTGCTTTGCATCTAAAAAGCTCATGTTCTAACAACACGTCCCCAATGGACATACATTATTTATAATGATGCATAAACCACAAAACACTTCAGTCTCCCGGAAAATGAAGAAGAACTAGATGTTCCTCACACAGTGATCAATTTTGTCAGCCAGCTACAACACTGCTGTTATCGCTTGAAGTGAGAGAACAGTACAGAGGAGTCATTAAACCTAGTTAGAGAAGTTTTACTCTACTTATGTGCTGACCATTATCAAACGTGTATGTAGAATAGACAGGTTAAGGAAAAGCAGAGCATGGTAGGCAGAGCTCATTTAGGTTTTTTCATTAAAACTGAGAACTTAACTGGTTTACCACAAGTATTTTGTGGCCAACTGCCAATCTGTTCTGACTTAGTAATTAAAATGCTTCAACAACTCAAACCAAGCAGAAAATAAACAAACACTGAGGAAACATCCCTGCACTCACATGTCAGCCAAATGATTTGATGGCTTGTGCCAGGTTAGCTAATGTAATGTATTGCAACAAAAGACCTGGGACCTTTCTAGGTCAGTCTGATTTCTGCATGTGAGACAACAACATTTAGACTCAAGAGGTGAGTCTAAAAACAAAATACAGCTTTACTTACTGGAAAGTAGAGCCCATCCTCTTGCCGTTTTCGGGAACTCCAGGATCCGGACAAACATCACCAGCGAGACCACTTTGACCCACTGAAAGAAAGGAAAGAAAGATGGATGCAGTGTCTAGTTTCAGGATATTATTTTACATCCTATCACGGAAATTTAGCAGTTTTAGAGGGATGCATGCATCCTTTTATGCCAACAGGAAACTTATTAAATTTGCCTTCATACCTCCTTTTGCAGTGAGATGAAAGTGGATTCTGAGTATTTTTCAATATGTGATTATAGTCCAACCACGATGTACAAACAAGATAACTCCAACTGTGAGAACTAACACCTAGCGGTTCTTGAGAATTTTAAAAAAGAGGCATGTGCTCACCTCTTCAAGTTGGAATTTAAAGTCCATCCTTACTTGAAAACCTTTTCTTTTTGTGTTTTTATGTTCTGTGTTAAAAAATAATGCTGTAAAGCCTATGAAATGCAAATCTCAGCTATTCCTGGTTTTGAGGAAGGAATGAGGAAGACAGTTGCAAACAACAGTTTTCTTTCTTTCACTGAAAGACTTCTAATTTTAACTGATGGGATAAACAAAATTCTGGAAATGGACGAGCCTTTATCACTGTTTAGTTTTACACCTTTTATTTATTAAAAAGGAGATCACATAGACTTGCTTTAACTCAGCCAAAGCAGCCAAAAAACTATTTTACCAGACACTGAGGACTTTTCACATTTAACTTTTCAATTTGCATCAGCTCTATGCATTTCCTTAGATGTAATAGCAGAAACTTGCCATAAGGAGTACTGCAATGTGATCCAGAGGCGGGATTTTAACCTATGATGTAAGGCAGGTTTGCCTTCATATAAATTATTTTGTGTGCAGTTTAATAGACCTTTCATGGCTGACATTTTGACTTGTCATAGCAGAAAGGCACAGTAAAATATATTTTGTTAACAATAGCTCAGTTCTATCAAGTGTCCTAGTAAACCATGACTGGGAGCCAGCATGCACAATACCAGGACTGAGACATAAAAGAAAAAACAGGCAGGGAACATAAAACCAACCGATGGCAAAATATCACAGAGTGCTTATTAAAGTCTTAATGCTTAACTGTTAAGAACTTCCCAGTGCTGTGTAATTTCTCCACTCTCCTTTTCATTATCGGGACCACCTTTATTCCCTCGTGCAAGAATGATCTAAAACTCAGTGTTATGTGTGTAGGCAGATGACTTTCAGCTTTTGGACCATTTATGTTTTCTGATGTTCTGTTTTCTGTTGGGTTTGTGAGAATTTCTTTTTTCAACCACAGTTACAGAATTAATAGTTAGTGAGCTATTTGGTTAGTTTTTGGTCCATATTGACATAATAGCATCACACAGTTGCTGCACATCCATGATGCCAACCATCCGTTCCACCACATCCCAAAGGTGCTCTACTGGGTTGAAATCTGGAGACTGTGAAGGTCATTTGAGTACAGTGAACTCACTGTCATGTTTAATAAAGCAGTTTGAGAAGATTTGAGCCCTGTGACACGGTGTCTGTTACCCTGCTGGAAGCAGCCATTTGATGATGGGCACACCAAAGGGATGGACATCGTCAGCTACAATGAACTTGATACTGATCAGGTAGGCTCAGTTTGTACAAAGGGATCCAAAGTGTCCCAAGAAAATTCCCCCCACACAATTATATCACCACTAGCCTAAACAGTTAAGGGAATACAGGGTGGATCCATGCTTTTCACCAAATTCTGCCCGTACCATCAGAGAAAATTGTCACATGCCTAAATGCACAAGTTGCAATCTGATTGGCTTTCTCAACTATCTGCAGTAACAAAACAAAACAAAAACAAGATACATGACAAATTTTGTCCAGCTTGTATTTGCGATATTGAATTGGTTTCAGAGTTTGCTCAGAGTGGGAACATCTGCTGCATGGCTAAATCATAATGTAAATGTAAATGAGACCAGACAACATGAAAGAAACCAGTTTAGACCAGCTCTGTCTTAATGGAACTCTGGGGATGAATAATGACGGTGAGCAAAACACAAATAAAAAAAGAGATAGGAAATAAGTAAAAGTGCGGGGAAATGAGAGCTCTAAACTGTGTAGTGTGAAGAAAAGCATGTGAGAATAATCTTGCAGGCTTATAAAATATTACCCAGAAAAAGTGAAATATCTGACCTCTGTACACTTCACCCTGTCTTTCTGCCCATCTTTTCTGGTATCTGCCTTACTTGCTTCTATTTCTCTTCCTGTTGTCTGTTTGTATCTGCTCCCGCTCACTCCTCCTTTCCACTTTTGCATTCTCAGCGTGCTCCCTCGGCTTTTTCCCCCTCTCACATTAGCTGCAGTTTACAAAGGGATGCCAAAGTTTTGTGCATCCTAGCATAAAAGATGGATGAATGATTTGCTGCATTTGTGTGATTGTGTTTTGTGCGCGATGAGAGGTTGTGAGTGTATAGACTGTTTGTGTGAGATATGATGCAAACAGAACAAGCTGTCTTATTGCTCTGCCGTGGTTTTGATGTTCCGTCCAAAAAAAATCACCACACAGACACACTCTAAAACGCACTTTCTCTTTCATGATCGCTCACTGCTTTCTCTCTCACTCGTGTTCAAATGGTTTTCATTGGCAAAAAATGAAAAGGTTCATACGGCGGAAATAAATCCAGCTCATGCAAACAACATGAGATTGTTGTAGGAAAAAAAAGGACAAATATCACTGCTGGGCCGATATCAAAAATCCTCACGCTGACTTAATCCAATTTGCACTTAAAAGATCATTCAGCATTTAAACATAACCTTATGACGCACAGTGTAATTTACATATTATCAAAGTCTCCTCAGCAAACCTTTCATGTATAAAAGTCAACTTTTTAGGAATTTTCAATAAATAAATTCAATTAAAAACAACAACAACAAAAAAGGATTTGTTTGCTCATTGGTGCCTTTATACGTTTAGTATTCCTTTACCTCAGTAACTTTCTGCCATTTGAGCCAAAATAAGACACAAGTTACTATTAGTTAATTTTTAGCAGCTGTGGTTACAAGTTACAAGCAAACACTCCAAACCAATCGATTGATACGTTAACAAAGATAACAGTGTTCAGGTTTGATTGACGCTGTCAGGGTTTGTTTTTTTTTAAATTTAACTGAATATAAACGATTGATCTGGTAGTTTGATGGGTGTTACTGATGTTTTGTACAATTCACTCACTTATTTGAAGAAAGGATATTCCAGCACAGCTTGATTTATTAAACTGACTTCAATGCAACTGTTGCTTAAACTTAAAAGGAGTGATCATTGATAGTAAAATCAGTATAGCCATGAGTATTTTTACACAAAATATATAGTGAGATCAGTATTTCAACACTTCGTCTATTGATTAATTCAACTTTGGGCTGTGTTTGTTTTTTGCTTTTTTATAACACTGAACCAATATGACAACAAACTTCACTGTCACATCGCCAATGCTAAAAAGCCTGTAACAGCAGGTGCTGCAAAAGGGCGCACCTCCCAGCCCGAAGATTACTGAGGAACAAAAGTGGTTGAACAAACATGAGTCTTCCAGGAGTTACAGAACATTTGCTCTGTTGTTATTGTAGTTGCTGTTTATTTATTTAATTTTAGAGTCAGCACGAAACCATTAGCTTTAGTCATTGTGTATGCAACAAGCATAAAGAGATTATGCAGCTACTGCCATCACCACTATACATCACAGCAGCCAGACTGGAGGTGACACCATTTTTTAAAGACAAGAGTGAATCATGAGCCATTAGTTCTGGACATCATAAACTCTAGAACAGACTCATGCAAATGAAATTTTATGGAAGGCCCCCAAAACAATCCATTAAATTTAAATCAATAAAACTGGAGTCTTAAATTTAGGGTTACGTGTTGTATTTTTTAACTGTAGAAAACAATAATGTGTACAAACCGGTGGTCTTTGAGTTTGAACGTTACTGACAACACTTTTAAAAACTGTAAAGTTTCGCAAAGTCTTAAAAATAAGCATGAAAGCAGGGAAGTTGAATACTTTTTTACAGACTTACAGAGCAATCCAAAGAAACAAATAAACACATTCGAAGTGAGAATGCAAAGCAACGAAGCATAAAGGTTTAGTTATTAACAAGTAAAAGACAAGAATACAAAAGAAACGGGGCCATAAAGAGAAAAGCAGGAGCAGTGAGAGTGTTAGAGCATATGCTGGTGTGTGTGTGTGTGTGTGCGATCAGCTGATGTGTTTCAGCTAAGAGCTTTTGAGGTGTACTTCAGATGCCTGCAGGATGACGGGAGAAATGTGTGAAGTGTCTATTGTTGATATACTCTCTTGCGCTGCCCTCTTCTTGTTGTCTCTTATCCAATCTGCCCTCTTTTTCTCCTCCACCTTCTCATGTTCACAGGTCAATCAACCCAAGAGCTAAAGTCTACAGCCCACCAGCCCCACGCTATTACGTCGAGTTCATCACATTTTCGCATATAAGACGTACAGTATGAGAGTGAACAAACCCATAATTACATAATATTTTTGAAAGCGTGCCTGTGACGTTTCCTCCAAACTATTTAGCTGTGGTGTTACGCTATCTGACAAATTTACATTTTAAGTGGTTGTGTTTCTTTCTTTCGAGTAGTCTGTGGCCCAGCACCATATTGCCCGACAAGCCTAAAGAAAACACTGATTATAAATTACGCTTCCACAATGATCATTCATTACAGTTGTAGGTCCTTGTCTTGGGAGTAACGCTCCTTAATCACAATCTTTCAGCCTCTCTATAATTATGACACATCCTCAGCAGTAAGCTAATGTTACTGCTGAGAGAGGGCGACTCCGCCATGGGTTGGTCTCAGCGAAATTATTTCGGGTTGCTTTACATACCACTCTGAGTTTGTAGCTGTGTATTTTAATGATCTCATCCTTTAGATTGTGTAAGATTTTTATCAATAGCATGTATGAAAATTATTCATAAACCGACCGTCTGTGAACCTATTTAAATCTGTACTTGTGTGTGTATTAGAATGTGCTTTAATATAAGCTTGAGGCTGTTACAGACAGTCTTTTAGATTATGATTCATAAGCACTCCACTCTCTAGACAGGTAAAACTCATTACCATCAGTCTGGTTCTTTGTAATGATTACATATTGCATAAAGACTGCAGATTCTTCACCACAGAGCTATAATATTACCACTGGGAGTCATTTAGTCTACAGAAGTGTTGTTCAAAGACTAGTTGAGGACCAAACGTGGACCTTGGATTTCCTTTTTTTAAATATTTTAATGGCCCTGGTTGCCAACCTGATGGTCTACACTGGGATAACCTTGCTCAGCCAATGTGAACCCACATCTACTCAGCTTTGGTCCCCATGACAAGCATGTGAGCACGTTTTCAATGAACATGGGCCCAAGGTGAGGTAAATTTCTAATTTATTTCCAGAGCTGCAGAGGCTAAAGGGCTCCCTGGACTAAACAGTTAACAGTAATTATCATCACTATGCTTTGGGTCCACATAATGATTACGGATAACGAAGCTAATGTGCTTAAGTGCAATAACAATTTTACAAGTGGGATAGTTACTTTTGAATCTTTCAGCATATATAAACCACTGGTGATTACAGTTATTTTACAACATACAGGGAATTTCTCTCCTGCAAAAACAATTTAAAAGGTCAACTTATTTTTTTCTCCAGCAGAGTTTTACTGAGTCTATTTCTTGGGGTAATACATACTAAACATAACACTATATGTCACCATGCATTATAAAAACCATTACTTTCTGACTTCAGATATTCTTTATATGGAAACAGCTTTGGTTATGGTCATGTGTGAGTCTGGACTGTGTGTGTACTTTAGTAAATCTAAGTAAAGGTATGTTCTTTACCCAGCGTCATATCATTGAAGACTATAATAAACTGACGTGCCCCAGGAACTCCTTATATAATCACGCACACACTCAAATACGCAGAGTGCAGACCAGTTTAAATATTAATTGCAGCAACACATGGAGAAGCACAAAAGCACATGAGAATTTCCCTTCACACGTGCACATACGTTCACACACAAAAAACGCCACACTAATGTTAATTGCGGCAGTGCATGCTTGGCTGAGCGTGTAAATCGGCAGAATTATTGATGAGGATTCTATTATGAAGTTAAATGCTAAGGGATGGATGAGGTATGAGGCTGGGCTTCTGTGATAATTAAAAGCCCGTGTCACAGGATCGGAATGCTGTTTACGGGGCATCTCCAAGCTGCCAAGACATATGTCTGCCATCAGAGACTGTAGAGATATTTGTCTTATTTACGGCTAAATTTATTGTTTTGCTTCCTTGTGGTCAATATAGTGTTTAACTTTATTTGGTTTCCCATTAGCTGCCACTGAGGTGAAAACTATTTCTCCTTAGGTCCACATAAAAGCAGAAGACTTCCACAGATTATCCCCTTGCTTTCCTAAATAACAAGTGATCTATTCTAATCACTGCATGTCTAATAGTTAGCAGAGACAGTTCTTTTGGTTTTGAGATATCACAAAGCTGAATCGGAGTAAATACTTAATGGTTAAACACAGCCTCTAGAGAAAAATCTTTGAAACTCTACAACAATTACACATTACTTGCCAGCATTAGAACAAATCATTGGCGTATTAGTAATAAATCATCTTGAAAGTTCCACTGACAAAGCTTTGGGCTTATTTTTTTTTTGTCAGAGAACTGGCTGCTTTTATTTTTCAAAGAAAAAAAAACACACCAGTTGTGTTTCATCTCAAAATTAGACATTTTTTTCTGGCAGGATGCTGCAAACTGGTGCACTGAACAACAAAAATTAAGGTTATTTAAAACTGCACAAATCTACAGTCACTGCTTTGGACTTTTAAGAACAGTATTACTTTGCAGTTCCACCATATGTTCTTAAATATTCTTTCAAGCTATGCCTGGTTGTCCTTTAAACTATTTTAAATGAAACCAGGATTTTATTATTCATGTTTAAAACAGAAAAACTCTGAGGTTGGATAAATACAGTACCTCATGTGCAACAGCAAAAACAGTGATTTTTTTTAAACTTAAAATAAACCATTTTATACCAGTAAGTCATTCTGGGCTCTGATCTTATTGTTTTTTTTATGTTTTTCTTGGCTTATCTAGCTGCTAGCCTTGCCTTATGGATATATTTATATTCAAGTAGAAAGTCTGGCTTTCATTGTAGCTTTCACCAAAATAAATCCCACTCAGATGATATACAGTGTACTATATGCAAATAATGTGCAGACTATTTGCACTGCAATATGGGAAAATAGTCAAGTGGGGAGCTTAGTAAAAGAAAAAGGGGGCAGAACAGAAATTAAAGAAGCACTTCAGAATTTTTGGTCTTTGCCCTCCTGCTCTGTGAGACGCTTCACTTTCTTTACTGACTTAGAATCTAACAGACAGGCTGTTTCTAGTCTGTGCAATAATGATTTCAGCGTCTCTTTCTGGATTCTTGGCTGCACCTCCAGGGGCAATGAATAAGACACAGTGGGAACACTTCCAGTGTTGGCAGAGCAACACCAACGCTTTATTGTGCCCACTTTTGGAAATTTATATAGTTTAAAAAAGTTAAATGGGTAAAGAGTGCCACTGGAAGCAAGAGTGGCAGTCAGCAGAAAGTAAATCACTGTGCTACACTGAAGTTTGCTCTTCCTGACACCTCACTAAAAACGTATAAATAATCAGAAAGCACACACAAAATACTGGTGCGATACTGGTGTGGGAATCTAACACAAGGATATGGGTGCTAAGCAACAAAACATATTTGGTTATAATCTTTCACATCAAGTAAAGACTCATGAAAAGTACAAATGATGAAAAAACAGTTTTTGTACCAGCAGTTTTTTCCTTACTTTTACAATACCACAGACTTAATTGTTCTCTGTTGTGTAACTGTCTCTTATTTTTGCATATATTCCCCTTGTTTTGTATATATTTCTCCTGTTTGTTATTTCCTGCTGTTTACACTTTATATATGTCATTCTGGCACAGTTTGGTCGCAGCTTTGTTGTACATGTACAATGACAATAAAGAGCTATTCTATTCTATTCTATTCTTTTCTATTCGCTGGCTCTCTGGAGGGTCTGATCTCTAGTTTAGGAACTAGACTAAACCTGTCAGACTTAGACAATGCTACTTTTGCATTAATGTATCACTAATAAATATGTAATGGATGGGAACTAATGGAAACTATAATACTATATAGTCAAATTAAATCAATCCACTGTTTTTTATTTAGATATATTTAAAACTTCTGTTTTTATTTATTTGTTTATTTTTGCTTTTAATATTCTGATACTAGTACTCAAAAAAGTACTAAGAAAAGATTAAGTAACCTGCTACAAGAAACAGAAAGAAAAGGAGAGCATGATACCAATTCCTGTCTCCTAGTAAGTCGACCTCATTGAAAAATAGATGAAATCACTTCTCCTGCCACATCAAAGATGGATGCATCCCCTGTGTCCTTGCATATATACAACATTTCTGTGTGTGTGTGTGTGTGTGTTTAAATATGTTTGACCAAATGTGTAATGCAATGCCATCTGAACAACGCGGTCACAGCATCTGCATCAGCACACAAAACCACGGCAGATTGTAGGGTACTTACAGACAGCGTTTTTGTGACTGGAGTCTTTGCTGGGCATCATTTTCACCCCTCTAGACTTCAGCTCGATTGCTTTCTTCACTGTGGGAAGGAAATTAGCAGTTATTCATTTAATTATACATCACATCTTTTAAAGATTTAATTGTTTGTCTTTTTTGCAAAACACTAATTATTTTAGGGGGTTGCCATTTGGTGCACCTATGCGTGCAATCCAAGAAATGCTTCTCACCCCCTTGCACTTACAAATCCACAACAAATTTATAATTAGAACAGGAAACAGCAAAAGAAACTGAAGGAAACAGAAAAGTGAGGACAAAGGGGAAAAGGGGGGCAGCAAAAGAGATGAGCAGCATTAAAATTTATTCAATCTATTTTATCCTAAGTGGCAGCACTGCCGAGAATAACAGGAAAATCTGTGCTACAACTAAACTGCATTCCACTGAGAAACAGAGATGGCATAAAAAGCACATCTCTCTCCCGATCCCTCTCGCTCACGCAGACACACACAGGCACAGGAAATAGTAGACGCACCAATGGCTTGAGAAAAGAAAAATAGCTGAGGAAGACAGAGACAGCGACAAAACAGATGAAGACAAGTCAGGAAGCAAGATATGCAGGAAGACAGACCAGTCTTGGATCACTGTGCTTTGTGTTGGGAGCAGCCAATTAAATCTGATCCATCATATGGAAACTGAAATTCACCTTAATATACTCATTAAGCGACATAACTGATCAGTCAGGCAGGAAAATCCCATCTAGTCCAATGAGTTGATTTAAATCACTTTTTATAATAATAATAATAATAATAATAATAATAATAATAATAACAACTAATGTAACTAATGTGTGGGATCGTTTGTAAATGTGTTCGAAACAGCATAATTTTCAAACACACAGTGATGCATACACACACTACATACAAGTAATTATAAGTATAACACAGTGGTAAAAATTACAGAGACATAAAAGGTGTGTCTGAACGAGTAATACCTTGATACTGAGCACTGAACCCTTTTCTTCTGTGATTGCTGTCGGAGGTGAAATGTATCCGAACCCAGTTCTTATTTGAAATCACTGGCGAAGGGCAGAGTTGTACCAGTCAGCCTGGAAGTAAGCAAACAAGAACTTTATTAAGAACAAAACATAAACTGAACATGATTGATGCAGACAGATACCAAACCTAAGACGTAAGATATTCTAATATTCATAGCGCTGTGCTCCTTACTGTGTCGTACGACGCTGTGGACAGTACAGCACAACATCACAAGGCAGATCCTTTGAAACACAGAGTCCATCTACAGTGAATTTTGCTTTATTTTGTCGATGTGAAATATATTTCTACTTTTCTCTAGTGGCAAGTATAGCAACATGCTGAATATTAGATAGAGGTTTAGACCCTCCTTCAGAGATAAA
Source organism: Simochromis diagramma (assembly GCF_900408965.1). Taxonomy (NCBI): domain Eukaryota; kingdom Metazoa; phylum Chordata; class Actinopteri; order Cichliformes; family Cichlidae; genus Simochromis; species Simochromis diagramma. The sequence goes on along the minus strand of NW_024387414.1, from coordinate 14,950,129 downwards.
TTATGTTTATCACAACAGTCTGTTATAGCAAACAGCAAGAAAAAAATGCACAGTGTAGTTGTTGGAAGAAAGTGCTGTTCTCTAATTACAAATAACCAGCATGATCAGCTACTGTGAAAAATGTAGCAAAATGCCTATTGACAAACAACTGTAAATATGTAAGATATGCAAGGCAGAGCACAGAGGTGCAGAAAAACTACTGGATCTATGTTTCATGTGAAAATATGAAAATGTGCCAGTGTAGAGAGAAGTTTCTAGTGAGTTCAAGGTATAATTTTTGAGTCCCTTTGATTTGTCCTCCATGGTACAAAGGCTGGCTATAATTTAAAGAGGTTTTTGCAAAAAGGCAATTTGTTCCACTGGTTTGGAAATGCAGATGTGGGAAGTGAATGATATTATCCATTCCCATTATGATCAACCTTCACCAAAAGCATAATGTGTGCACTTGTACTGGTCACAGTCCTACTTCAGTGTCTAAGTGGTTTCCATTGAGGGAAGTCCTTGCTGAAAAAAATACATTTGCAAAAAAAAAAAAAAAAAAGCTGTAAAATTTGTTATAAAAATTCATCAGCAAAAAAATAAGAAAAAGCAACTTTGTTAACTGAAAAACAAGGCTCATCTATTTTGTAAAGTTGACTGAATTAGGATATAATGCTTAGTGACTTTGAAAAAAAAGTGTATATTCCTGATTTCATAAGAGCTGGGCTAGAAACTATCTGAGTTTCACACACAATCACAATAAACACCAAACCCTACAGGGGAAAGTTAAGTAAAAGAGGGGGCTGTTGATAGTAAAGCAGAAGAAAAAAGAAATAACTTCACACATTTTTTAACCATCCCTACTAAGAGGATAAGTCAGTACCCTATGGTAAGTCTTACATCAGATTTAGCTTCTGTTACTTTTCTTTACCAACGGCAACCAACACGGCGTTAAAAAGAATAAAACAAAAAGTACGGAAAAAACGATGCACACAGAGAAGCGAGGAAATGATGTAGGAGATGCTGCCTGGAAGCTCATGTTCTACCAACCTCTCTAGAGCAACAAGCGCCACACTAACTGCCCTTTAATAATGCCGCAGTTACACTGAGTAGACTAGAGAGAGCAAGTTACAAATACTCATGAAGAAAATGAGGGAATAAACTATAAAAAATTAAAAAGAAAAATGTAATTAGAGAGCTTCTTAGAGAACCTCATTGATTTGATTCTTTGATTAGATTTGATACTGTCAATAAAGCTGGGTTATCAACTAAAAAATCTGAGGGAAAAAAAAGAAGAAAATCTGTAAGAGGATAAAAAAAAAACCCTGCCAATGTATCTACCCCGAGGCGATATAACACTATAGTACACACAGTGAAAAGCTCCAGTACTGTAGTGTGATGTGTCATCTCTCAGAGAGTCAACTAGCAGTCTTTATCAGTGAGAGCACTTAAATATAAATGTCTTGTCGTGTGGCACATTAACACAAACAATATAGTGCATGATATGAAAACTAGACTAAAAAGGATGGGGCTCCCTACAAACATTAACAAAGGATATATAGGCTTGTTATTGCAGTATTTATTTTGTGTTTCAAAACTTCAGCGAACCTTTACAATGATTTCAAAAGAATGTGCAATTTTATCTCAGCCTAGCCTGGCAGAAGATGTTCTCAGACAACCTGTCTGATGTAAAAAAAAAAAAAAAAAGGAAAGGTCTATATGATGAAACAGCTTATAGTTACATAAGGATACAGTGCTAGACTGTGCTGTTTTCTCTTTGACTAAAGTCAGATTCAATCAAAAACTTACCACAGAGGAACATTGTTTTATACAAAGTTCAATAAAGAGAAAGTAAGCAATGCTACATTATGGCTGTACTTATATATATTACTAATACATTATATATGAGTACATTATATCACTCTATTAATGTATAATATCAATCTCTCTCTATATGTATATGTGCTTTCCTAACTATCTTAAACAGAGGAAAGAAACATGAAGCAACATTTACGTTTTATCCAGTTTTTATAGCTAAGTGCTAGAGTGCTATATTAAGTTATGTTATTTTGTTACTAATGCACCGCTGCATAAGAAGCAAAGGTGGAAAGTAACAAAGCACAACTAAAATACTCAAGACTCAAATAAATATATACTTAAAGTAAAGTAATACATACTCAAGTAAAGTACAGATACCTGCATTTTCAGGTGATTGCACTTTACCGTGAGTTACTGTTGCCGCCCTGTAAACTCGAAGCATTCTGGCCATTCTCCTCTGACCTCTGGCATCAACAAGCATTTTCACCGGGAGAATTGCCACTCACCGGATATTTTCTCCTTTTCAGACTATTATCTGTTACCCCTAGAAACGGTTGTGTGGGAAAATCCCAGCAGATCAGCAGTTTCTGAAATGCTCATGCCAGCCCGACTGGAACCAAGAGCCATACAATGTTTGAAGTCATTTAAATGACCTTTCTGATTCTCATGATTGGGTTAGATACACGATATGGACAAAAGCACCAGACCAGCTACACACTACAGGAGTTGCTTGGCCTGTGAAAACCATTGCTTCCAGTGCACAGTTTTTTTTGCAGATGTTAATACCAGAGGAAGTGTGGAACTCTGGAAAGCAGTTACTGAATCAGTTGCACTGAGATGACTTTCCTATCCCCATGCCCATATGTGGTCTGCCATAAGTGAGCTCTTTAGAAGGACCAATGATTTCATGGCTAGGTGCTTTATATTATACACCTATGGCAATGGACCTGAGAAGACCTGAATTCAAAGATTAAGAGGTGTGGCCCAATGCGTTAGTACATTAATAACCAGCTGAAGTGTATTTATGTGTGTGTTGACATTTTAGAAAAGTAAGTTCTGAATAAGCCTTGAAGACCTAAAAGTTGTAATTAAAAGGTTCTCATGCACTCCAGATATTATAGGGCTTAAACGATTACAATCTTGTTTATATACAGAGTTTAATTTAATACAGGGTAGTAAATTCTTATATGTCTCGAAAATAAAGAGAGGTGGGGGAAATGTTAAGAAGAGAAAGGAAAAAAAATTGCATGATATGCTGCCTCTCTTCCATTATTCATGCGTACTGGCGTCCTGCCTGACACTGGAGTGAGAGTGAGACAAGGGGTCAGAGAGGAGACAGAACAAGGGATGTGGGAGATGAGAGTGAACTAAAAAGAAAGGTAGAAAAGGAGGAGAAGCAAATGAAAAGAGAGGTTCCCTTAATCTTTCAAAAACAAGCATGCTTGACAAAAAAGGAAACAGGAGAAGAAGAGAGGAGAGACGTGAAGGATAGGTGGAACAGGAGGTTTTTCCACAGAAGAATAAACGCAAGTGAAAGAGAGCTTAAAAGAAAGACACGAGCAAAGAAGAAATAATCGGAAGGAAAAACACTGAAGAGGAGGTGAGAGCGAGAAAGTCACTTAAATGAACAGGAAGAGAAGGATTAGACTAGTCGCTTTGAGAGGTCAAAGTGATAAAGGGAGAGAGAAAGAGTCAAGCCTAAATGAGGTTGGGCAATACTAATACGAGATTGCAAAGAATGGAGATGAATGAGAAAGAAAGTGACGCTGGAAAGGAAAATGAGAGGAGGGATGGAAAGAGCAAAAATAAATAAAAAATAGAATCACATAAAGAATTAAGCTGTGAGGATAAAACAAAGATGAACATGTCAGGGAAGAGAGAGAGAGGAATGTTTACAAAACTCAAGAAATATGAAAGATGAAAACACTGGAGAGGGGAAAAGAGAAAAGGAGATGTTTGACAGACCAGGGGGGGGGGGGAGAAGGGAACAGAAGACGTGAGGCCAAGTCATGCAGCAGAGAGGAGATGGACAAGTAAACCAAGACCAGCAGAGAGCTATTTGTGGGAATATTCTAGCACTTTTCTATTGTTAGGGAAACTAGCCTTTTTGTGATACGAAGATAAACACAGACGCACAACTTTATACTACTGGGGCACCAATGTTTTGGCACCTACTCTTCTGACTGGCTGCTTGAATTGCTGCAAATACATATTTTTAACCTTACTGCATTGTTGCACTTACTGCAAATCCCTGTGGATGTGTGCATCTGTAAAATGGCAAAAAGCCACAGTAAAAATAAATTATTGTATACAGGTCACAAGTGTAAAGCACATCATCCACAACAGATAGCTGTTTATTCCCACTCCTTAGTGCAAAACCTGGCTACAATGCTACTTTAAATGTCACACTCACCCTTTTTACACTGATACACACAGAGACACACACCGGCAGTCCCACAGACAGTAAACATAATTTAAAATGTAAATGTAATAACAGGACAAGTGATGTGTCACAAAGTGGAGAAAAAGAGAGTAAGAGGAGGACTGGCAGTTGCACGAAGGGGAATGAGGGAGAAGCAGCGGGAAAGGATCAGAAAGCAGGAGATCTAAACGGAGGAGAAATGAGATGTAACAGAGGGACATGAGAGCAGAACAAATAGGAAGAAAGACAACATTTGGAGAAAAAATATCTAGCCTCTTTCTTTGGCAGTCATTGAATGTGTCATGAAAAGGCTCTGAGGATGGACAAGGTTCATCTAAAGATGCTGCAGGCTGGTTGTGGTGCTCTTTGAACTTCCAGATAAGTATAGAGGCCAGAGGGTCAGTTCAAATGATCAAGGACTTGCACACCAAAGCATTACTATGATAGACCACCGAGGTCAAGCTGCTACAAAAGAATCTAATGTTGAATGTCATGTGTATGAAGAGCAACTTGGGGACTGTCTCAGTCGCAGAAAAACGAATGGGCATTTTACCGACTTGATTATTATTAAACACTACTTTTTCAAAATCCTCATGCAAATTCTTGAGTTTTCAACACTGAGGAAAATCAGTGTCATTACTGTAGTGACCAAGATAGAACTAAATTTAATAAACTGTTCTTGAAAACATGACACTTGAACTTATTGTAAGCACTTATAAATAAGGACTCATTAAGTTACAGAAAAAGATCGCCAACATTGTTTCTCTTAGCATCGAAAGACAGAGGCAGAGGATGAGAGCTGGGCAAAAGGAGCACAGGGGAAGAGGGAAATGAAAGAATAGCCAGATAGAGAGCTAAGAGTGCAGAGAAAGAAAAAAATAAAGGCAAGCATGAAAAGAGTGAAAGGTGGAGGTAATGGAATGAGAAGAGGGGTTAAGAGCTGCAGAAGACCTGCAGTAAACCTTCAATATAATGATCAACAAAGCTCATTTCATACAATCAGAGAGAGAAAAAATACATTCAGATCTGAAGATAACAGTAGTTACACTGTCACAGATAACAGTCTATATTTCATAAAAAACATTAAGCTGAGTATTTATGTAACCAGTGGCTGGTAAAAGAAGAGTAACAATACGAAACCAAGTATGGAAAACAACAGAAATGTATATGATTTTTAAATACATCGTGAATATTTAAGCATCACCAGGTGCATGGACACCTCATGCCTGGACTGCTTATCCAAAGGCCTCTGTAACTCCATATCCAGTTTTCCAGTATTCTTAAACAATACTATAAAGATTCCCTCCAATAGGACTGTAGACGACGGCAAGCCTGGAATATGTGCACAGGGACTTCACAACACTTCTTTGCATCTATTTTTACTTCTATATTGACTAGAGACTAACTTTTACCTGGTGGACATGACATAAAACTTTAAACTGGATCAGCTCATGTTTTACACAGACAGGTGATTTGTGCACTGTGTCCAGCGCGCCCTCCCAAAGTTCCTCTGAGATCTCCTCTCACAGATTATCGGAGAAAAAGAAAATGTATGAAGATTTATGACATCCCTTTCACTGTCTTTGAAAGTACATCCACAGGTATATCAGCGTGTAATACAGGAAACTGAGGAAATCTACTGCCGACAACACTGCTGATTGGGTAATCTTGCTTTTACAGTATGGTTAGCTCGTATTTTTTTTCTTTCTCTGTGGTCTATATAGTTCAAGTTATGACAACATTAGAATTAAAACGTGAACTGAAACCATTTGCTACATGAATCTGTACCTTTTATATGATGTCTTTAGGCAACTATTTTTTTGTTACATTTCTATAATATGTCCTTACACTGCCTAATTTTAGGACCTGACTCTCAGAAATTGCCTTTTCCCCACAAAGGTCATTAAACCTTCAAGATCATGAATAAGTTTGCAATTTCAGAGCACTCACATTTTTGGGCTTATGCTTGTAAGAGGCTGAAGTCATTTTTCATGCTCCTGTTTCACCAAACCAGAGGCGTATTAGGTTTGGCGCTTCTGAATTGATCAAAGGGATTTCTAGTCAGAGTAGTATAAATAAAATCACTGACATTTCTCCATCTGTAGTCAAGGATGGATAGCAAAGTCATAGGGTAACAAAGCTGGTAGGTTATTCGAATAATAAACATGATACACCACTTTCTGCCATTATGTGTTTTTATTTTTTTGTACTGTACTATTATTTTTATAGTATCTGAATTGAAATTAAAAAAATTGAGAGGTTCATACAGATTATTATCAGCATGGAGTTCTCTGAATGTTTCACATTTAACTAATATGCATCTGCTCTTGATGCCAGTCCATTAGGAGTTACACCTTAGTTACACCTACTGTAGGAGTAGTCTAAGCTTGGAAAGAAAAGCGTCTGGACTTCTTTAAGTTGCTTGAAGACGTTTCACCTGTTATCCGAGAAGCTCCCTCAGTTCTAAGGTCAAATGGTGGAGAGTCCCAGATTTAAGCCCTATGGGTGTCCCCCCAAGAGCGACATGGACCCCCTAATGATCCTCTACCTAATCACATGAGCCAAGGTGTGAAAATGGGTGTAGGTCACAACCTAGCCCCAAACCTGGCCCGACCCTATCATGTGATTTCCTGAGGTCAAAAGGCCCAGAATGTGAGTGTGTGTTATGGCGTCCGAGAAGGGTTCTCAAAACTGAATTATAGATGGCAGACAGCTGGTGTCGTAAGCCACCGGCTCTGTTCAAAGATGGTCATTCACAGTGGATATTCAATTCAATTTTCAATTCAATTTTATTTATATAGTGCCAAATCACAACAACAGTTGCCTCAAGGTGCTTTATATTGTAAGCAGTGTTGGGGAGTAACGGAATACATGTACCGCCGTTATGTATTTAAAATACAAAATATGAGTAACTGTATTCCGTTACAGTTACTGTTTAAAAAGGTGGTATTCAGAATACAGTTACTTTGTTGAAATAAATGGATTACACTGCGGTACTTTCCTGTTTCATTTTGTCGCGGGTCAGGACTGTTTGGGTTTTGTTTGACAGCTACGTTCTGTTGTTCCAGGCGGCAGCGTTACGGTTGCCATGGTTACAGGGCGACGCTGTCTCTCTCTCTGCGACTGTGTGTTTCCTGAGTGAGAGAGCACCTTTTCGTTGTTGTTGTTGTGCTAAGCTAACAGGCAGAATGCTACAAGCATAGCTCTAAAGAATGTAGCATCATGGGCAGTGTAGTCCGTGTTGCAGGGAGAATGGACTGCCATACACGTTATGGGTCTGTGAGCGTGAGGAGGGAGAAAAAGGGGAGTGGAAAGGTACGAGTTGTCATCGAGCAAAAACGGGAGCTGGAAGCATGTAAATATAATAATAACCACTGCAGCCAAGAAGAGTGCCTGACGAGCCCAGCTGTAAGTTAGCTATTAAGACTCGACTGTACACCGTGTTCGTGTTTTCCTCCGAAAACAATAAGTTCCGTTGGAGCAGCCTTTCGACGCCTCTCTCTGTCTCTCACTAGCAAAGTTGACCCACACAACAAAGTAAAGCTAGTTTTCGGCTATGAGCCGACAGGGACCCCGCCGTATTAGTCAGAGGTCCCTTTACTACAGTTCGGAGTCGCGGACCTTCAGTAATAGTAATAAATCACAGCAATAGTACATTCACGTTGTTGTAAAAAGCATGATAATCTATTAAGTAATCCAAAGTATTCAGAATACGTTACTGTCATTGAGTAACGTAACGGAATACGTTACAGAATACATTTTGGGGCATGTATTCTGTAATCTGTAATGGAATACATTTTAAAAGTAACCTTCCCAACACTGATTGTAAGATAGACCTACAATAATACATTCAGAGAAAAAAACCCAACAATCATATGACCCCCTGTGAGCAAGCACTATGGCGACAGTGGGAAGGAAAGGCTCTCTTTTAACAGGAAGAAACCTCCAGGAGAACCATGCTCAGGGAGGGGCGGGGCCATCTGCTGCGACCGGTTGGTCTTCTTTCAGCTCCTTAGACTACGATGACCTGGATGACTGAGAACTTTACAGACATACTGTAAGACTAAATGCTACTTGAAAGAACAGATGCATGCAGATACACACCCCCTTCATCATACACAGGCACAGGCCACACATTCGAATACATAACATCTTAAATTTAGAACACCAACCCCTCCCCACAAACCATTAATATGTAGCTGGCAAAAATTGCATGACTAATAAAGTAGAGGAAGAAAGTTGGGTCAGTTTATTTGTATAACCTACTATCAAATGTTCAAGTCCAAAGCCCTTTCGGAGCTGTGATACCATTAGCACACAGCAATCAACAACACAAATAACTGGATGTTTTTGCTACCTTGTGTCTTCCTGACCCTGTTTCTGTCAATCAATCTTTTTTTTGCCAGTTCGACCTCACTCAACAGGTAGTTTTCAACCCAGTAAAGCACAGTGGACCAAAAACTGGGACCAGCTATTGGATTATCCATCACATAATCTTACAAATTAGACTAAGTTTCAAATACCATCATAGTTGAGGTGTACAAACAGTTTAACATATTCACTTGTCTGCAGCAATAAAGTTTTGTCTCTGAAACGAATACGAGGTGTGGAATTGCATAATATGACCAATTCTGTGCGTGCGTGCGTGCGTGTGTGTGTGTGTGTGTGTGTGTATCAGTGTTTTTGTGGGTATATGTATGTGTGACAGCTAGTCAACCTGACATTCAACTTGCCAGCTAGCAGACAGGAACATGAAACAGGAAATTGCTTTTGGGACAGCCAATCAGAAAATGCTCTCTGTAAACAGGAAGAATCCATCAGAGTAGTCTTGTCAGGTGTCAGTCATTTTCACAATGACCTGTTTTCATGCCTCAGTGAAAATGTCAGTCATCACTTAATCCCACCTCTGGAGAAAAGTACTTAGGATTGTATTAGGTTGTGCATGGCAAAACCCTTTCCATTTTATTTTAGGTCTTTTTTTAAATCATGTGGGTGGTACAACTAAAACATCTCTTGGTTTATTCCCAATTTGGGAACTTTGTTGTACACATCTAGGTTTCTGTGTTTTGCTATATAGCTGAAAACATCTTTTTGAGATGATGCATATTTTCACAGCCTGTTGCGGTGGCTCATTAGATAAATCACCAAGTTACCTCAATCTTTACTGCAGGAGTTTTTCTTTTAAGTATGACGGAGATGTTAAACCCTAATCAGAGCAGTCAAGACAAAAGTGCTTAGTTCTTGCAGTCTCCATTTTCCATGTAACAAAATGTTGGGTGCACTCTCTACTACTCTTCCTTATCTTGCCCCTGCATTGCAGAGGGTGGGCTGACAGTGGTCCTTGAATGTTATACTGTCAGAGCCAAGCTGTGTGTATGCGTGTGTGCACTTGACTGTGTGTAATCTGTCAGAGCCTAGAGAAACAATCAACAGCTCACCCTGTCAGAGAGCCACTTAAGACCTGACAAAAACACACACATGTGCACACGCACACACACAAACAGTATCATGAGAATGCCATGGTTGATGCGCACTGCTCGACTGGTGACGGCACTAAATGCACAATTATTCTCCATTCCTTTTGTTTTCATCCAGTGCTATTGTCTCTGCCTCTTTCACTCCTCTTATTTATCTGTCGACCTATTCATTCAATTACTTTGCAAGCAGTAGCACAATCACAAAGCATTTTCTACACATGGAACACATCAGTTACAGTTAGGAGAACATGAGAAAAAGAAAGAATCCTCTAAAAGCAATCTCTTGGAATTGGTTTTATTATTTGGAAAATATTTTTAATGATTAATATTCTGAAGTTGTATTGTTGTGTCTAAACAACACTATCGAAAGAACTTGCATACAAAAATACCCACTATTGAAGCAAATGCTGCTAACAAAGCATTGCAGGATTTTGGTTTTTGGTTGTTGGTGTTTATGTAACACCAAAAACGTATCACAGATGTCAAATCCCTTTCAATTCAAAGTAATTGCTCTTTCTGAAGAAGAAAGCAACCTGGGATAATCTACGCTAACAGAGACGAGAATATGTATGTTTTGTTTCAATCATGTCTAAAAATTTAGAGTTTACTAATGTCTAATTAGGCTTTGCTTCCAGGCATGTCTGTTGTTATTACTGACAGAGGCCAAACAACTTCATACTTTCCCCTCTCTTGATTTCCCAGCACTTACAACCTGGAAACAAGTCCCCCATCCCTAACCATTAAGCTTCTCTCACCTTTGCACAAACATATTGAAGCCTCCACTGGATGCGTGTGATATTTCAAACAAACCAACATGACTTCCAACAGTGCTCTAAATTTAAAAAGCAGAGCGTTTTGTGGCACAGCAGAGTGCAAATTTTCAAACTCAACTACAGAAAAAAATGGGAGCAAAAACACAACTATTTATCACCTTGCCTATGGGATTTGAATAAATCAGGAAAATCAACAGGACTCCTGTGTAGGTAATCAATCAGCGGTTGTATCTGTCCTCCCCAACAACATCATTAGTCCCCTTTTAAAATTAAAAGCCATTCTTGAAAGTACTCTTGTTAGGGAAAATTGGAGTGAAAACAACAACTGTTCTCTTCAGTGTAAGCAAATCAGATAACTGAACAATAAAGTCTCTGGGTTGCTAATTCTTGGAATGAAGCATCCGCCTAATTTATAGAACATCAATGTCCACTTTGTTTACATCTATGCTACACTCTTTCTTTCACTGCTCAAAATTAAAAAAAAAAAAACCACACACAAAAGATGACTATACCACTAAAGCTTTAAGTGTCAGTGATGATTGTGTGTGCCTCTGTTTTCATTATATATTTACCGCTCGACACATGGTGCCTCAGTCATGCTGATTTGTACAAAGATCCCTGCGTTATCTGGCTCAGCATTGCAATCTGTGTGTGAGATGTGTCTTACCATATGCTTGGTGCTTCTGTCCCGCTGATTTCCAGGAAGTCATATTTGTCCTCTAATAAGAAGTCATTGAAGACGAGAGCTATGGTGTCCCCGGGCTCAGCAAGGATTGACCACGTACAGTCCAGGTTGTTGTCGTACTCTGCTGGGTATCCAGGGCTGGTTATTGAACCCGCGGTGCCTCGTAACGTACCGCCACACGCTCCCTCAGCTGGTTAGAAACAGATGAAACGAATGCTATTTTTATTATTTCATATACTGATTTTGTAACTTAACTTCTTGGCCTTCTTGGGTTGGCTTATCATTTATTTCATGTTTTTTTGTGTCAATGTGTCAATGTTTTCACACATTAAAAACCACACTTTTTGACACATGCCTCTCTAACATTAGCAGACAAATAAACACAATGCACACACTATGAGCTGAAATAAATACAGTATTGTCATTATCACATCATCACTATGATTTAGATCATCTGTTAATTTTCATTCACAACTACTCATTTAGTAGTAAACCCTCAATAGAGCTATTCAACCATCTACTCACTCTAATGGAAGACATATGAACAGATCTGTTCTTGTCTGTAGACTAATGAACCATTAAAGGGGCTTTACTTAAGGATGTTGGGCACCATCTGGTTGATACAGTAGTTTGTGATGTAATTTGAGGCAGACTTTTCTGTGCTTTGGAAGCAATCAATACACAGGGGCTCTCATCTTCTGGCTAATGACCCTTATGTCAAGTTTCTTCAGTTCTCATGATCTTAGCGATGCGATTTTTTTTTCTGATCTTTTACTTTCATGGCTATAATTGGTGAACAGTTTTTCATTTCCCTCAATCGGAGCTTAGTTCAGTTCAAATGAAAGAACTGAAAGACTCCAATGGAGACAATGGAAAGTACATACAGTTTACTTTTGAACTTAGCTTTGGGTCATGATTATGTGAAAGGTATCTTGTCAGTTTCATTTAAGTAAAAAGAATGGTTTCCATCTTCTAAACTGTATTTACTGCAAGTCCTTTTGAACGGCATTACTAAAAAAATCTCTAGAAGCAATATCAATGAATTGAAAATGGAAAGAAAGAAAGAGAAAATGTCTTGCCTCTGCAAAAAGGCGATGGGAAGTCCCATTGTGCTCCACTTCCAGGCGATACGATGCATGTGAGGATACTGTGTCCTTCCAATACAAACCCTGACTCACAGCTGTATCGGATTTTATCCCCCATGTTGTACCGCGAGCCATGAATGACTCCATTTGGAATGAGACCAGGGGTGCCACATGTATGACTCGGCAGCACTGAAACAAAGAGAAGAGCAGACAGAGAAAATCGTTTATTACCTCTAAAATATCCATTAATTTAACTATTTGTTATAGTGAAAAATAACCAACCAAGAAGTTCTTGCAGTATTTTTTAATATTTGAGTGTTAGTATGAACTACAAACTTTTTGGCTTGTTACCACATAAAACAGCTCAACTATAGATCTATTAGTCAGTCAGGGTTACTGAGCAATTTGTGTTTACTTTGAAGCGGTAAAACTATCCAGTACAAAACAAGCAAAATGCTTTGAGTTCAGCATTTTGCTTTTATTTGTCTTAATCAGTTAATTATTAAATATACTATATTTTACAGTCAACCTAATTACCCACACAAAATGACACATATTGTATGTATGTTTGGTTTTCCCAGGAAACCTAAAAATATGCTAAAGTGACTGCGTGGTATTGAGATGTCTGGCAAGCATTTTGCCTCCAATGTGCATCTGTTGCTGCGCGTTCTTAGATGACACAGCTCTACAGTGGGAGAAGCTACAGGCAGTTCATGGTATAACTAGGCCAAAATCAACTATGACTGTAGCCAACACGCCTTAGCTTCACAGAAGGGGCAGCAACACAGTGGCTGTAGTTCAACCTGGACAAATTCCACTGTATCTAACCCTGGTGTATGCTGTGTGTTATGTGTACTTGTATAACTGGAGCATGTTAACTTGCTGGGTGTGTAATGTCTGTTCGTAATGTGCATCCAAATGGCTTTTATGTGTATCTGTCTATGGGCATGCACTGTGCAGTGTGTTTATGTGTAAGGGGTGTTGAGTAAGTGAATCTGTGTGTTTGTGTACGCTGTTCCAGTTAAATGCTAGCATGGTAATTAGACAAAGCTTCACCATGAGACCCTGTGAACTAGGACACTGAGAAAGGGGAAGGGATGGGGTGAGAGGAAGACAAAGAGAGCAAGAAGAGGAGAAAAAGAGAGAAAGAGAAAGCTACAGACAAGAGAAGAGGGAGTAGGAGAAAGACTAGTGATATAATGAAGGAGAAGGAGTAAATGGGAAAAGAGCGGTGGGAAGGCAGAGGGGGAGGAGGTTGGAAAAGAAGAGGAGACTCCAGTCACACAGCAAAACAGAGAGGTGAACTAATTGCAGTGGGGTCCAAACATGTATAATTTACTATAATTGACTCATTATTTGGATTGTATGAAGTCATGCATCAGAGACAAGTAACTTGCACTCAGCTGACCATTCTGTCCTCTGCACAAACATCCACCCTGCTCTGTTTTAATACGGTGAGGCACAAAACCAAATCCAAAGCCCAAGCTAAATCACTGACTCAAGGACAGGCTGAAGGAGTGAAAGAAGAATGGGGGAAAAAAAGCAAAAAAAGAAAGAATCATGTGTTCAAGCCAAGTCATTAGTTACAGTTATGTGACTGTAGAGTTCTGTGTCTGCCAAGCTGTCATGTTAAAAAAAGAAATAAATAAAAATACCTGCCTCATGCTCAAAGGGTTTCCCTCATATAGACAAATCAGAGTGTCCTAAGGCCTAAGTATCCTTGTTAACACACACTTGATGTTTTGATATGTTATCATCAAAACACCAAGTGTGGTGGTTTAACTATCATGTCATCTCCTAAAATTAAATTTTAGGTGTGATTTGGGAATCACAGAAAACCATTTGCACATTCACACCTATTTAAAATCACCAGTTAACCTAACTCCACTATTTCATGTATTTGGACATGTGGGAGGAAGCTGGAATACCTGATAGAAGCCACGCAGACACTGGCAGAACATGCAATCTATACACAGAAAGACCCCAGCCCGATGGTGGACTCAAACTCAGGACCTTGCTATGATGTAACAGTGCTAATGTCGTATATATATTTGGTAGATCCTACACTGTATTGTGACTTGTGTGTGACTTGGGCTTGAAGTTGTGTTGTACGCCACATCCCCACTGAGTTCCTGATGAAGGCTCTTAGGGTCCTGTTGATCTTGTATAGTTCCAGGCATTCCAGGATCCAGGTGTGGGGCATCGAGTCATTGACCTTCTTGTAATCAATCCAATCAGGGCACGGGTTGGTCAGCCTAGTCTTGCAGTCTCGGGCGACTGCCTGGTCTACCAGTAGCTGGTGTTTTGCGAGCAAGATGCTAATGATAACCAAGTGGCTGGCCTAGTATACAGCTGAGCTGATACTGTGCTGAGTATGGTCTGGAAGTACCAATATCAAAATGGAATACACCCCCAAAGGTGGTTGAGAATAACCAAGCTAGAATCCTGTGGGACTTCCGGATACAGATAGAGATACAGATAGAGAAACTGCTGATGAGTAGTGGTGGTAGCAGGTGAGTAGCAGTGGTGGACAAGCAGAGGAAGATGGCCATAGTGATCAATATAGCACACCAAGTGATGGCAACATCAGGAAGTGGGAACACAAGAAGGTCAAGAAACCAAGGATTGAGAGCAAGAGAAGATATGAATAGTGAACGTGTTAACTGGAACACTAGGAGCAGTGACCGCCCAAAATGGGTGATGGCCTTAGGAGAATGATATCTGAGATCTCTATCCAGAAGGGTGCAGACCTGAGACTAGGCATATATTAGGGAGCAATTGAACATTTTCCCCTCAAAGTTGACGTGTTAGAAGCAGGAAAAATGGGCAAGCATAACAATGAGTGAGTTTGACATGGGTCAAATTGTGATGGGCAGATGACTGGGTCTTTAGCTTTAACTTTAGCTCTTGTAAGATGATCCCTGTCTGCAGTGGCCAGTATCTATCAAACCCAAGGGGAGCAATGGCTGACCCGTGCAGTGTGATTCAACAAACGAGCTACTGTAGCTCAAATTACTGAAAAACATGATGCTTGTTTTGATAGAAAGATGTCAGGATACACAGTGCATCGCAGTTTGTTGTGTATAGGGGTGCATAGTCCCAGCTGGGTACAGAGTGCCCATGCTGACTCCTGTCAACTGCCAGAAACTCCAACAATAAGCATGTGAGCATCAGAAATAGACCAGGAGAGCAATACATCATGTGGCTTATCGGGAATGTGTGCATCACTTTCCTGGAGAACGCCCGGCACCAAGACACACTGTGAAAAGAAGGCAACCTGTCCATACTTGATGGGTCATGGCTTTTGTGGCAGCAAAAGGTGGGCCCACATATATGAGTCATAGATAGGTGGTAAATTGATAAGTTAGCTATTTTTAATTCAGAGGAACAAATGGCTGTTTATTTGCCACTAACAATCAGGACTAGTTTGGGGATATTCCACATTAATTACAATGTAAATCAAGTCTGCAATAAAAGCTGTGTGCACAACTTTCTTGATTTGTTTGGCATGTTTTTAATCAGACTTGTTTAGCTCTGACCTCGTGCCTGGGAAAGTTCAAATTAGCCATTTGTAGTTGCATTCAGCAGCATAATCACATTGATTACTTAATATTGGACGGCTCCATGGTTAAAAATTGCAATTATCTAGAATTTGAGGTCATTGGGATTTATTTATTTATCATTAATTTATGGTGAACACATAGTGGTGTTTTGCATAATAAGTAATCACAACAGCACGAGAATTAGCACCTTGCAGTTGTGTGTCTCTGCCAACCAGTCAAGTTGCAGTTTTCATCTATAATCATGTACTCTGCTATCCAATTGGTATGTCAGTGTCATCTAAATATATACTACTGCACTCACACCATTGTCTAAGGGAGTTTTTTTTAAAGATAAATATACATAAATATACAAGAAAAGCAACAAAGTGCTCCGGGAGAGAAAAAGCTAAAGTCCCAACTAGAAACTTGATTGGCAGATTGGATCCCACTCCATGTGGTAATGGGGAAGAAGTTAATTCCACCAGTCATCACTGGAAACTTACTACCTATTTGTATGTCTGTTGACAAAGTAAGAATAAGGGGACCCAAATCTTTTAATGTAGATCAATAAAATTAAAGTTGAAGACTTGATTTAAGCTTAGAGGAAAACCAGATTAAAGTTACAGGAATGGTCAGCGTAATCATGAGAATGAATGCATTGTAATGTCCTCTGAAGTCATGGAAAGATGACTGCGTACAAGTGAACGTGCTTGTGTGTGCTTATGTGAGATTCTCCTGAAAGTGACTGATGGTGCTCCTCTGTTGTGTTCGTCCCTTCCAGCCCTTTACAGCCTTAGGGCAGGTCAGTGTGTTGCTATAGCAACTCTTTGCAAGGGCAACATTTCAGTATTGATGAAAAGGTGACGCGAGGTTTAGACACGCAAAATGAGTGAATGAAAAAAGAACGAATAGAGGATGGAAGAGAAAGAGTTGGGAGGGGAAGAACAAGTTGTGTTAAAAGGGAAAGAACAAATGAAGGGTTACGGAAGCAAACAATGACAGCCAGAAGGAATGAGGAAGTGAAAGAGACAGGAAGCGGTGCATGAGAGAGGTGTTGATAAAGCCTTTTGGTAAATCATTAATACACTATTATTATTGTCTTGCAGAATTCTTGAACATAGATATTTGTATCCTACTTTCTGTTTGATCCTTTCTAATTTGTTTTTATTCTGTCTGTGTGAATTAAACATTCCCAGAGTGCTTCATCATTAGTTTCTCTTTCTCTATTGCTGCCACAGAAGCACAACAAGATTCTTCTATAGTGGGATACAAATAACATATATGATATACTGTAAATAGGAATGTATATAGATACAATTTAATAGATACCAGTGTTATTATTAAGTATACCTATGGTCCAGTTCTTTATGTATTCTTTTAATTAGGTCTGATTAAATTTTCGTTTGAAAAAAGCAAGGACTAAGATTTTCAATGTTTGCTCATTTTTTTAACATCTTTGAGTCTGAACATATGTGTAGAATCACAGATAAAAAAGATATGTTAGAGATCTATATCTAAAGAGGCTGATGATAGCAAGTACAGAATCGGTTGCTTTCATTAAAATGTCAGTCACAACTAATAAATAAATAAATAAATAAATAAATAAATAGAAAACTGTTAACATCAAGTGGAAAAAAACCAGTACAGTACATAATTAATATAATAGATAGAATGATGTCAGAAGATCAAAATTCTATTATTTTGATGTTCTCTGTGAACTGTCAGTAAAAACACGGGGAATACGTGGAAAATGACCCCTACATCTCTGAGACAAACAAAACAACTGGAGTGAAATATATTTGTATCCAGAGCATGTAACTTGCCACGAGCTAATGTTGGAACAGATGTTTTGTCAAATCCAGCTCCTCATACCTGGCAAAAATCACTAATTTCTTGTTTGGTTTCCAGGGGGCTGTAAAGTTAAAACCAAGCGGAACCAGAACAAATGTCAGAGTGTGTGCGCATTTTGCCAAACAGGGATTTGGACAGATGTTAACATTTGAAATATGTTGGGGAAAATTCAACTTTCCAGAGAGATTAAAACTTTGGCTTAACTTTTTTTTTTTTTTTTAAATAAAAAGACTTTTTGGACTTTATTTCAACTCAACTCAAAATTCAGGTCAGTTTTAGTTTTGAATCCAAAACACTCCCACAACCTCGGTCACAGTTCTGCCATTCTTCCACCCAAAGCCTTGTAAGTGAACTTTAGAGAGCAAACTATTCGGTCTAGTATGTCCCTTTGTAAGAAAATGACAATTTCTTCACAGTTAGAAGAAATTGGCTAATTTTAAGGTAATGTTTGCACAATTAACATACAAGCACAATTTTTAGGAAAAGATGCAGATGAAATGTATTTACTGGCCTACTATCCTCTTTTACCACTGAAGAATTCACTTCATGTCTCTGCTGGGACAGTGAGTTCACACTGAAAGCATCTCTCTGTGGGTGCAATCCATAATTCATTAACACCTTTACTCCGTTCCCATGGTGTATATCTATAAATAAATATCATCTCCATACTGTTTTAATCTCTAGTTTTTCATATAAAGTTGTTTCAGTTGGAAAGATGCCAAAGCCCCTGAGCTAAATGAACTCCCCAGCATAGCTAATGTTCCCAAGGCACAAATGTATTAACAGCTTGACTGACATGTAATGCTTTACAGCTCTAACCAAACAAACTGTAATAGGGCTCCTGGCCAATTATGGCCAAGAACCATTGCTAACTGACTGGAGGCCCCTCACAACTCAATGAGCTCTCTCTTAGTTTCAATATTCATCATCTAATGTAGCATTATGGACACCACTAACTCATAATTCAAAGCTATTATTAGGGTGTTTCACATTCTGAGGACACCTTTGCTTGAGCCCTTAGAATTAATTCTCACCCTGTGGTTGTGGGACATGTGGGACTTATTTAAAGGTAACAATCAAAGGAAAGGTCTTCAGATATGGAGCCAAATGTAACATGTTTGTCAGTGAATCATAAAGTCAACTGTTTCCATCTTTTCCCCAAACAGATCAAACAAGACGCCATCCTTGCTGTAAATTGTACCTTATAAAGACATTCAACACAAACTAACTATTGCAGTCTAGCGTAATACATTAGGCCACAATGATGAGTCAATTAAGTTTGTCATTTGTGAGAATCTGCTAACAGTTTTTTTATTCAGTAAGTTAATTTGTAAGTAAATTTGATAAAGTTGGACTTTGTGCTCTTTGGACAGAACTTGTGATGTTTATTCTTGGCTAATTTTGCTTTTTTACATTATGGCTTTTAAGCAAACAGCTCCACCTCAATGTAATGGAACTCATAGTGGCTATACCAAATGCATTTGGACAACAAGGGATATAGCATGGATGTCAAGTGTCAGCTGCAGGGCAGTAAGGGAGGGACTCAAAATGCAGGACTCGGCATAAACAAAGTACAACTCAAAACAGCTTTATTATACATTTATATACAAATTTAGAGAACTTGTCCGGCAACACTTCCTCCATATCCTGAGAAAGAATAACCTGGACCAGAAACTACTGCTGGACTTCTGCCACTCCTCAGTGGATAACATGCTCTCCTTCTGCCTGGGTGTTTACTACATAGGGGCCATTACAGAGAACAGGAAGGCTGCATAGAGGGTAATTAACACCTCCCAAAAAATAATTGCCTGCCCTCTGCCACCCCTAGAGGGCATCACCAGATCCTCCTGCCTCAGGTAAACCAGGGTCATCACAGGTGACCCCTTACACCCCGCCCACCACCTGTTTGACATGATGCCCTCAGGTTGGTGCCTCAGGTCCCACACCTTCAGACTCACACCTTCTTCCCCTGGGCCATTTGGACTGTCAATAAATAATATCCCCCCACACACCACCCCCGTTTATAGACTTTAGAGATATTTGACACTATAGTTTAAAATTTTGTTTGTTCACTTTATTATATATATATATATATATATACAAAAATTTAATACAGTTTTTGAAAAGACTGGACAGAGAATTGAAAGATTCAAAGAAGTTGCTTCAGATTAAGAAATTATCATCAAGTTTTAGCAAAGGAAAGTATATAATATTTATCAGCAATCAAATAAAAAAAATCAAAACAAATGTGTAATGGGCGATGTTGAAATAGGAAAAAGGGTATGACATAAAATTGCTGTGTAATAACTAACTGGCCACAAATGATGGTGGAAATCTCATAAGCAATGTAAAAGCTAAATGAAACTTCAGTCTCCAAGTTTTTAGTCAGTAATGTGTGTTTTTCAGATGTAATTAATTCTTTCTTGTGAACATTTTACTTCTGATTGTTTTTTAGTTGCTATTGTTGTTTTCAAAAAAGTGTTAATAATAAGTGACATTTAAAAAAATCATTAATGTGAATATCATTGTTAAACAGCTCTTGTTCAACAAAATGAATACCACTATTCAAATCGCCTAGTATAAACAACAGCACTTAAAACCATGGGATACCTACTACAATAGAGTCAGATAAACATAGCGTGGTTCACTTTATTTGATTCTAATTCAAAGCAGCATCCTGCATCCCAATGATATTACAGATCAGAGCTTTCATTCCTGCATTTATTGCTCTGGGACATAAAGCTGTTTATTATCTGAAATAGTGACTGCACTGTCCAAGATAATGAGAAAAAACATTTCTGAATTCGGCTTGACAATTCGAAATGTTGGATTTTGCTTTTTAAGTGTGCCAAGCACTGATGTTTCCAGCATAAATTCCCAGTGATCACCAGTGAAGAAGGGCAACCGGAGTACAAACTTCACTTTGTTTTGCAATTCAGATAATACCACAGAATTAACAACGGCGTAATAAATCAAGGCAAAACAACACCGGTGGATTAGATCTCAGGTGTGTAGCGATAACAGCAAACGCCACAACAGCAAAACATGTTGTATCTACATTCAGCTCTGTTGTCTGGAGCCATAAGCTGATACCTAAACTACATTAAGCTGGAAAAAAGTTCAACCCCTTAAAAGTTACATTTCAGTTCTGCTCCCTTGGAGTAAATGTATTAAAATGTATTAACACCGCCTTTTCTATGCTCCCCTGGTGAAAATATATTAGCAGGGCAAGTGACATTTCCAGCAGTGCCTCTCATCAATCACCTGCTAAACAGAGTAATCACTGTAGCAGCTACACTCTGTTAAACACCAGCTCTCCTCAGCCTTTCCAGGTTGACTATGAAACTACAAAATATTGCATCGTGATATACAATCCCCATGTTGTGATGGCTAGCACCATAAAGAGCAACAACCAAAGAATCGCCAGGTATTTACCAACAGACACAAAAAGGAAATAAAGCCTACTGTAACACAGCAGCCACTTAATCTAGCTATTTATATTTAAGTTCAATTAAAATTCATTGCTCTGTGTGTACCCACACTTTAATTCTTGCTACCAGGCAAAATTGAAGTCCTTTTTTTGGATATTATATAATATCGTGCTGAATCAGTAGCATTTCCCTAGCTTATTTAAAAGCAGCATTAACATATTTTTTGACTGCTTGTGGGCAACAGAAAGCGCTTATAATCACCTTATAAAGTTGTTAGCAATTACAAATTTACTCATCCAGCTGACGAGGGGAATTACTACCATTAACTTTGGGCTTTTTTCCTGGAGATCTAATGTGTTTAAGTCCAATATTCCCTCCTTTTTCTCCTTCTACTGTTAATACTTCTCTTTTTACTCTTTAGCTGCTAATCACGCCACTACATCCAGGAGCATTTCCAGGATTTTAATAATGGGGTAGACACGCCCTAACTACGTCAGCTGGCTTGTGACTTTGCTTTGCTAATTTTGCTTTTTGTTGTGGAAAAATAATTTAAGTGAATAAGTTACTTTTATTATTAATCACAGTTAATTTTCACATCGACACAAGCTTAAGCATCCTGTCAATGAATTACCGTAAAGCTACTTTGTTTCTTGGAAGTTTTCACTTCCACATGTCATCGCTGTGTTAAATTATTTTTGTTACCCATTCCGCTGGAATAGAAGAGCAGTTAGTTATCAAAAAATGAATCACAAACAGAGAGATTTATCTACTTGCAATAACTACAGTGCAGCAAAGAGAACCATTCCTTCAAGTCCAAACTTGTTAAATTGAAGCTTGAGGGATTTATGCTTGAGGTCTTTTTGGTTTCGCACTTTGGTCCTCCTTTGCTTTGCTGAGAAGGGCTTTGCTCTCTCTTTTTCCTCGCTTCCTCTTTTCTTTGTGAGCAGGGGTACGTTCTGCTTCAGCAACAAAACAAAAAGTTTTTATCTATTCCATAATAAGAGCGATGCAGCTTTGAGTGCTTCATTTTATTTCTGATCACCATCTCACTTCAGGTTAAAGTTAAAGTTATCCCCCAGGTCAGGTTAGTTTATTTTTATTCTTGACACTTAGGTAAAAACCCTTAAAAATGAACTAATTTGAAAACAAAAAAATCAGCTTCCCCCCTTCATTTTCCACATGCTGCTCTGAGCTGTTTTTGTGCTCAGAAAAAAAAGAACATGGGGTTAAAGTAAGGTAGCCTGAAAGAGTGGGTTTTATTTATTGTATTGAAATTTCTTACACTTGAGATACTCATGAAACAGCCTTCTAATATGAACCTTTGGATAGATTTTAGATCAATAATACTTTGGGGTTCCTAGCTGTAGACTACTACTAGGGTGCCATGAGCTGACAAAGGTTGTCCCTAAGCATGTCAAGGGCCTGTAATTACCAGTTTATACTGACACGCTGTAAAAACTGACTGACATTTAATTATGAACACCCATTGTACAACTGTGCAGACGGAACAGCTTAGTTATAGTAATTTATCAATCTGGATAGCATTTATTTTTAAAGAAAGTCTACCTATTACTCAATGAAACAATAGAAAACTTGCATGGATAAAAATATTTTAAGATCGTTTTTTTAAGTTCTTCATATCTATATATATCCATTATGGCAATGGATACATATATATTCATCCATTGCGATAATGGATATATATCTATCTCTATATAGATATATCTATCTATCTAGGGTGCAACGATACACAAAATTCACGGTTCGGTTCGGTTCGATACTTTGGTGATATTTTTTCGATACAAAAATGTTCATGTTTTTTTAATTTGTCATTTATTAAAATATATATATATACACATACATACATACACATATACATATATATATACATTGCCATAATGGATCCCTGACTATGACAAAAGACTTCCACTGGCACTGTGGATGGTACTGACTCATTTTTATTATGTGACATGGATAATTTTTGTATATAATGAAAAAATAATAAACTTAATTGTATATTCCACACACCCATCATCATTGTTTGCTTTTTTTTCCTTTAAAAAATAGTTTTACAAGTTTGCTACCATCACCCGAGCTATTTTATTTTACAGCTAAGCAAGAAATTCCCAAGCGTCCCAGCTGATACTTTATGATGAATTCTGTGTCCATTTGTTCCTAAAAGTTCAAAGAAGCACAATATCATGTCCTGCTGCCATGTGCAACAATAATGACATTTTTGGGAACCACACTCCTGGACAGTCGTTGCTATAGAAACAGTGGCTTAGCCTGAGGCTACAGAGTGCTACAGGGGACAAACAGGGGAAACATCAGTCTAGCTCTGTATAACACAACAGAGAACACATCTACAATTATTTGCTTGTAAAAAGAACATCTGCACTAAAGTTTTGTTCACATATGTAAATGCTTTGCGAGAGCTCAGCCCAGATTTGCAAATACACAAAATGGACAAAAGTACAAAAAGTACTGCCTACTGCTTTCCCCTTCAGGCAATGCCCATGCCACGAAGCTCCCCGTGCATGGTTTATGTTGACTTATGGTGACTTTACTATTTCATTTCCTGTTTTCCTATATCTTTTCAGTCAATAGCTAAATGATGGAGTTGGTCATTATAAGGCCTCTATGACAACCTACTGATTCACTGCTAAAATGTCAAATGACATTTTCTTCTTCCAAAGTTGTAATATGTTCACTTTCTGTGCAAAAAAAGATTTTCATTACTACAGATAAAGTTAATGCAGCCAAGGAAATCCTTGAACTCCTTACAAATTCATAATATACTTTAAACCTGAATTATCTAGTTAATGTGAAAGCAACCAGTGAAGCAGCAGTTTAATTGCGCCACTCTCTGAAAGATACGTTTCTGAAATTGTATAGTATTAAGTGCATCAGAGAAATGACTTGAACAAAAAGAAAATACAAAGTCAGCAAACTAAAAGGTCAGTCTGTCTTTCTGTCTGTCTTTCTGCTCCCTTGTCTATGTTTCTGTGTAACAAACTTTGCTTAGGGCTCTGGGAAGCCTTCACAATAAGTCCTGAAGGTCCCCACACCTCACTTTGATAGACATTCACAAAATACAGGCTGTAGGGGAAAAAAGGCTTCTCATTCAGCCAGAATCTCTAAAAACCACATCTATTCCAGTCTCTCATCACTCCCCCTTCTCTGCTCCCCCTTTCCTTGCCTCCTCTCCAAAGAGCACTGCCAACACATCCTGTTCTATCTTTTTCCTTCCTGTCATCATTGCTATGACAACCCTGACCTGACCAGAGGTGTCATGGTAAGAGTGGCCTGCCTTGAGGCTGCGGTGTGTCAGAGGGGACAAAAACAGAAGCATCAACACCACTTACCTCATCAATACACACGGGCACATACCCATGAATTTACATACATGTATGTCTTGTTGCAGTTGTAAAGTAAATCTATTATTTTTAAAAGTCAGCATTTCTAACTTTGCCTGCAAAATTAGAGCAAAACAGAAAAGAAAGTTGGATATATGACTTTTTACAATAATGTTAATGCATGTGAGCATTTTCACTTTTCCGGATGTAAGCTATGTGGAACCCATGTCAGACAGTTCTTTAATAATTAATCCAATAACATCGTCGACGTCTGAGTTAGAGGCCTGACGCGCGTGACAGAAAGAGATTTAAAGAAGAGAAGACATTTAAACTGAACAAGAAATGCAATGAAAAAAAAAGAAAAAAATGTTTCATAAACATGATTCTCCACAGTATCTAAATGACAGCTTTCACCAAATAAGCATGCATTAGCCAAGCATGAATCATCAGGCCAGTTTCACGTGGCCAAATAGCATAAGCAACATTTGGAAGAAGCTAATTAACATATCACGGCATAAATTACTTCTTAATCTATATTTGCACACATTCAATTTACACTCGCACAAAATGTGGCTTTAATAAAATAGTCTAAGCATGCACTCTGTTGTATTTCAACTGTGTACTTCACCACAAAGCTTGAGTAAAGAAGTGTCCCCACAATTAGGTTAATTAAGAAAGTAATCTATCCCTTTCCCAGTCAGGGCTGTCTCTTCCTGCTTCTGCCCGGTCCTCTTTTATATCCATGCACTGAGCTGGTGCACTTTTCATAACTTTTTATAGCATCTCGTATGTAAAACATCCTATCATTGCCTCTTTTTAGTCAGATAACAAGAGCTTATCGGTGGTGGCCAGTGTGAGGTAGGAGGTGTTGCATCATCGAAAGAATACAATCTGAAGACCTTGGATTTTGTTTTGGTTTCAGAAGCCCTTTAAACTGAACAGAAGCATATGACAGGATGCAAATTCAAGCACTCAAATGCTAGAACTGAAAAAAAAAACCCAAACGAGATAAAGTTGAACAGAGAAGGACCGTAAGCGTTGATTGCCATATGTTTAAATGGATATTAATCACTGCTGTCCCTGTTGCTTGTTGCACCTCTTTCTGTGTCTTTTACACACACACACACACACACACACACACACACACACACACACACACACACACACACACACACCCGAGGTCTAATGCATCTTCATTTAGTCTTGCTGTCCTCTGGGCACATTTACATCTGTCAACTTGCGATACAAAATGGATGGATGGATGGGCTTGTGTGTCTTTCTTCATGCTGTATGTGTGAATCCATCTGTCTTACTGTGAGTTTATGTGTGTAAGGATTGAGTATTTATCTTTGGATACCTTTCATGACAAATCCCTCTGTGACTACGTGTAAGAAGTTACAATTTTCCTCTGTCGTTTTATAAATACAATAACGCATGGGAAAAGGTGTGTGTGTGTATGTGTGTGTGTATGCATGAGGAATAGGGGGTGGGGGCTGTGTGTGCTTACGCATGTGTGAAAAAGAGTCAATTTCCTTGGTAGGTGACAGTTCATGGTCCTGTGGGCACCACAGAATTGAGGGTAAAGTCAATGTCAGAACTACTGCCATATATCGTCAGAGCAACACAAATATGCACACATTCAGTATACGGCAGTGCTTTAATTTGATTGTGTTATGTGTTATTACAGCTCAAGGGAAAACCCCAACAGGTAGCATAAATGTAAAAAATTTGATTACGTGTCACTGAATTCATAAATGTTTCCTTCAGTCTAGACTAGACTGAAAATGCATCTCAAGCTAAAAGACAGAAAAGAGGGGATATTTTCATTTTTGATCGAACAAGGATTGAATAGATTTTCCACTTAATGTATACTTTACATCAACAGCAGCATGTACTGGAGATCTTAAACGAAAGAAGAAAAAAGCCCGTTATTATAAATGTTATTATTAAAAATGTTTCTCATCTGCAACACTGATTCTGTAAAAACTGCCCCGATAACAAATGAAGAATGATGACAGGTGTAACTACATTTATTAATATGACTTTTTATACTATGCGTAAAGTTTCAAGGTTTCAGTATTTTAGGTAAAATACATAATCCTCCATTTCCCTGTTGACTAGTAATTGAATAAAGTACGCTTCCACAGTTTACAGACCTGAACTTGTATTAAACAGTGCTAGTGACAGAATAGGATTCTAGAGATAGGGTGAGGTGGAAGCAGAAGATGAATCAGTGTGAAACAGGTAGTCGCTGGCATCTAAGGCTGTTATTTTTAACACATCTGTTCAGTATACCACGAGATTTCAACTCCATCTGACCAATAATCAAACTAAAAATTCATTTTCTATATGAAATGTTGAGTGAGCTGAAAATACCTGTCACATATTACCAGTCATAAGGCAAGCTCTGGTTTCACTTTCTAATCACATCACTCATATGATAACCACAAATGACATATTTCAAAGACTTATTTGTCTGTCAAGTGAAAATATGCTTACACAAGTCAGTAAAGGATGACTTGAGATAGCCCATAAATCAAATCAAATCAAATCAATACTTTCAAAAACGCCTCTGACACAGTGCAGCATCAATCAAACAAGGAATGGATGTGGACAGCAAATTTTGCTGACTCTCCTTAGAAATACTGCTGATATTGGCTACAGTGCAGTTGGGAGAACCCCGTAGAACTTGTTTAGGACCCCGAGCAGTGTTTTTGCTCTGTTCATTCACATAGTGCGCCTTAAGTATCAGCTCCACTTCAGTCCCCTGTGTATAATATTGTCTTATTTATCACTATTTTTGAGCAATCATCTTGTCACTCAAGCACCACTGCCCCAGCAGGAGCCCCATTGTTTTCTGTTCTGCTCAGCTGAAAGCTACTGCTGACACTAACGCAACACTTCCTGCGTGTGCTTCACAGTAAATGTGAAAGCGGCAGCAGGCCTCGGAAACCTCTTTGGAAAGTGTTGACAATGGCATCGAGGTTAGGATAGCATTCCAAAGTCAGGCAGACACGCTGCAAAGACAAAGTAGGTTTTATTACACCTCTGAAACATGAAGAGCAAAGATGAATTTTTAAAAAAGGGCTTTATAGAGGTGCAATAGGTTTTTCTAAATTGGATAACTATCAAAGTGTCAGTCGCTCCTTCCTCACAACAAGATTCTTGTTCTTATTAAAAATAATTATTGCCATGGATACGCAGTAAAGACACGGGTAAGATTAATGCGATTTTCAGATAAAAGATCTCTCTGTCAGCTCGCATGATGAGATACTACTTACTTGAATGATAAGCAAGCCACTGACAAAAAATTCTGCGCTACTAAGAAAATGTAATGTAAAAAGGAATGTCAAGCCTTTATTTAATGTTACTTTTATATACTCTATACCTGAGATTAAGTGGGACTCATTATCTGAAGAGAAACTACGTGAATACATAATAGATACCACTGAATGACTGAATTGCAGAATTTTGACTCTTAGAAGGTGAAGATGTGAAAGTGATTGCAAAAGAACACCAATACAAGCCAGTAAAGCCTAGAATATAGTTGATAAAAGTATTTTCTTCAGTGTTGTAAAATAAATATCCCTCCTTATTTTAATGCAAGACATTAGACATTAGATTAGCATTTAAAGGGGGAGGAGCTGCACAGTCACTAATACCTGGAACAATCACTACCATACAAAAAGGTTTTAATACAACATAAATGTTGTTCACTATTCAAGTAGGTAAGATGAACTTCAGATACAACTTGGCAATGGAAAATCTTTCTACAGTGCTCAGCTCTTACAACCCTTTGGCTCAGCTATGTGCCAGAAAATGATACAAAGTTCAGAGGAGCAATGTGCTTGAAGCTCATGCGTGGTGTTCAGATGATGACGCACTACACTTTGTGTGGTTTTTTTTATTTTCATGATTCATTTCTAAAGTATCAAAAGCCGGATGATTCCAATTCCAAAAGTGACTTGTAGACTAGATATTTTACAACATTGTATTAACAGAGCCATTTCATGAACCTTGAAACATTTATGTTTGTTGCTTCCTTATTAGTCAATGTGCTTTTGTACCTCGTAGTTATGGAGCTTGTCAAACTGTTTTCTTTTAAATCATTAAATGTGTCAATTTCTTGTGAAATTTTGCTAAAGTATAGGCAGGTCTAGCCACTTTTGAAGAAAATCAATTGTAAGATTAATAAAAGTTTGGCTTTTTTGTTTTAATAATATAGAATAGAGAGCAGCCGTGCTCCCTGTCCTACATTTCTTAAAATGATAATAACGCACTTTTGCGATTTTGGATGTAGCCAATGATAATAACGCACTTTTGCGATTTTGGATGTAGCCAATATAGGATCATAAATTAGGAAAAGAGACCAAACATGATATTTACACTAGGTTTTGCTTTGTTCTGCTCCCTAAATGTCGCAACGTTACTTTGAAGTCACTGCAGACCAGCTGCTTTAAAGTTCGTGTGTGAGGGTGTGCAGTGACCGTGTGCATTTGTGTGTGATCTCACAGCTTATCCTCAGCTTTCCTGTTCTGTCTGCCCACCTGTCTGATAGTGTATCTGTGTTCCTCTGTGGGTGTTAACCAGAAAAACAATGTAAGCCGTTAAACCTCCCCATATTTCAACTTTAACACTCTCATCTCAAGTCAATTTAGTGTTCCAATTGTTGCGTGTGGGGAAAAGATAAGGTAAGAGATATTTCATGTAGGCCCGAGTGAGTGAGAAACTGAGTGTTTGTGTTTGCATATCTGAATCACTGAGGGTTTGTGGGTGTTTCATGTATTCTAGATCAATATATGTTGTATTTAGGGAAATAAATAACCCCTTTAGGGCTTTTTGTGCTTTAATAAACACGGAGAGACACACCCACATTTACAAGAGAAATTAATAAGTGGAGTAAGGAGTGTTTGATGCTTTGCAAATTCCACCTTTTATAGTGTATGTG
This sequence comes from Simochromis diagramma, assembly GCF_900408965.1. Lineage (NCBI taxonomy): Eukaryota > Metazoa > Chordata > Actinopteri > Cichliformes > Cichlidae > Simochromis > Simochromis diagramma. The sequence continues at coordinate 14,920,762 of NW_024387414.1, read as the reverse complement.
TTTCAGATTCATTTGATGACCCAGATTATAAAGCGCACTGATGTTGCATGGCCAAAAAAAAGAGTGCTCAAGTGGACTTAATGGTTATTAACTTAGCACAAAAAGTATGGAAAGTTGTATTGGGCCAGTTATTTCTTTGTTGTTACGGTGATTCTTGGCAATACATCTGTTGGAAAGCCTCATTTGTAAGAAAAATGCATTTGTAGGTTGAGCAGTAGAGTTGAGTATGCGGTTTGTGCCCATGAAGAACTTGTCAAATCTCCTCTGCCAAATGCTAAACTGCTTAGTCTGCTACCGAATCTTGTTTGATGTCATCTATTGGATTGGATGACTGAAGTCTGAAGAAACAATACAGTTAACAATGTATTATTCATTTAACAAACATGGGCAAAACAGTTGTCATGCTGGTCACCAGCTTGGTCACGCTGTGGCGGGACGTGGCCTGCAGTGCCGTGCAGAGGAGGCGGACGCACCTGCACGGCATCCGCAATCACGCCCCGCCGAATTAAATATTGTACTGGGTCCTGTGGTTGGCGTTGTTGTTGTGGTAATGTTGAGCGGGCAGCGGGAGAGCTGCAGCTCTGTGTGCGTTGTAAACAGCAACCGGCTAAGTATTAATAAAAAGTATCAGAATGCCACTGGGTCTGCCGTGTATGTTTACACACGCATTTCAGTGGGATGGCATCCCATTCCTCAACCAGCTCAAACTAATCCCACAGGTGTTCAGTGGGGTTGAGGTTAGGACTTCATTCCCAAAGGTATTCTCTGATAAACTCTGCTCTGTGGCACAATCAGTTCAGTCCCAGACTTGGGAGATATGGGTATTGCCACTGGTTGCAGAATCTCATATCAATATTTTTTGTATTGCGAATGCCTCCAGTGATGAGAAGCCTCATTTTTCCAGTGAGGGAGATGCTGCCATAAACCATCAGACTGCCTCCACCAAAAGCTATCACTCTATCGGTGCAGCAAACATTATAGTGTTGTCTGCACCTTCTCCACACTTTTGGCCAGACTTTGGACTGAATGGCTGAACAGAACATTCTCCACATGTTCAGGTTTCAAATGTTACCCACATTAGCGTACACGGGTCTGACGGTAGAGGGCAGTCATGGCAGATCTCCTGGCAGCCCTATAAACTGGAGATGTCTGTGTCCAGTTTGTTCTGGACTGTTTGGGTAGAGATCCACTGGCCATATCATCCTGCAAACCTTGACTGCAAATGTGTAGAAGACTGCCTACGACTCCTAAGTACTGCCAGGGTTAGGAAACTGTCTACTTGTGGTGTCTTCTTCTTGGGACACCCGCTTTGCGGCCTGTCTCTGAAAGCCCCAATTATCCAGAACTTAGCCTTTAATTTAGAGATGGTACTAGCGCTCACTCCAAAAAATGCTGCAATTTCGTTTTGCGGAACACCAGTGTGACGTTTCCTAATGGTCCCGACACCCCATACTCGGCTTTGTTTCTCAACCCACAAATGCATCTTTTTTACAAAAGTGGGACCACTTAAAGGTAAATAAAGATGGTTTCCAAAAGACGTATTACCAAGAAGCATTGTTACAACAAAGAAATAATCAACCAAACACAAATTTATTTAAGTTGGTAAGTTTATAATGTGTAGTGAAGACAAAACAGCCTTCTTGCATTCGATAAAGGATATCAACTTGTTTTTAGGCGCATGCAGTGAGCCAGAATATTGTCAGTGTAGCAAACTGTCTATATAAATGTATTGGCCTTAATGATGCATCTTCCAAAGGCATTGTAGCAAAAGATAAGTGCGTTAAATGACATTCTGCATTACTTCTACCCGGAGAGGTATGTGGCATGCATGTATGAATAAACCAGTGATTAGATCAAATGGAAAGTAAGATCCCCAGGTTAGTATCCTGTATGCCATTTGCTAAATGGCAGCTAATGTTTAAAATTATTTTATGTGAAAACCAATTTATCTAAAAGCTGCAGGGAGCTTCTGCTTGTGCTTCTTGCACCAATATTGGCTACGCTGTTTTGTTTGACTTCTCATTTCCCCAGTCTAAAAGTGAAAAGGTCAAAGTTATCGTGATCTATAAATCCATGGTAAACAAAATACTGGGAAACATGTCAGATTAAACAAGTTTGAGTTCAACAGATAATTATATTTAATACCTGCAAACTTGTAAAACTTAGTAGTCATGGATAATGCAGTAGTTTTGAGTCTACTACATAGCTAATCTATTTTAATCTCTCTGACCCTCAGTAGAATCTAAACTGAATGAACCTTCATTCTGCATACGTTTTAAGACCTTATATAAACAAAGTTATGCCCATAACCCTAAAAGCCTTCTGCACTATAAGAGCAACTTTAACAAACAGCTCATCGTCTTTACTTTACAGCTCTCTGCCTTCCTCGCCGCAGAGACAGGGAACAGATACAAAATTAATTTACCATTTTTAATATATTTTAATAGATTTTTTTTTTCATTTTATGTAATATTGTTGTATTCTCCAGCTAACATTTTTTATTAATTATCATGAAATCTCCCAGTTAAATGTTGTGAAATTGACTTTCATATCGCCCTATTACTTTTCTGAGTTGGTTGGATTTAGTGTTTGGAAAGTGATGGGTAATGGGTAGGTGGGGGGGTGATTTTACTACTGTTGTCGTTTGGTTGTGTTGCGATAATATACTGTTTACCGGGGGCATCATTTCTTCACCGTGCTTCACTGAGAACGGCCCTCATCCATTTCTTGTTTAAGTAAAGATGTGAAAAATCCCTGTACTGCAGCTTGTGATGCCAACAGAAGTGACTTTGCAATCTGACCAGGGTTTGCAGCTCTGTGGATGAGGTTTGCAGAAAGAGAAGATGCTCTTCACGGGGCTAGATCACAAGTCATCCCACAAGCACTTGCATGACCATTCCCTCACAGATCAAGTAGTGAGAAGGTGCTTGAAGCTACTAATTGCTTGACCCATTCTCCACCAGCCAAGGGTGACATGCAACCTCAGGTTCCTACTGCTCTTCAGAGTTTATCTAAGGATGGGCAGATTTGAGGGCTGTCGCTCTGCCTTCTTTCTGTGCCAGGGACTTACTATCATGCTGACTTGGATGCCTACAGTTGAAGCAGCCTCTTTTTTTCTCCCTGCTCTATTTGATAGTGAACATAAATCTGAAGGGGATCCCCAAAACACAGAGGTGCAGAGGTGGATAAAGACTGAGCAGTGATGGAGCTGTTTCGCAAAAAGACTCTCTGTTATTATAATACTTAGTGGGAGGTCTGCTGGTGCTGCAGTAGGAAATACTGACTACCGAGGAAAGAGATGACAAATGCTCAATGTATAGAGTCAAAGGGTAAGCAGTGCTACAATAAAAAATGCTCAAACCCAGCAGTGTAGCAGCGAAACATTTAACACTATCTGCGAAGTAAATCACCTTACAAATAATTTATAGTGAACTCCTGACAGTCTGACAGGAATATACACATGTATGCTTTCAACATGACCCCACCCCCCCAAAGAAAACAAAAACAAAAGGAAGGAAAAAGACCCCAAAACATTGGAACAACATTACACAGAGGTATAAATCAAAGTTACATCATAATATTTATTATAGTTCATTATTCAGCAGGGCAGTGACAATTAATCATCTCCACACAGGCATAGGAGTGTGTGGGCATTACATCATAATATAAAAAATGTGTGTGTCTGTGCATTTGTGCACGATGTTGATATATTTGTGCAGTGGTACAAAGCCATACATGCAAATTTGCCCGAATGTGTGTGCATGTGTTCTTAGATGTGTGTATCCTGCAGCAGTCAAGATCATCTCAGAAGATTGATGTTGTGAGTCCGAACCGTGCAACTATTCGACGTTGAATGCGCATGGGTTTTACAGTACTATATGGCTTTTTATAACATTTTACAGTGTTGCTATTTAAATAGTGCTCAGTCCAGAGAAAACCATTTCTACGCTTGGAGAAACCTATATCCTGTTTCACACATGCGTATCTGTGCGTGCACACACAGGTGGAGTCTCTCACACACAGGCAGACACACACAAACACATACACACAGGCATTTAAAAAAAAAAAGTATGACAGTTTGGGCTAAATGACTGCTATAATAACTCAATACTTTATAACATGTGCCCAAGACAAAGAAACAGACACGCATATACACATTAGCACCCATATAGGAATTACTCTCTTTTAATCTTGTTCGCTCTCTCTCTCTTTTTTTCTGTTGCTGTCTCTCACTCACAATTATTTCTTGATCCATTAACCACCATGTTTCATTCATTCATCTTTCAGCAGAGGGTGAAGGACAGCTGGAGGAAGGCAGAAATGGGGTAGGACAGGGAAGAAAAGGATAAATTAATAAAAATTGCAGGAACATGAAGCTGAAGATCACAATGCACACGGAGAAAACAGTGCACAAAAATATATTTTCCAAAAATGAAAGCAAGAACCTGGGACTGAGAATGAGAAGAGGAGAATGTAAAACAGAAAATAAAAGAGCAGTAGGAGAAACCTTAAAGGCAGGGAACGGAAGGCAGAGGATACGTTGAGGGAATGTGAGAAGCGAGTGCAATAGAGAGAAACTTTGATGTTCTCATGTGAAACATGTCACGTTAATAAAAAAAAGGGAGGGGGTGGCGACTGAGGGTGAGGGAGTGGGTGGTAGTTGGGAGTAATTGCAAGCGTCTCAGAAAAGTACCTGCTTTCACGCTCTGAAACTGAAAAACAACCAAAATGAAGACATTATATTCAACTGTGCTTCACAAGAACAGTCTGTCCCTTGTCTTCTCTTGCAGATTAGATTTCTGACAAAATCGTTACAGAAAATAAGATTTGAATGATGAGAAAACCACCTCCAAATACTTATTTGAATGTAACAATAATAGTAACAAGATACTACTACCCTGCTAATGTCCTCCAAGATTTTCTGGGAATAACAATGTCTCTGAAATTCATTTTTTGCAAGAAACTTTTCATCAGTAATAAGAATTGGGAAAAATCAAAATTTAAAAAAAAAAAAAAAAAAAAAAAACCTGTGTGAAGAAATTGCTAGAATTCATTAAAAATGAAACCAGCAAAATGTGCTGTGTTTAATAAAAGTTACAAAAAGTTCTATAACCCTTTACTCTAATATATTCAGTTTTAAAATGTATTTTAATAAATTTCAATATGTATTACATTGAAAAAAAACTTCATTAAACTTTGTTTATACACACATTTTCTCCCAGAAATGATCTGCAACCTCGCAGACTGGACAGACATTATTAAAATCTCAGAATAAATTTTATGCAATATTTTATTTTAATTCATTTTAATGTCATCTCTACTGTCATTGTTATATTTACTAATGAAAAACTCAGGTCACACAGAGATAGCTGTTATTTGCAAGTGCTGTGCTGTGATAGTAGTGAAATGGAGCAGTGCAGATTGCTAGTCATGCAGAACACAACACAGTTTAGTTTAACAATAACAAATAATAATAATAATAATAATAATAATATGCTGCTTCTGATTTCTTGTTTCTTTTTTATAATTTGCAGCTAGGCACTGTGGTTTCTATGACTTTTTTCCTCTTACTATTTCTGTGTTCCATTCCTCTTGATTTGCAAATTAACGTACTGTGTAGGAACTAATTAGTGCAATAGTTCATTATTATGGACAACTATAAATTATTATATTATATATATAATATAGATATCACATTTATTTATATTCAGATAATCTGATGTCATGTAATCCACAATACTGTTAATAATAATCCCTATGCCAAGTTAGATTTATTCCAAGTTTGCAGAGTTCAAAACAAGGCCAAAAGAAGCTTTAAAAAAGCATTGATCTTGTTTATACAGTCACGTGAAAAGGAAGGTTTTCACCCAAGTCTGTGCAGTCCTGTGAAAAACAAAGTCAAAGTTTTTCGTTATTCAAAAGCTTGTAGAACTGCCTTTCACATTATGGAGGAATTGCTCCATTGCTCAAGTTGATTAATTTGTGGGAATGATTTATGCACCTTAAGGTAATTAAGTAAGCAAGCAAAATTTATTTATATAGCACTTTTCATAGATAAAAATCACAAAGTGCTCCCCATTAAACCAGAAATATAAATAAAATAATAATATGGAACAATGAAAAAAATAATTAAAATCTTGTTTCTGTGGAAATGTCTTCAGCTGCTTTCAGTGGAGTCCGTACAGCGTAAAGACAATGGAAGAGAATTCCACAGCCTTGGTGCCAGTGCCTGAAAAGCCCGATGCCCACGTGTTTTGAATCTAGTACGTGGGGCCAACAGTAACTTCTGCTTGGGAAGAAACATGAGGTTTCAACAGGTCAGAGATGTACTGGGGAGCTTCACCATGTAGAGCTCTCAAAGTTAAAACTAAAATTTTAAAATGAAACCTATAATGAAGAAAAGCCAAAACTGGAGTAATGTGTGAAGAAATAAAAGCATGTGGTCCCACCACAGGCAAACAGGCTGAGGTCTGAACTTTGACTGTAGCTTTGCTTGTGCACTGGGGATCATTTTCCTATTGTGGCCTCACATTTGATGCTATAATACTTGAGTATCCAAAGGAGTTAATGATCCACTCACTGACTGCATTGACAATAAAATCAAACAAAAAAACCTGTAGTACGGGTTTGCTTAGTTTTTCACAGGACTGGACAGATTCCTTTGAAAACGTTCTTTTCACAGGACTGTAAATAACCGCTTAACCTCGACTGCTGGTGAAAATGAAATAATCTATCCCGACCAGAGTTGTGTCACAAAACGATTACAATATGTTCTGAACCTGAAAGAATGCCTGAGACAGTTTTTCTTATACTGGTATTTCCACTTGAACTTTAACAGTTGTGGCACCAGCATTGAGATCTTGGTGTTCAGCATGCCCAAACTATGTGCAAACACTATGTGTTTTCTTCCTCTTTCAGCAGATTTTTGTTTGGTTTTGGCTATTTTAGTTTTCTATAAACTGTGTTCTTGAGTATACATTATATGGTAACAGCAATCAGGATATGTTTGATATTATAATTACTCAACAGACATTGTGAAATTGTGTATCACTGAATGACTGATTTCATGACACTGGTAACTATTTTAACTATTTTGTCTGATTTAAATAGTTTCTGTTTGCCTGATTGTTTGTTTGTCTGAGTAGGAATGCTTGCCTGATGATATAAATTTCCAGCTGACACATATTTCCAGTGGGATATGGTGGGCGGAAGAATTCTGCAGTACGGTGTCATTGTGCAGATGTGAAAAATGACACACTTCAAAACAACTCACATTATTGATTTGTAGCGTTAACATTTTTTTCTTTGTTGGGGTTCACTTTTCTTTATGGATACAGTTCGAAGGTACATGAGCTATCGCGCCACATTGTACATGGCTCCCTTCCAGGCCCTGCAGTATAAATGTGGAATTTACAAGTGACACTAAAGACCATCACTAGCTGCTTCCTTTGACCTAATGGATTAATGAGCATGGATACCCTAGCTGGAACTAGAAAATACAGCTACAATACCAGTGGCTACCCTGAAAGGTTGTAGTTTGGTTTAGTTGAACATAAAACTGCTTATGTGCTTTGGTGATATTTGGTAGTTGCTAATTCAAAGCAGAAACACTGAATTAAGTTTACACCGACTACCCTTCTGTAGCTATAGTTACATGCTCAAAATAAGTACAGCAACTGCACACATGAATGCACGAAGGAAAATGAGAACAGGAAAACTCTGCGTGTTTCAGGGCAGTTCTGAGGGGTGACATTAATTTCTGATTTGAGTGAGTATCTTAATGGTATCAGCTAGAAAGAATACCATCCTGCAACACGAGAAAATGAACTCACTTGACATTCCTATTTATGCGACTGCCAATCAGATTTGTTTATTTCAAAGGTGATGGAACTCTGTGCCTGAATTTTCTGGCCCACTTTGAAGTCTGCCTGTCTAAAATCTCTTTTTGACAGAAAAAAAGGAAATAAAAAGAAAAAAGAAATCTCAAAATACTAGATAATTGTACAATTATCAAATAGTCTATCTGAGAGTCTTCAAGGCCTGTACATCATCTGCAAAGACTTTTTAGGATGAAGTGAAAAAAACCTGACACCCCCCCCACACACACACACACACACACCTGCATGCTCTACACTAATCTTTTTCACTTGCTGTCTAGTTTCACATCAAGAACTACATCTTAACTTTCCCTGTGATCTGCACCTTCTTTGAGGCCTTTTTGAAGGTTACTCAAAAAGGTAGTCTGACCCAGGGAAGTTTATTTCATTTGTTTTGTAGCTTTAGTTTTTCTACTGCTAGTTAAAATTCTACCCAACTATTCACTAGCCTGAGTGAAGTAATTACCCACTGGATTACAGATCACCTACTATTTCTAATATGTTTCTAACATAAAGTCTTTATGCAGATCCACAGTCTATGGTGGCACCAGCAATAATGACTACATATTGAACAAATCATATCTGTCTGTTGTAGAGCCAGTCAGGTGGCACTATAGGATCTCTGTCACATGAAGGTCAAAAAAGTTCCATTTAATTCGAGGGTCAGTAGCTCAGTAAGCAATCCATCTAATTTCAGTACAAGCAATAAAACAATTGGCAGCAATATAACCCATAGAATGGCTATTCACATAAAAATATAAAAAGTATAAAAAATGTAAAAAAAAAAAAAAAAAAAAGATGTAAAGCTACACGAATCATCACAAACGTAGGTTAACTCGCCAACTACAGCCTTTGGCTTGTGGATTTTGAATTTTATTCCCTTCATCTACTGACAACACAAAGTTATCAGCAGCTCTCTGATTTATTAAAAGGAGGAAAGTGTGTTCATGACCAAAGGATCGGGTTAGGCTTGGAAAGAAATAAAAATATTGAATAATTGAATGAATAATTCTATATAGATGTGAATCGTATTTAATAATGTATATAAGGAAAAGGGGATATATACATGCCAAATGGTATTGAAAATAAAAACCTACATACTGTTTTTATGGCAGAAATTAAATGTACCAGTCTCACTGGTCAATTTATTTGGTCATTCAGATTTCATCTCAGTCATTCTGTCACCAATGTAAAAAAAAAATCCAAAATTAATGTTTTTTTCCTCTGTTCTTGCTAATGCTGCTCCTTTTCTTTATTCACTTTCTAGCTTGCTCTCTCTCGTTCTCTGTCGCACACATTGAAACAATCCCAAGTTCTGAAATTATAGCCAATAATTTTCTAAAAGGATTTTTACCATCTACTTTGGAAATGATTAAGATGAAACAAACTCGCAGAAATGCTGCAAGTAGGCTACTTGCTAAATTAAAAAATGTCGACCGCTGCAAGTCCCACATCAAGTTCCTGAGGTTCTAAAATCATTCCCCGCTTAAGTAATTTATGACAGTTAGTCCTAATGGAAAACACAGGGGGCTCCTACAAAAGTTCCTAACCTGGTAAATGTGGTTTACGTGATGGAAAAGAAAAATATTTTATGGTCTACAACACACAAACTTTACTGCCAGCAGGCCAGACAGTGTTTTTTTCCCCTGTGAACTCAGAGTTCCCTTAGAAGACTTAAGCCAAGTTATAATAAGAGTGAATACTGGACTCAACATTCATCAGGTTACGCAAAATGAAAGGCCCTTCAGTTTGACATGAACAGTGGTAAATTGATTGGTATCATTATCACCATAATAAATGAATGAGAGGATTTTTAGATTTTTAAGCGTGTTTCTTTGTCCCTTAGTAGCGTGAAAATATTAAAATTTAAGAAAGAAAAGTGAATATTTTCATAGCCGATTAGTTACAGAGACAATTTTAAGCAGCTCTAACTGGAAACAGATCGCTTTTCTTGAGGAGAATTCTTTAAACTACATTGGTAACAATTTTTTTCTTACAGCATTTATCAATACTTGAGTTTCCTTTTCTATGTGATATCAGCATAGATTATTAAATGGAAGTATTCAGTGTATGTTTAAAACCACCACATTTAGGAATCCACAGCCTTCAGGAAAATAATAAAACAAACATTAATCGAGTTTCTATATTGTTGTTTGCAGATGAAACATGGTAAATGTGACTGACTGCGTTAGGGCTTTGTACACCTGTGACTTTAATGCATGTTTGAAGATGGCCTGTGGGCTGTGCTTGTGTGTTTGGCTATGCTGTTCTTATACAAAGCACACAGCACTGTGAAAGGATATTTAAACTTTTTCACCCTTCTCTCTTTAGATGCAGGGTACGTGCGCAGTGTGTGCGTTTGTGTATGTCACTGTTAAGTCTTTGATGTATGATCAAGGATTCTTATTGTTCACGGCATGACTCTGGCTAGCGTAAACACCACACAACTCTTTCATCTAACATGCACACAGATAGCCACGCATCTACACACAAAGACAAGTCACACACACACGTACACGCATGCATGTGAACACACATATACAGGAATACCCTTAAGATTGCACAGAGGCAAATCCACATCATTCAAGGATAGCTGAAAAATTAAATGGAAGCTTTGCAGATGGCGTAGAGGTGAGAGGAAGCAGCGCTCACCCACACTACTTTCTTACTTTCTTTTTGTCCCTTCCTCTCTTCCTCTATTTCACCCTTTTCAATATTCTTCCCCCTCACACTCTCCTCTTCCTGCCTTATTGTCTCCTATCCTCGTTTCCTTTTCACATTAACCTTTGAAAGCTTTATTTTATCTTCCTATTCTTTAGTGTTTCCCCATCTTCCTTTTATAAACTATCTCCATGTATTAGTTTGCACTTAGCATTTCTATCATCACATCGCTTCACTTTTCTTACCTTTAAAGCATTTCTAAATAACCCGACACTGAGTGTCGTCTCAATGGACCCCATACATCAGACTTCATTCTCTCATCTACCATTTCAGTTTCCCTTGTATATCTTCAGTGTTTAGTGTTTCCATATTTATCAGTTGGAATCACATCCCAGTATAATTTCCATAATATCCCCATGGCCTTTGTGCATTACTTCTTTTTTCCTCACTAACCATGCTTTGTCATTTTATTTCTCCTCTATATTTTTTCTTCTGTTGCTCACCTTTCAAATAAACTCTAGATATTTTGTGCTGTCGAGTCCTGTTTCAAAAGCTTGGCTTTTAATAGTCTCTTAGTAACTAAGGTCCTAAGGTAACAATATTTCTGTTGCCTCCACATGCATCTGGCTTATTTTTCTCATATACCAGAATATTTATTTCTTTTTTCTGAACACATTTAAAAATATTATTTGCTGGGTCCTCTGATAAATTTAAATATTCCCAAGCACTTAAATTATGATGCATCTTTTTGTCCAGCCTTAAAATACAACTCTGAATAGCAGCTAAATGTTACAAAGAGGGGCTTTCTTATGTGAATCAGGCTCAAAACTGCAAACACACTGCAAAATCCATGTTGAATTTGACAATAAGTTATTGTTGAGAATGCACAAGGAATTAAAATCTATTCAAAGAAAAAAAAACACTTTGAATGTGCAATACTGAAGCTGAGCCAATTTAAAGCTGTAGTGTACTGTAAGAGTAGAGTGGGTTTCCCCTGAGAGTGTGCACAAGAGCTGCAGGCTGTGTGTTTATCAGTCTGAAGGAAGCTGGATTTTAGATTTAATACATGTTCAAGAAGTTTAAACTTTTACAGTTTATTTATATTTAAGACAAATATGAAAATGAACCAAAGTAATTTAATTTAAACTAATTCAGGTACCTGTGGCTCCTTCCAAATAGAGTATGTATGTGGACATGTGTAACTCTCTTGCCTCTTTTGTGTGTGTGTGTGTGTGTGTGTGTGTGTGTGTGTGTGTGTGTGTGTGTGTGTGTGTGCGTGCGTGTGTGTGTGTGTGTGGTGACTGGCCTGTTTAGTTAAATTGCTGTCTTTGCAATAGATTAGTAGATCGACAGCAGCTTCTTAAACTCCAGCTGACATCCCCCTCGACCCTCTCCTTTACGTCTTCTGAATGCAACAATAAGGAGCCATAAATGAGACTTAGAGTATAAATCTAAGATTTTGGACTGAGAATTCTGATATCTGTGCTGTTAGCTCTGAGCTGTAATAGTTTTGTCATTATTGACAATACTATTTAAATACTGAGCAAAATGTGACAGGATAGTTGGAAAGAGAAGCCCTTTTTGATAAATACCTCCTTTTTAATTTTTTTTTCTGATTAGGGGATTAGGATAGAGTATTTTCATTTGTTTCCCTTTTTATGATGAGTAGGGGTCATTAGAAGCTTTTGTTTGTTGATTTGGATGGTCCTCATTTCCAAAGCAAATTAACATGTTGTTCTGCGCTGTTGGCCCTTTTCTTCAGGGGTGGGATAAGTAGAGAGCTGCAAGTCATGTTATGTTTAGCTAACCCCTAGGCTGGGGACATAAAAGTAAGCTGACTGTTTTAAACAGCTGGCAGGGTTTTGTCTTTCTGTGTCTTTCTGTATGGAGTTGAGATGGTCTCCCTGTGCCTGTCTGGATTTTCTCTAGAGTAATCTATGGCGTTATTTTTTTGCCACAATTCTGAGCGCACGTAAAAAATGTTTGCAGGTGCAAGTGTTGCATTTTGAGGAGAAATTTATTTTGAGCGAAGAAAAGCTGAATTTGAGTGAACAAAATTCATTGCTGCGTGCAAAAAATGTATTTCAGTCTTTGCTATTATCCACACACACACACAATAGCAGCCCCTCTCACTCAATTTTTGTATTTGCGCTTTCTCTCAATGTGTTGCTCGCGCTCTCAACATTTCTGCCCGTGCGCGCTCAACTCTTTCTCTACACCGTTATATTTGTGCCACAAAATCAGTCAATCACAGACTTGGATGCAAAAAAATCTGATTGGCTGTTCTGGTCTCCAATCAGCTCGAAATGACAAAATGCAATATCCCAGAATCCATTTCGTCCAAAACTCAAACGAGGCAGTGGCGGAGGAACACAAAGTGGCGGAGTTTGAAATATTGCTCTTTCTGTGTCAGGGGTGGGACACAGAAAGAAAGAAAAACTTTTTTTTACATGCGCTCAAATTTTTTTTACGTGCGCTCAGAATAGTGGCACAAAAATAACGCCATAGTACTCCTGTGTCCTCCACTGACCAAGGACAGACATGTTAGTTTAATTGGTACAAGTTGGTTTTAGTTTATGGGAGCGTAAGATGTGACATGCAAAAAGCTCTTTGTTGATAGATGTGGCTGGTAAACAGGATTGCTTGGGAGTATCTCACATGAGATGTGTTAGTGTTTCATGGTTACCATTTAGAAAATCCTTTGACTGCACCTTTTCTGGGTTTTTAGTGGGAGGACCCGAGCAATAAAGGCATGCGAGGGATGTGTGTGTGTGTGGTGGGGCGTGGTCTGCGGTGCCATGCAGGGAGGGCGGACGCACCTGCACGGAATCCGGAATCACGCCCGCCGAGTTAAAACACGGGGACTCAGGTGTGGGGGTTGTTTTGTGGTGAGAAGTGTAAATAAAATGGCTCTGAATGTTGATCTGTGGTCCCGCCGTGCCTTATTTTCACCACAATATATATTCCACATTGCTATGCAGTTTTTAATCTAATAAAGTCAAATGTTCCCAATAATTACTTAAAGGGTTCACTTTAAAAGGACAGGATAAACTGAGACTTTAGTTATGATGAATGTTCTCCAATGGTCCTCTAAATGATGTTGCACTGTTATTTGTCTTCCTATTGTAGCTGTAACATGTGTATTCTTTCAATTATATCAGTTTTGTGTGTGTGTGTGTGTGTGTGTGTGTGTGTGTGTGTGTGTGTGTGTGAGAGAGAGAGAGAGAGACACACACACACACACACACACACACACACACACACAGACAGAGAACCAATTTAAATGAAAACTGTATAGCTATTCTGTAGCTTCTTGTTGGTGTTCAAAAGCATGTTGTATTGATTAATACACAGTATTCCCCTTGGGGGAAATGTTCATGCAGCACTGAAAGAGTGTGTTGTACATGGAAAGCCCACAAAGACAGATAACTTGAACACAATAGTAAAGGAAAACCAGACCATGATAGATAAACTCTGTATCTATATCTATAAGTGTTGTATAACCTTCTTTAACAGTTATTTTTTAAGTGAATGATGAATCCAACCCAGTAAAATCCACTTAATGACACTGGAGGAACAAGGTTAATTGAAAAAAAAAAAAGTAGCCGGAAGCTCCGGTGAAGAATAATGGAAGGACAGACCTCTCAAGTAGTTTGACAAAAACATCCAGTGTAAGGTTCACTTACTGCCTTTTTCTGGGATAATTCATAGCACTCTAAGGGCATAATAGTCTTGCTACTATTTTGGAATATTTTGTTAACAATTAAATTTAATATTTTTATAGAGCGCCAGTTCACAACAACAGTCAATATTAGACAGAAAACTGCTACAACAAGATCATCCTCTGAGCATCTGCTTAGTGATGGTGGGAAGGAAGAACCCTTTTTTAACAAGAAAACATCGCCAACAGAATCTACTGCAAGCAGCTGGGGCTGAGGGCAAAGAGGGAGATGAAAAGAGAACAAAAAAGAGCACAAAGAAACAAAGAAAAACATAATGCAAAAGAAGACTTCTCGTGATGTGCTGAGCCTACAGTAGAACAACTGAAATATAAGTAAGGCAGTCCTAGATATATATTAAATGCATAAAACACTCAATATTCAGATGACCATATAGCTGATTTACTAAACTTTTGGAATGAAAGGAAGGTTGGAAATTGCTAAAATTGTTATTGCAATTTTTAGCCATGAAAGGAAATGCAAGTAAATGGTAAGACTTCTTGGAATAGTCTCGTAGAGATGGGATCTAATGGACATACTGATGATTTTGATAAATTACTAAAAGCTCAGAGAGATCAATAACAGAGAAGCAGCACTTTCTAAAGCTGCTTTTTATGATGGTTAAAACTTTATTTGTAAAAAAAAAAAAAATGAATGAAGTGCAATGAAGTACAACTTAGAGCTCAGGGAAAACAAGATTCAACAAAGCTGTGACTCTTTGTCAGCCCGGCTATGGTGCTGAAAAGAAACCTCAGACAAAGTGCTTTGGAACCCACTATTTTCCCTTGCCAGACAAATGCATTTTAAGAAAATGGAATTCAATTTCCTCCCCAGATTAAATGTTATCTGTCTTAAAGCTCTGCATTCATATGAATTTTAGCAGAGACTCAAACCTTGTTGATTTGTTATTTTCGCTTTCAGAGGAGTCACACTATTAACAAGATAATAAACCTCCTAAAGGGTAAGTTGCTACTCTATGTTGCCATATCACTGTGAAGAAAAAATGAGTCAAGTCACTTGCTTAAATTTAGCAACGGCAATTTTGGAGTGATATCTACTGTAATGACAATTTTTTACCGAGTCATTTGTATCCATTATTGTAAACTGAGATGTTACTCAGAAATGGTCAGATAACGGAGGGTTTTCATGTAATACTATTACATTTTCATTTTCTATACGAGATGATAGGACATGATCAAGAGTGTGATTAAAACAGTGAGTAGGCTCATTTACATTTTGTGAGAAGCCAACTGAATGTAATAATGACTTAAATGCAGTGGTGAGGCTGCCCTTTTCAACATCTACATGAATGTTAACATGGCCCACTATCATTACAGTATCTGAATTGAGCACTAAGTCTGATAAATTAGATAAAACTCTGATTAAGGGGCAAGGAGATAATGTGTTTTCCACTCAGGGTGTACAAGGCTAAGTGTAGGGCTTTCTGATGAATTATGACTCTGTCCACATCTTTGGTTGATTAATAAACTACAGTGAAAGATTGCTGTCACTCCTCCTCCTTGCCCTGTGCTTTTGAGGATTTCTGACTGCTAGTATCAGTTGGTGATGCTGACTAATTTAAACTTGCATATTGTTATCTTATCTTTAAGGCAAAAATAATCAATGTGTTAATCAAGTTATGAAATAATTTACTAGCGTAGACTTTGGAGAGATATACCTGATGTTTAATAATCCAAATGTAACTGTTTTCCTTGTTCCTGGAAATGAAAAACTTTTATTTTTCTGTAGGATGTTTTTTTTTTTTTTTTTTTTTTTACATATAAGTAAATTTTGGTTTGTTTATTTCATGTGGTCTAATTTTTCTCCTGAGACAGTCTCTGCACTATGAGGGGAAACAGGAGCACAACGACGAAATGTACGCAGGCACAGGAACGACGTGAAAACGATGAGGTGAAAGTGCAAACTCCTGATTAGCATTTATAGAAAAATTAAAATTGACTAACCAATTACATAAAGTGTTTAAAGGATTTGCAAATTATATTAGATATTTATTTATACAGTTTCTGAAACCAGCATAGACTATTCCTTTTTATAAATTACACATATGGTTCTACATAAAACTTCCATGTAATTTAGAGCAGAAAAGTTATAAAAGAGCTTTTATGAATAAGGACGTGTTTGGTGAAATATCTGAGAAACTCTATTAAGTTCTCAATGCCATCACCAGCATCTTCTTTAAAGCATATTAGATCAATAGTCAATGTCAGTCATATCTTCACCTGAATAAATATTATATTACAGTTTTTTTTCCTGCTCACAGGTCTTTGTCACACTTTGACTTTGATGAATAAAATGAGTAATCGAATCACATCATCTAATAATATTTTTTTGACATTGCATTATTAAGCATGGCCCGATTTCTTTCTTGTGTCTGTCTCCTGTATCTTCCTGTTTTTCTTTTTCTCTGTGTTTCCCTGTAGATAGTCGGATGACTTCTGAACAGATTGAACAGAATATTAATTGCCTTCCTAATTTATGTAAATGTATGCTAATCTACACACTCATCGACTCTCAACGGGCTCGTTATCTAGATCGTTTAGAACGGCCAGGAAGAGATTCAGTCTGCGTGACCCTGAAGGTTGCCAGTTCAATTCCCAGTGAGTTGTGCCTCAGGGTCTTAGCAAGTCAATTTAACCCTGAATGAACTGGCATAAAGCTTTAGTCTTAAACTGGCTGATGAACAAAAATATGAATGAATAGGCACTTACAATGTAATCACTTACAGTGCAATGCATGTCAAAATGCACACATATCGACCCTTCTTACAAAATCAGAAATCCAAATCTGACAAGTAAGCAGTTTTCTTTGCTCCTGAACCATTTAATGAAATGTTTGAATGAACAAAAGAAAACCAAAAATGGCCATGAGATACAAGCGTACTTTGGTATTCTTTATGATTTTCTTTGCGGATTATTTTTTATTCATGTATTTAGTTTGTGAAAGATGAAGTGAAAATTGCAGGATCAGGCATCAAATGTTAACACAGAACCTGATAGTTACGTGTTAATTGGTGTATGTAATTTAAAAAAGTCAGAAACATCTCTTTTGACCTCTCAGACAGAATTTTTCACAGGTGAATTACAAAAATGACTTCTAGTATTAAATAATGTATGTGCATGCACAAGATAAAATATATTTCTAATTTTGAAGAACAGATGAAGTTATGACTGCTTTAGCATGCATACCTTATCTGTCGTGATATCTTTTTTACATTTTATGTTTCCTTTATTCACTGTGAGGTGTACCACCACTGACATGCACTTTTCAGAAATCTAATTAAAAGTAAAGTCGTGCCTCTGTACTTTAATAAGTCAAGGGAAAGGTCTTGATCTACAACACCACAGCATGAGGCATTTTTACTCCCAGTTTTCAGAAATAGGGATGAAGATTTTACAATATTTTGAGAAGTTGCATTACAGACTGTAACAAAGTTTCATATCTAGTGGAAAAGACATGTAGTTCTATTTAGTGAGTGAACTCCTCATTAAATATACATTTGAAAAATAAGAAATTGAATATTCAGGTTAGGAGCCTAGGAATTTGGAAGTGCAACACTAGATTGTCAGTGTCAGTTAATGAGTAAGAGCACACTAGAATCATTAATAGAAATCACTGTGTCCCTGACCTCTTCTTTGTGTAGCCAGTTATTCTTGTAGCCACGGCCATCTGTAGCATTGTACTGAAGTGCAAAATTACATCACAGCTACAACACCAGCATGACCTAAAAGCATAAAAGGCAGCACAAGCTGTGCAATTAGTTTTTATCATTAAAATGCAGTACAAATTTTACCCACTTAATTGCAATCTACTATATACAGTGAAGAAAATAATTATTTAAAACCCTGCTGCTCACTTACAAAGAAACAGACAGCCTTTAATTTTATGGTAGTTTCATTTCAATGAAGAAAAAAAGAACAATAACTAAAAATCCAGAAAAATACAAAACACTAATATTTATAAATGTATACATTGATTTGAATGTAACTGAAATAAGTTATATTTGAGCCCTTACAAAGCAGCAACATTCAGACTCATAGAGATGCAGGAGCCAGAATGTGGTACGCACACCAAAGAGAGACCAAAGAGCTGTCAAATGACATCAGGTAAAAGACTGTAGAAATGCATGAGGCTGGAATGGACTGAAAGACCATCAAGAAGACCATCAGATCATCAAGAAGCTTAGTGAGAAGGTTATAATTGTTGGTGAGATTTTTCATTATGAAATAAAGTAAATAAAATAAATATATAAGTTACCATGGATTGTACTTGGTCTGGAGCTCCATGAGATGAGGATGAACAGTTGCAAGGTGGTAGGTCAGCTCAAAACAACATGGGAGGAGCTTGTTAATATTGTAGCGGGTCAGGGCTGTTTGGGTTTTCTTTTTGACAGCTGTGTTCAAGGTGACACGCTCTCTCTCTGTGACTATGTTTTTCTGTGTGGGGTGGGAGAGCGCCGTTGTGTTCTTTGTTGTTGTTGAATGCTCATGCTATGCCAGAGCGGTTTTTGCCAGGAGCCTGCTAATAAACAGCTGTGCTCCCTGGCTAGCTCGGGGAAGCAAGACCAAGCGACACTTCTGTCTCCTCTTTGTCT
Organism: Simochromis diagramma; assembly: GCF_900408965.1. Classification (NCBI taxonomy): domain Eukaryota; kingdom Metazoa; phylum Chordata; class Actinopteri; order Cichliformes; family Cichlidae; genus Simochromis; species Simochromis diagramma. The sequence continues at coordinate 14,901,893 of NW_024387414.1, read as the reverse complement.
GAGCTCGCCACAATATTTTGAAGGTAGCTGGGAACACAGTCACCAAGAACACTATTGGTAACGTGCTACACCGTAATAGACTGAAATCTTGCAGTGCCCATGTACAAGTCTGTCTTAAATACAAACATCTAAATAAGAAGGTTTGGGAGCAAATGCCGTGGCTAGATAAAATCCAAATTGAGGTCTTTTGTATCAACTCAACTCATCATGTTTGAAAGAAGAAAAATGCCAAGTACACACAGAGAACACCAAACCCATGATCAAGCATGGAGGTGGAAACATCATGCATTGTGGCTCTTTTTCTGCTAAAGGTACAAGACTAGCTCACAGAATTAAGGGGCCAATGGAGGGGGGCCATATTTACCATAAAATCTTGGACGAAAACATCCTCCTTACACCGCAATCAAGCAGCAGATATGCCAAGACCGTATGGCGCCACAATTCTGTGCCAGACTATTTCGGTTATTATGGGGACTCTTAGCTCATTTTGTTTAGAATCAGATTTGGAAATACTCATAATTCCTAACTTACCTACACTTTCTGAACTTACCTTATCAGCCCTCTATCTGCCTGCATGCTCTCCACCTGAGGATCCCTCAAAAATCCTGAGCCAACCCAGCGCTCCTCCCCGACTAAACTCCCACGGCACAAAAACTAAGATCTCTCAGCTCCATTTTTACTCATGCCTAACTCACTCTTCTGGAATGGACAATAATTTCTCCTCTCTTCTCTCTCTCACAGCCCCTGAGAACTCCCCAAAGCCTCTTGCTCACCTTCAGTTCCCTTTATCAATGTCTTATGCTCTTTTTGCCACTGTCATGTCAGTCCGCTCTTTAGGTCCTGAAAGAACCACACAATTAAATCCTTACTTCAGTGTCATACAAATCGATTTATAATTTTTATGTAATGTGTTTTTGTTTTCTTTAGAGTTTTAGTCGATATTCTGTCTCTCTCCATTAAAAAGGTCATTTCTTCGTCAGTGAGAAATGAATCATTTCCTACACTGTATTTCAAAAATTTCAGCGTTAAACTGAATACTTTACTTAATATGGTTCTGAATGCAAACTACGTTAATTTTCCACTAGTTTTATTACTGTTGTGAGTGCACCTCCATTTTTTTTCTTTCCCCTTGTTTTTTTTTCCTGTGGTGACCTAATTTCTCTACACACTTTATTAAAGTTTCATCTTATCTTGTCCAGCCCATCCCTACTGTGAAGGGTACAACACAATAAAGATGTTTAATTTTAATTTTCCCAGCTAGTGTGACCGCCAGACTCATGTATGACATATACACTCTGTTGAAAGCCAATGGCAAAAACCATTCACAATTGTTTTTCATTTTCTGATCTGATCAGGCCCAAAGCAAAACACGTGCACACAGACACACACAGACACACACAGTCATCATCCATCCCTTTATGCTATGTTAAATCTTTAAAGTTAAATACTTTATGGGGGATCCTTTTTTTTAAATCCCCAAATGTTGGACCTCACAATGCCACTTTGTAAACATATTGTCTCCATAACACAAGTGATAGAAGTACACGTAGACACAAGGCCATTCATGCAAAGAAATAAAAATGACTGAAAAATACACTTTTATTTATTTATAGAAACAACTGAAGCTGCAAAGCATTTTAATCCCATCTGTGGGGTTGTGTGTGTATGTCGTAGACTGGGCTCCATCAGTTTGATCTAAGCTGAAACAGAGGGAGGCGCTGAAGCATGACAGTGTTTGTGTAGGATGTTTATGTTACAGGATTCAGGGAGATACCTTTACGTGGTTCATATGAGCAACAGCACCTCTCTGTCTAACAAAACCATCCTCCAGATCCCAAAATAATGGACTTTTCTACTTAGATATAAATTGTGAATGTGTGTGTATATATAGTGTAGTTTAATTACATGTAGTGTAATTAAACAGATGACCGGATGACCAATACTGCTGTGTATCCTTTGGTAGTCTGCTGTTAAAATAGCTTTACCCAATTCAGATGTTGGTCTGATGCTGACACGAGCTGACGGTTCTGCTTATTTCAGCGGTCATACCAGACGACCACCAAAGACAACATCAAGCCTGTTTGATATCAATTGGGATGTCCTGCTTGAGGTCAGAAGCATTGGAGGGCAATTAAATGGAGGCATGCTGACTCTCCCACAGCAGGTGTGCAATGAGGCACCATAATTACCCTGCCGATGTGCTGATCTCCAAAACTCATCACTTGTTCCAGGTGTAAAGATGGGCTTTGCTTGCAAGCACACAATCCGAAAGTTTTGATTCTTAGCAGCCTCCTGCTGATACATTTTGACTGATTTTATCCCCTTCATCATGCTCCCCTGAGGGTTTTTCGATTTAGGATGAAAAATAGGGAAGTCAGTCTTCATATGTGGATACATGTCCCTGTCATCTACCGTGCACATTTGTAGCTGAAAAGGAATAGTGATTTAAATGTAGAGCGAAACCATGTTAAGGATAAAACCTGTGTTTTAGAAAAAGTCTCATTCACAGTATGACTTGAATGTAATGTTTTAAAGACTGACATTTTTTTCTGTACACGTTTGACAGGAAATTACAATTCAAAGGCAGTCATTGTAATTTAAAATTGCTTACGACCCTCCAAAATGGAGTAAAACTATCAACATAATGGGAAGGAACAACCACTATTAGGGCTGTTCGATATAACGATATATATCGGATGACGATATAAAAACGTCTATCGTTTCATTTTACGCTATCGTTTGTTTCGTGGTGTCGCAAAATAAACGGCAATATTTTTTTCATCGTTTTGATGGTCACTGTAGTGGCTATATTAATTTCTTAAAGTTCTCTCTTTCTCTTATATTTAATATAACCACACTACAGACGGACAAGCGCCTGTTTTTATGCGTTGTGGTTAGCAACAAGGACGGTAACAGCATCGCGTGTCCGCTTGTTTATGTTCCACATAAACCTTTCACAATAAAGCTCAAGATCCTGTTGAGACTTTTCAAAATAAACTGAATCACGTGAAAGAGCAGATTATTTACGGATGAGAAGTAAAAAAGAGCCGCCAGGTGCTAAAAAATAAACCTTAGACTCAAACGTTAGAACAGGCTTTTCCCCGCAGCACACCGTGTAATAAATACTCACAAAGAAAACGGCGGCCGTTACAACTTATGTCTAAAAATGTATTGTTTCATGCATCTATTAAAACACTCGACTCCAGCTACATGACGCGCAGCTGGAAACACTTCCCGCAAGTCGAGCTGCCCGAGATTCACAGAATTTACAGAAAATGTTACATTTTTGTGATTTATATCGTTATCGGGACGACAGAATTCTTATATCAGGATATGAGATTTTGGTCATATCGCACAGCCCTAACCACTATGATGTTATTCTCAGGACGCCTTTTTAACTGTGTAGCAGAGTTTTCCCAGTTTTACGGGGGACTAACAGTGGAAACTGGTGGAAAATGACACTTATCACCACCAGCATCATTCAGAGATGAAACCCATGCGCCAAAATGATAAAACAGCAACAAACAAGAGTAAATTTCAGAATAGCTTGGGAATACATGATGATGAATGATGAACTGGAAACATTTCTTCTAGACACTAAAGGTCATAGCAGGTAATGCTATTGTTTGCCATGTGCTAACTGTCTAACAGTAGGCAGTGCAAATTTTTCCACTAGAAAAGCTGTTAAACCCAATGGCTGCTACAGGAAGCGTGGGGGGGCAGTGTATTACTGCATTAGCATAGCACCAGTTGTGTTGCGCTAACTGTGTTGTATACCATAGATGAACGGGTGCAGGTTGCTGCTCTCCATATCTCTGCAAACACAGTGGGTGAAACAGAAAGAGATGAAAGGGGATTTTATTTCTAATATCACGTATGAGGAGAAAGGTTGCACCAGCAGGAGTGCACAGAGTCACAGGTAACTGAGTTTACATACAGAAATGGATAATTAACCCTACTGTAACCAATTAGTGGACATAAGTAAATAGACAATTAAGGCTAGTTCATTAACAGTAACAGTGGGCATATAAGATATGCTCGCCCAACAGTAGCTTTATGTTAAGTTGCATCTATTAACTATTAAAACAATCAAGGCTCAGCTGCACTTGACTTACAACAGCAATACTGATACTCTGAGCTGGATCTCTCCTGTTTATACTAGTGGCTAATTAAGAATCATCAGTTAATGTAGCAAGCACATCTTTTTAAACTGTAAGAGAACACAAGCTCCACAGAAAGGTTCCAGCTGAGAACAGGAACACTTTTAGAGAAAGATGACAGTGCTAACCACTGCAACACCACAGTCTTATCCCAAATCCTGCTTTGTCTTGTTTCTTACTACACTACATGCTAACACGTTCTCATAAGACAGTGCTAGCTACTGATGAAACTTTAAATGAAATCTAGCAAATTCTGATTGCAGCTCCTTTAAAGATGACTGTGTAGAAATCATGAATAGTATCAAATTAGAATTTTTACCAGCAATGCAGAATTTTTAACATCCCTCTGGAGTTTTTATTTCATTTAAGCATTTTTTTCACCCAAATAGTGGGTTGAAAAACTGAATAGATGGGATTTTTCATTTAGCTTTAATTTATTTGATCTTTTTCGTTTTGCACAAAAAAAACAGCACACCTGCGCTGCAACACGCAGATTTGATCCTATTCTGGCTTAGTTTAAACCCTCAAACACAAACCTCAATACAAATTCAAAGGCCTGCTGTCTGTCCCTCTTTTTTAGTGAGTAGATCCCAATCCTGCTGCCCTCTCTCACTTGTTTGCCCTCTGATTTTCCCTCTTTTCCTCTGTTTTATGACTTTATGCACTGCCTCTGTCTCTTGCTCTCTCTCTGTCTCACACACACATACACACACACACTGGTTTGCCCTGTCTTTCAGCTTAAGCAAAGACTGTCATGGAGTCATGCAAAGTTTCAACTAAAGAACGTCAACCAAGCACGTCAGATTAACACAAGGCTGGCTCCACAAGATAGAGCGCACGCACATACACATCAAACACGCGTGCACGTTCCCAAAGAAACACACACTTTGATTTGCTAAGACCCTGACTGACTGACACATCAGACATGAGTAGATGACAGAGTGGGAGAGAGACAGAGAGGGAGAAAGAGAGAGTTGAGAGAGTTCAGAGTGAAAAGAGGTCTTCGTTGAAAGAGGTAATTTCAGAGACCACAATTACTCTAATTACATATCAAACCTTTAACAGAAACACGTAAATGGGAATACATGTATGTAAAAGGCCGTGAGTCATGAATGACTTTTGAGTGGCTGTTGACACTAGCGAAAAAAATAATGCTAATTTAGCAAATTTATACTGGTCCTCTGGCTTTCAGAGCTTCAGATGACGCAGAAACACAACACTGCAGCTCTGCAGGATTCAAGCAGAAGAGGAAAATCTTGTCATTTTATAAAAAAAGCTTTTAAATAGTTCATAACATGTAAGTGCAAAGATCAATACTGGAAATGAAAAGCCAGACTAGGCACTGAGCAGACACTTAGTGTAAATCACGCTAAGTGTCAAAGTATGTGTCACTCAGAGCTGAAGGCATTAAATTGAACTTAAACATTCTAAACAGCTGAATGGACAATGACAGGAATGGGTGGTACCAACAAACGAAAAAAAAGTAAGTAATAAGCTATGATTTTTTTTGTTTGCTTTGAGCAGAAAAGAGACAGTTAATGTATAGATCAAAATGAAATAATAAATTACGTAATTTCCATCAGCAACCCTCTACTTTTTTATAGTTTCACTGATGTCACTCAGTGTATCCATTCGAACATTTGTCACTTCATGTGTCACGTACCTTAGAAAAATCCAGATAGAGTTGATATAAACCACATCCTCACAGGCATTTACCAGCCACTTCTTTATTTACACTTTCATGGTGCTTAGTTGGTCCAATTAATTTTTCATGGCATAGATGCAAAAAAAAGTGTATGGAAGTATTCCTGAGATAGCATTAATATAGATATGATGGAATTGCTCAGTTTCTCCATATCCATGATGTTCCACCACATCTCAAGGGTGCTCTATTGGGTGGACATCTGATGACTGTGGGTGCAGGGAACTCATTGGCATGTTCAAGATACCAGTTTGAAACCACATGATTTGAGGTTTGTGACTGTTACGTCCCCTGGCTAGTCTAGGGGGTTTGAAGGGACGAACATAAAGGTGGATAGTGAAGGAGGAGCCAAGATGGTAGTTTTAAAAAGGTTTATTTAATGCTAGTGATGAAATCTGGGTTCAGACTGAGGTATAACTTCAGGGAGAGCCAAGGCCAACATAACAAACAAAACATCCCTGATGTGAAAATAAGATAAACTGACCTAACTCCAAAGAAAACAAAATATACAATATAACCATAACCTACCTAACAACACATAAACAGGAGAAAACAGGGTGTCAAAACAAAAGGCAGCTCTCCCCTACAAGCAGTCTGAACATGAAAACAAAAATGCATATACAAGTCACAAAGGCATGCAAGCCTGTTCAGGCATGGCAACCAAAATGGCCAGAGGGCCCAGAAACACAGCTCCACAGGCCTTAAGTAGTGCTCCGCTGATTAACAATTAGCTGGACTCTGAGCAGCATCCAATCAGGACAGAGGAGGTGGAACCTAGACAAAACAAAGAGCTAGTAGGGAGAAGAGACATCCTCCTGGGGGATGTAACAGTGACATGGGACATTATCATGCTGGAGGCTGCCATCAGAACATGGGTGCATTGTTATCATAGAGAGATGGAAATGGTCAGCAAAAATACACAGGTAGGCTGTGCTGTTTAAGCAATGTTCAGCTGGTGCTAAGGGGTCTGAGAATTTATCCCCCATAACATGACACCACCACCATGATCTCTTGATACAAGACAGGATGGACTTGGGTTTTTACGTTGTTTATGCCAAATTCTGCTCCTACCATTTGACTTATCAGATCAGTTTATTCCGATGCTCGGTTTGAAATGCCTAAATGCCTGAATGCACTGCTGCAACGTTATTGGCTGATTAGATATTTGGATTATTGGCATGTGGAATAGGTGTACCTAATGAAACGGCTGGTGAGTTTATATTTATGATTATGGATTAATTCATTAATTTTGTCAGTGTCATCTCTGCTCTATTGTGTAATACATCTAAACTTATTTGGTAAGTTATAAAAGTACTATAAATACAAACTTACAACTCACAGTATTTTCCTCACTGCATCTTCTGGCATGAGCTTAACACTACTTTCCCCAATACCTTACAAACATTTCCTTGAGTGGTCTGTGTATGTGTATTAACAAATATATGTATAAATGCCCCAAAATGTAAAGTGTGATAATAAATAGATGAAAAATAGACATTTGAAATAAAGTGCAAAAATAGACTACAGCCTTACTTTGATTGATCTTTTTTATGCACAGTGCTTGACCTCTATCGCACTTCATTCTCTGACTCTTTGAATATTAAAAAGCTGACAGCAGTGTGTCCATTAATATTAACACTCTCCCTGAATATGTAATAAGTTTGGTCATCATGGATTCAGCACTTCCTCTTAAGGGATATTGTGACTTGGTGAACAGTGAAAAAAAATGTACACACCAGGTTGTCATCGTATTTTTTTAGCAAAGTTTTCTTCAAACAGGAGGCTGTGACTCAGGAGGTCAGGCAGTAGAGTGGGTTGTCTATCAACTGGAAGGTTGATGGCTTGAATCCCCCACTCGGCATGTTGATGTATCCTTTGGCAAGACATTGATCCCTGAGTTGCCCCTGATACATCTGTCTGTGTGCAAATGTTAGACAAAGTGCCCAGGTATAGAAAAAAGTGCTTGCATGAATGTGTGTCTGACTGGGTGACTGAGGCTTGTAGTAAAAAGCAGTCTGAGTGCTCAGTTATTGTAGAAAAGCACTACATAAGTACCATTTACACACTGTGTCATTAGTGATGATCTCATCATTAAGTGCAGGTCAAAATCTTTGCTTTTGACTCTCTCTAACCCTCTTGGTCTCTTGGTCTCAGAATTCACCTGCCCTTTTTTTCACAGAGTTGTGTAGTTAAAATATTAGACTTGTGAGTATTGGTTAAAATAGAGACAGTGTCATGGTGGAAGGCCTCATAGTTAAGCTTATCAAATTTCCAGAGTAAGTTCTGGACAAATTCTCAGGACTGCTCTGCCATGCTGAAGCTACCTGAGTCATTAGTAATGCTAGCAGCCATTTACTGTATGTCATAGCAGGCTGCCAGGTATTCATCTGTGTGGGAGACAGTGACATGTTGAATCTGTTCCTTTTCTCTACTGGGGACTTATCACATTGGATATTAAGTTTCAAGACTTTTTTTGCAATCTAATTTTCCAAGTCTATCCCTGCTCTAATATTGTCATTTCTCATAATCCACCATCCCCACCTGCTCTCTGTCTGCCTCTCCAAAGAAGTCTCACAAGCCACTTTTATACAGCCTGTTCAAGGTGGGAACATTGTGTGGTTGTTCCAACTCACCATTCCGTGGAACAAATGGGGGATCTTGGTTATCGGACCTTTAAACCACCAACATAGGTATTAGCAAAGCTGAATTAGTGTTTGTGTAATGGGCAGAGATGGCACCCCAGAACCTACAATGCTGATATAGTCTAAAAAAAAAAAATCACACACCAGGGGAGTATTACAAACTAAAACCAAGGGTTTCATTAAGAGGGTTTTCTGAACCCCATTAAGGCAAAATCTCTGAGTAGAAACAAGGGCTTCAGTAAAAGGAAATTAAGCTGAACATGTGCTGTGCTGTTACACTCAAGTTTACTGTAGGGATGTCAGATGAACCGGTGCGCTTGATACCAAAGTTCTAAAGACATAACAGTATTTGTTGGCCCCCCAGTACTGTAGGTAACACAGGCTGTGTATGTAGTGACAAGTAAGTAAGTAAGTAAGTAAAACTTTATTTATAGAGCACCTTTCTAGATAAAAGATCACAATGTGCTTCACACAAGGATAACAAAGCATAAAACAAAACAGACAACAGTTAACAAAATGCAATTCTAAAAAGATGTGTTTTTAGTTGTTTTTTGAAAGAAACTACTGAGTCCAGAGATCTTATGCTCAGTGGGAGAGAGTTCCACAGTCTGGGAGCCACAGTGGCAAAAGCTCTGTCTCCCTTAGGTCTCAGCTTAGTATGATGAATGACAAGTAGACCCTGGTCACATGACCTAAGAGACCTGCTAGGAACATAAGGCTGTAAAAGTTCAAAGGTTGTCAAAAAATGGATACTTGGAACTAACCCTCCCCTCCCATTAACACCTGGTTATTTCAACAGTAGCACAAATGTGGTGAAGCATCTTATTGACTGACACATCAGTCTTTATGAGTAACTTGGAAAAGCCATGGAAGCTCCTGTTACAAAACACTTAGTATTAAACAGTTGTTGTAAATGGTACAGATACAGCCACTTAAAATTGCCGCTTTCAGCCAGAGGTCAGCTGGCTAACTGTTAGTTGTCAGCTAGCAGTTAGCCGCTGGGAGTCACCCCTTCTGTCCTTGGAGCGTATCTACTTTCCACTATAAACATGCTCTTTTCACTCAGTTGCATCAAGTCATCAAGAAATGGCATTTTCTTAAAAAAAACAAAAAAACCTCGACTTGGATAGAAGGCTATATATGATTTTCCTCAGTATTATTGAAGGGTCTTTATAATATCAAACACATTGATTTGGCACTACATAAATAAAATGAATTTGTGACTGAAATTAGCCCACTGAATGAACAATGGGCTGTGAGGTCAGTTGCTTGACTCCCCGCTCAAACCAAGGAGTCAAGGAGGCCATTTACGTGAGAAGGGAAAGACCATCTCTGAATCGAGGAGGGGGCCTAAGGGTACATCTTTCACCATCTTACAATGCTGTGATTGCAGCCGTTCCCCAACTCTCTGTGAATGGTACTCATGGTCATTGATCTGTGATCAGTGGTCTTTGATCAATAGGCTTTGATCAGTGATTGTTGATCAATGGTCATGACAGTTTGCATATTAATGATCATGGAACTGACCTCATTGTTTATTCAGTGGTGCTAGTTTCAGTCATTGTCCAAATATATGTTTATAAGGTCGGGGAAACCAGCTGCCAGCTGACACTGACGAAGTCACTTGGATGACAGACGAAATGTTTCTCCCATTGAAAATGTTACGTCGAGATGAACAGAATCAACCTGTTGGGATTAACTTACCAGGATGATTGAGCATGCATCGAGACATTTACAGTCAGTTTGAGCACTCAGACATTTTCCACTGCAAATCACCAAAACTATTTTCAGTAAACAGTTTTTCATTCATCCATTTCAATCTAATCTAATAAGTAGATACAATTTAGAAGAAAATTAAATAAAGAAAAATAATATTCTAGCACACAAGTTTCCTTATAGATCCCAAACCAGATGTGGAGGGTATTTCTGAGACTGGTAGAACTTAATTTTTCATTTAGCCTATTTGCTTGGTTGTTACTTCTTCAGACCTCTGTTTGAAATATGAGCATATTCTTCATTTAAAATGTGCAAAAGTCTTGGGCAACCTATAATTTCTCTATATTTTGCATAACTTTAAAATAGTTTTTATTTTTTTTAAGTGCTCTATAGCCTTGATCAATGTATTTCAAAGTTGCTCTTTGGACATTGGCTGCTTTTTAAAATTATTTTCAGTTCTATCCTCAGACCTGAGAGGGCAATGTTTTAACAGGGTTTAATCTTTCAACCATAAAAATTTAGGTGTATTAGACCAGTGTTATCTTGATAGATGTGTTTGGGTGTGTAATTTATAAGCTGTTTGTGCTGAGTTTTATGGGCTTGGGATGATGTCTTTAGATGGGGCAAACAGAAGCCACCTCATGGTGCCTTTTCAAAAATGGGACATTAGAAGACTTACAAAAATGCACTATATACTACTATGTGAATTCTATAAATTTAAGGCTTTCCTACTTGATATTCAGTTTTTGTTGTTTCAGCAAGTCAGTAATACTGGTCGAATGCAGGCATCACTTTCTGTCGGGCTTGTTCAGTGTGCACAACCCGTATTTTATTTTCTGCAAACATATATCTAGTTATGATTCTGCCAGTAATGTAGAATCGCTGAACAAATTTAAAGGTATAAAAATATAGTGTAGCAAGCTTGTAAATGGATGTGCCACCATGCTGCTCCCCCTGGTGGATCCACAAGATATTACCACTAGTTTTCCTAAATGCTGTTTAGGAGCATTGCTACTAAGTTTGTTGAGCCAAGAAAAAAAAAGAGGAATTTGCTGGAATCTCCAACTCAGTCTGAAGCTGGCTGCTTTTGCCAGATCAATCTGTGTTATGTCACAGGCAGGGGATATTATCATGCTCATCTATCAGCCAGCAATCAGTCAGGTCCTCGTGGTCCTGTTAGGGGAGAGGCAGCCATTTTAAGTGTTAGCTAGCTAACAAATGTCATTAATCTTGCCTGTATGTAATGTGAACAGACAGTGTTAGTTTACCAGGATCAGCACAATTACTTGTGTCTAAAATGTGTTATGTTTCACTTAAAGTCCCTGATTGAACCTTCGAAAAGTCTACCAGCAACTAGACAGAAACAATGGCAGCTTGCCTATACTCTATTTGATCAGCAACGAAAATATAGTGCCAAGTCACTGGAAGCACATGAAATAATCAGAGCTCCAGCTTTCACATAATTTTTCAATTCAAAGCAATTTTTTCAACATTATTTTTATGATGCAGGGAGATGATTTCAGCTCACTGTGAAACACAGAAGAGACTTGTATGTTTAGATTTCAAGGAATAAGAGTGAAAGCTTTCCATATTACTCTTAAAAAGCATTTTGAGCTTTTAAGATATATCACTTTTGCTGACTGGCTGAAAATAATTTTATTTCATGTGCAGGCAGAAAACAATCAGGCAGCTGCTGGCAGTCTGTTTAGTTACAACATGCATAGACACATGGAAAGACACACACACACACGCACTAAAAATTCCACCCACAGCTGAAGCTGAATAATCCTTCTCTGAATTCAATTCTCAAAGTGAAAGCTGTCAAAAGAGGACACAACTCTACAACTTAACCAGCAGGACAGTGCTAGTAAACTGTGTGTGAATGTGTTTGTGTCTGTTGTGGTCAGTGATTTTGTTGCACTTCAGTTGCGGAGGGAATTTGACTGCTGATATGCTCATTGCAGCCCACGGCAAGACAACTGTGTGAGTGAGTGTATGTGTTTGCTTGTGTCTATGAGTCACTGGTGCTGAGAGGAAGTGGCATTTGGGTGGGCAGGAAGTGACCTGTATCTCAAACGGGATGAAGCAGAACTGGTGACCAGACTCACAGACACCGTGCTTGTGTGTGTTTTATCTAAGGAATTGTTTCATAGGGAGGCCATGCATGGAAGAACCACAAAACAGTGTCAGCAGTAACATAGTAGATAGAAATAGATGGAGTAAGAGAAAGCATAGAGGGGGGTTGTCTTGGTTAGAGAACCATGAAATCATCACCCATTACTAAGAAACCTATAGAAGCTACTTTCAGCTGCTCATGTATCCACAAAGGGATGCTCCACATATTTGATTTGACAGATTTTTTCACCAGATGCTCTTCCCGACACAACACCAAAGGGATTTGTGTCTCCTCCCAGGATTAAACCAGGGATCTTTTACTTGTTAGGCAAATTTGTAAACCACTACAGTATGTCGCTACACCTTTTCAAAAACACCTATGATTTGAAAAAAATACAGCTAATCTGTCAGCACACCTGCTCTTATAACGAAAGCTACATATTTAATGATTGATCAGCTGATCAGTGATTGAAAGCGATTGCTTCTCAACCAATCAATCAGCCTCAGGTATAGCTGAGGTATGCCCACTTTGCAGCACATTGCAGTGATGCAGATTGCAAGAAGTCTGATTGTTCTTCTTGCTGTGTAAACACGCAAGAAGAGTTCACCACCCCGGGATGTGAACTCTTCTCTGGATCAAAATGGAATATGTAACAGAATATGTAATATGTGTATATAGCATCAGCATTATGCCCAATAATGCTAATGCTAAAGCTGTAGCCAGTAATCTGCCAGTGCATCCATCTGTTGTTTCTTCAGTATCAGCAAACATTTGAGCTTAGTTTGTTCATACATTTTCTGTCTTTTACTGTGTCAGTAATATTTGAACCCTCTGTGGTCTCAATCATCATACATCAGAGCTGTCAAACTTATTTTACATTATAAATCATACAGCCCACTTTGACCTTAAATGGGCCAGGCCAGAAAAACTACTCCTTCTGTCAGTGAAGTTGAACTATTCATTTAATCCCGGAGATATCTTGACAAAAATTCTTAAATTGTAAAAAAAATAAATAATTGCAAGTCCTTACAATGTCAGGAATAAACCTGTAAAATTGCATGTTACAAAACAAAACAACATAAAACAGAAACAAAACAAAGAAAAAACAGGAACTTTTCCTTAATTAATTTTTTTTAATCTTATCTATTACTAATTACTTGGGTGTAGCATGAATGACCTGTGGACAATCTTTACTGATAAAGATTGTAAAACTTTGTAAAACTGTAAAACTTTTAAAGATACAGTGATATATATTCAAAAGTTAAAAATGTATGCCCTCCTTCATGTTTTCCAAAGTTTTCCGTCGAGTCGGATTAGAGTCTTCGCCCGGCCGATTCTGGCCTCCAGGGCTTATGTTTGACACCCCTGTCACAAGTGGTAACTCTAATTCTACCATAACCCTACCCTCTAATGTCTAATGTCACAAATGACAACTTAGACCTTAGAGAGTTAAAAAAAAAAAAAACCTGTTAATCGGTTCTTGTATAGGTTTTTTTTTAACACTCAGCTCAGCACAAAGAATAAAACGAAGCTCAACACAACACTGTAACACAACACTGTAACATTGAACTTTAGAGGTGTAATTACACGGTAACACAGACAAGAAATAATTGTCTGATAAAAAGCATATGATGACCAGTTTTACTGTTATCTTGAAATTGTCAGTATTGAAATTGTCAATATTTTTTATGAACTTCAGACAGAAAATTCTAATTTAAAAAGTTTGACAAATACTTATTATATATACTGTCAATTGTAGTTTATAGAAAGAAAGTCTGAAACAATAGATCTGAAAAAAATAGAAGTAAAAACACTATCTGATATTTCAAGTTTTAATTCAGTGTGAAATCATTGCACATTTAAATAACATAACTTTCCACTTGCATAGTGTTTAGGCAGTCATTTTGTTATGTCTTTATCTAGCATGTTAATCCTGCAAAAATCATAAAAGATCCTCTTTTATCATCTTTCACTTTAAAAATATTTTGTCCACTACAGAGGACATAATGAATAATCTAGGTCTCTGGAGGAGATATAATTCACTGGTCAACATAAAGATTGTGTTTTTAATGTGAGCCCTTATGTAGTCTGTATAGAGGACTGTATTGTTAACAGTAAAATCCTATTTGTACTGTCAGGCATGTGTGAAATGTACGAATGAAACGTCTCATGTATACAACAGCAACACCGTTAATGCGAGTAAGCGCAAGTAGGTCAAAAGAAATCGTGTACGGCCTCTTTCAGCCATCTGTCACCTTTAGGTGGTTTAGTGTACCCTTTATTGGTGCTGTCAGCACTGTCTTCTGGACTGTCTGCATAATGAAACAGCTCTGGATTGAAACAAGGAGACAGAGTAAGAAAGACACACCAGTCAAGAGAGTGAAGGAGAAATACTTGTGCGTGAATGTGTTTTGATCAATAAGTGAGGCATCCATGCAGTCAGCCTTGTTAATGTGTCTCACTAGCAATGACCCTCAAGGCAAGATGAAGGACAGAAGAATTAGAAAAAAAGGCAGAAACGTAGGAAAAAAGACGTGGAGAAAGCATTTGTTTCTTCACTGTTGCTTCATCTTTAGAAAAGAATTTTTTACGGAATTTGAATCGAAATTGACGTGCGTGCCACGTTGTTCAACACTTTATTTCAAAATACAGATAAATAGCACTGCTGATGAGAAGAACTCTTTATGTTACTGGACAGTGATGCAGAAAAGAAAGGTCAGGCAAAGTCTTTATGAAACAAAAGAATCGCAGAAATCCGCACCTCGATATGCAGCGTTCCAGTTCTAACTTCTAAAATGTGTTTTCAAACACTGAGTACATTCTGAGAGAGTGCTATCAGAGATCCTCTTCATTTATTCAGAGCGTCACACCCCCGGTGCCTTCTAAGTGCATTCTGGCCAGGAAGAAGATGCAGCAGAGTTCAAATTTCACCGTGGTGAATTCTATTAAGGTAATCAGATAACCTTGCTGGCAGGAGAGCTGCCACTCTACAACAGTGAAAATACTCAACAGTGTACACAGCAGTGAAAATGGGAGCCAAGGATGTAAGTGGCAGGAAATTATAAACACTTTTAAACTCGTTTGGTGACATGCCAAATTTTTACTGTGCACATCTGGTTAAACACACAGCAAAATTAAAACCGAGCTTAAGAATTAATCGCTTAAAACACGACAGTGACAAAGGTGTAGATTACCGAGGAGCATTAGACAATATTTCCACAGAGACATGGGTATTTAAAGAATACCTGAACCTGTAACTACCAAAGAAGGAAAATAGGACTTAAGTAACACTGTTTTAGAAGGTGTTCAGAAGGGTGACCAGTGGCCCAGTTTCAAAAGGTTAAAGGTCAATACTGCTCTATAACTGTACGCACAGAAATTTGGCACTGGATTCGTAATACTACTTATATAGTTTGTTGAGCCAAGAAAAAAAAGGAATTTGCTCCATCTCCAACTCCATCTGAAGCTGGCTGCTTTTGCCAGATCCATCTGTGTTATGGCTCCAGCTCTGATTGGTAAATGACAGGACACAGTGAGAGCTGGATGTGACTCCTGGCTGACAGGCTGGCTGGGTGTCCAAAGCTGCTCTAAATGGGATTGTTCAAATGTAACAAGGGGATGATGGCAGTGAAAGCATTGTTTTGCCATTTTTTTCTCTTCTGAGAAGAGAAGCATACTGTCTATAATCTGTGTTAATGCCATGATCCAGGATTTATTTGGTAATTTAACAGAAAAGCTTGTGTAAATATTTTTTTTTTTTTTAATTTAATGAATAAGCAGGACAAACACTAATGATTATTTGTTGTTTGTATTTTATTTCTTGTGTATTTTATGATTTTTTTTTTAGATAAAAAATTTGTCTAGAGGATCTGATATATGGCAGTTGAACATGATAAAGGTCCTAGATGGGATTAAAATAAGCTTCATTGTCTAAATGCTTAGTTTTTGATGCAGTACTAAGAGACTGTGGTTTATGTAACGATTTAGAAACTATCCCCTGCATGAATCTGTGTGTGCGTGAGAGAGTTTTTACACAAAAAAAGTTTTACAAGCTGTGTGTTGTCCTTAACTGAACTGAATGATGCGATGAAAATGGCAAAAGAAAAGAGAGTTGAACATAACATATCCTCAATTCATTAAATGCCACCATAAAAGCCACTGCCAGAATACAGTTGCAATGTGTCATATTGTCAAAATGTGACATTACATGATTGTCAGGTTTTAAAATTGCATTGACAGGGTTAAGGCAACTTCTCAAAAATTATCTGTCCCTAATATCCGCTGCAGTGTAAAAAAATAAAATAAAAAAGGCCCGATGACAGTGACAAAGAAGGAACATTTTTTATGGCAAATTAAACAGCCAAGCCTGACATGACATAGAAGAAAAGAAAAAACTCTCCAAGATGTAAAGTGCAATGGTGAGAATGTTGACAGCGTAAAAAGATGATAACTGTCTGACAGCAGCGCTTCAGTTATCTTCTAGTTTGAGATCATGTGAACAGACAAGGTTAGGGCAACTTATTAACAATGCTGTTTAAAAAAATAAAAAAAAAGTACAATTTTAAAAGTATATTGTTTCATTTCTAAAATCAACATTCAACTATTTTTTAATTTGTTTGATCTATATAAATGACAGAACGGACGGACGGACGGATGGACAGACAGATAGACAGATAGATAGATAAGCTTATCAGCACCATGTAAAATATATATTTCAGCATGTTAGGATAGTGAAGAGTGATTGCTTTGTTAACTTGAAGAGGGGGCAGCTGTAGTAAGTGCGTGAGACAGAGTAGGCTACAGCAACTGGAAGTATTAGTGGGGAAAAAAAGCTTAGGCATCATTCAAGAAATATGAGATATGAAAAAATATGGCATCCAGAGGATGTCTTATATTGCTTATGAGGACAAGTATTACTACTTTTTCCTCATTTCCTTGTTTATGTAACCACCTTCACTTCCAGACGATAATGTATCAAAGGTTTCCCACTGCAGGCTTAAGAAGACACCTTCACTGAAGCTCAAAAATGAGACGAGTGAAACAATATTGTAATGCAACTGCATTTGGGTGAATCTGACTCTACTGACAGCCACTGGAAGTGAAAATGGTACCTAAAGATGGAAAAAAGATATAATCACCAAGAACTTTAGCAACATGCGCATCAGGTTAAAATATACATATGTCATAAATAGATGTGCCAAATACAGCATGTTGTGTACCTACAAACCTGCTTCCCACCTACCTTTGGACTGTACATGCATTTGATGAGTCATGATTTGTAGAAGCAAATAACCGCTGGACTGACAGCATGAATACAAGACTTGTAATAAAGCAAGAGAGTTATGATTACCTCAAGAGCCCCTTGTGAAAAAAAAGATGTAGGAGAGTGAAAGAAAGACAGAGCAGGATGCGCAAGCGATAGAGTTAATAAGTTCACGGGGAAAAAAAGATATGAGAAGGGTTCTACAAATATATTCAATTCAATTTCATATGCAATCATGTGACTACAATTAAAATCATCTTCATTGCTCTAAATGTCATCTAACCACACAGGCTAACTGTGATAAGTTCATTTTATTTGTTACATTGTTCCAAATATAACAAATGAGAAGTGTACAGTATAAATACGCAGTGTTTAAATTGAGAAGTAAATGGTTTCAAGAAAATGGAGAATTGCTGTAACTAATGACAACAACTGAGAAAAACGGAAGGTGCTAAAAGAGTAAGTGGCAGCCCTGATTGAAAAAATTCCATGCACAAACCACTGTAATTGTGCTGTGATTGCTACAAAAATAAAAGCAAAGCATGGCCCATGTAAATGCCATGCAGTGATTACGCTGCAACCTTCTTTGGAGTAAACATAATCACCTTAAGATATTGCTCTTGTTTGTGAAAATGTTGCTGATATTATAGCAATTTTGCGTGCAAGATGGCTATGTGTGTGATTTTCTGTTTTCTTTCTGTCTTTCTATATAACCCCTGGTCTTCCTCTCTTGCCATCAGAACGCTAACAACTTGTGGCACTTAGTTAACTTGAGACAACATGATGTCTTCAGTCTGTATGTGTGTGTCTGCATCTTGTCTGCAGTATATGTCTCAGTGTTCATGACAGTGAGTCCACCCTGGGGAGTGGTTTGTGCGCGTGTGTGTGTGTGTGTGTGTGCACTATTTTTAGGCACATCTCAAACAGAATGCATCTTGGGAAAAGGTACGAGTTCAGCCGAGCGAGCATGATTCTTACAGTCAGTTCTCTCTCTTTTTTCTCTTTCTTCTTTTCTCTCCATTACTTTTCACTTTTCGTTACTAATTTCCCCGTCTTGCTCATCTTTTCATATCCTCATTTTTCTATTTCCCTAATTTTTTTAATAAAAACTCTAATGTGCCATTACTACAGTATTTCTCACTACATCCATCCACTAACAAATTGTTTTCAAACAAAGACAATTTGTTATCAATCATGTTTTACTACTGTCGTGAATGCAACCAAAGGTGCTCTGCCAAACTGGGTACTAGTACCTGAATTTAAGTATGCATGTCTATTTTTAACTTCCAGCAAAGACTTTGGAATTGATGTGAAAATGACTTGAAAAGCCTCCTAGCATTTATTCTCTCTTTGGTATTCTGTGGGTGCTCTCCACCTCACACTGCAACCCCTCCTCTCTTCCCTGCTTTCTCTCCCAGCCAGAGGAACGTTTGGTATTCCAGGGATTGTCTGCTCTTCTTTTCTCTCCAGTCTACTCTCCTGCTTTTCTCCCCTCCTTACTCTTTCCAACTATCTTCTCTTGCATCTTGATGCCTCTTCTTTTTGCCTTTTTTTAAGTGTATACAAGCCATTTTTTTAATTGTTTTTTCAACACACTGATTGTGTCACGGAATAAGAATTCATTCATTTATGGGTGATAAGCATGGGTCAAGGTCACACGTGCCATTACCTTACACATTCTGCCCCGTGTCCTTTAAAAATCACAAAATCAAACTATATCTAAATGCAGAGGCTTAAAGATGTTAGTACACACAGAATATGAGACAGTTGTCATCAAGTATAGCCTAAAGGGACTGATCTGATCACCAAATAAACTGCAGTGAGTGCTGGGATTGTCCTCTCAATGTTCTCTGCCTGAAAACAGTGAAGAGGACTTGTATCAATAACAGTAAAATCGAATTGCATCGTAAAAATGTGACCACGCATCAGAGGTAGCGAGAGAAAAGTTCAGAAAACAGAAAAAGGTTTTATTAAAAAAAAGCGCAAGTTACAGCGACAATGAAACTTCAGGGGTGCATTATATTTTATGAGCACTGTTACTTTGTGTAGTTTGATTTGGTTTTAAACTTGGTGGTTATATTCGTGCTACGTTTTATGTTGTACTGGCAACATAATAATGTTCCATCACCAAGTTATTATTTTCACTTTCAGCATTTGGTTTTTTTTATACACAGCACTATGGTTGTTGGTAACGTTGCTTTAAATTTCTTCCCTGTTAGTTTATATATTTTTATTTTGTGAAAAAGTTGCATTCATCAGTTTTCTTAACTGTTCAACCAACTTATAATTGCAGGACAGGTGAAGGTTACGTCTGCTCTCATTCCACATAAAGGTGGTTTACACACTGGACAGGTTGCCAGGGCAACCAAAAAGATACAGCCAATTGCTCACTTTTACAGCCACACTTATAAGAAGGATCCCCCACCCTAGAACAAAGGTTAAGGTTAATTATTTGTATAGGATGTTCTAAAGCAAGTCTAATTTCACTTTACCTACAAACATCTGCCATGAAAAACCCCCAAAAGCAAACAAAAAACAACTTTATACTTTATATCTTATCTTACTTGCAAGATATATGTAAGATGAAGCGATAGCATTTAAACATTGCAACTTCTGTAGCTATAATGGTGTGGTATCAATGAAATGGCTCCAAATTTCTGTGTATACAGTCAGCTACAATGATGGGAATCAAACCAAAAGCATAAAAATATCCAGATATCCAGTTAAGATTCAGGTGAGAGCAGCATTTAATTTGAAACTTTTGAAATGTAGAATCTAGAAACCTCTCTGAACTCCAGCAGAATATGCTATTTGGAATCTCATTATACACTCCAGACTTCTGCAGTTTCTCATAAGGTTAGTGACATTGTTTACCAGAATCTTTGTTTCTTTTTCTTTTTTTTACTAAGGCTGGTATTGATTGATTTTTTTTAAAGTAACTGCACATATATAAACTGTCTTCACCTACAAAGAATAAGACTGTTGATGTCCTCTAACTCAGCGGTCCCCAACCGGTCCGAGGCCCAGGGGTAAATAAAAGTAGTACCGGTACGAAAAAAAAGAAGATTTATTCATAACACACGTAAAAAGACCCAGGAAAACCGAGTTAACGATAAAAACGATAACAAAATAACGCTTAAAACCGATAAAAACCCTGAAAACCATACATTTCACACCTGAGCCTCAACTCTCCCGGCCCGGTACCAAACGACTCACGGACCGGTACCGGTCCGAGGCCTGGGGGTTGGGGACCGCTGCCTTAAAGGCCGGCCCGTGAAAATATTGTCGGGCATAAACCGGTCCGTGGCGCAAAAAAGGTTGGGGACCGCTGCTCTAACTTATATTTGGCACTGCATTCCCCAAACAGTTTCCTTAATGTATCTGTCTGTATATTCATATTATAAACTACAATAGCACTGCAAACTCTATTCTTCAAAAGGTCAGTGAAGTAGAATCAAGAGAATGAACATATCACAGTTTAACAAAAGAAGCAAGAGCAGAATAGCAGAATCGCTGCACTTGACTGTTTCAGTTCTCACTATGTGTACATAATAAACAAGTAACTGGGTTTATGCATGATTAATGAGCAATGCACGTGGATGAAAATGTATTTTGCTAAGACAGAACATTAATCAATTATTCATAATGACATTAAATCGATGTATGTCTGCTGCTGACGAAAAATAAATAAATAACATTTTTTAACTAACCTGGCAGCACAGTTCTCGTTTCTCTTGGCTTCTTTACTTCTCTAGATATGATACCATTTGACAGACCTATTTAATATTTTTGCTATGATGGGACCAATGATCTACAAATACCTATATTAGAGGTTTTAATGAACCCTCATTCAAATATACTCATGTATCAAAAATGAATGTAAAAAGAAGAAAACTGAAGACTGTAATTTATCGGCAGAAGTGTGTAAGTCTGAAATATTCCTGTATTGAGATGTGTATGTTTGAGGGCTTTCTTTCCCTCCCCCTGTGATGCACCTGTCGGCCTGTCTGGGATGTTTGCTGGGTGTCACACATAGGAGTTAGATTAGGCTGAAGACCTCTATAACCCTCTAAAGTATAATTGGCTTTAGCTAAATGATTGATGTCTTTATTTTTTTTATAACAAAACATACAAAGTTTCCCCGTTTTAAGAGAAAGGCTAGTGCATCTTATATGACATTGTTGGAATGAAAAGAAAATCTAAAACTATCTCTTATCTATTTCTGTTATGTCTTAATGGGAACTTTGAAAAACATAAATCTGACAAGGAGTCCATTTGTGTAGGAGAGAGACTACCAAGTGATCAAAATTTTATATAGATATTCATTGGAACAATTTTAAAAGCCACAACCAGAATTTGATTATAATCTTCCCATTTTCTTTGGATGGCACTGATGTGTTAAAGATTTAAGGTGTGAGACAGAGCCAGAGTTACAAACTCAGACAGCGGAAGCCAGAGAGGAATTGAAAGCATGACTGAGAGTCGGAGAGAGAGCGTAGCTAAAATGACAGTAAGCGAGCACTTTTTGTCTCGAAGATTTTAACACAGATGTTATAAGCTCCGCTTATCATCAGAGAGAGAAACAGAGAGGATAAAAAGGGGCGAACAGATATGAAAATGCTAAAGAAACCTTTTATCTCTGCCCCTCAATTCACATTCGGCTATTGCAGAGCATTGGAATTGCACTGAATTGTAACTGGTGGAACATGAGATAAGAAAATCTAAACATGGGGGGCCTTAAGTCATGTTATTATGAATCACATACTTTATAAATCTCCAAATGTTTAAATTTCAGTGAATGCAGCATTAAATTATGGGGTCAGTAATAGGGTAAGCAATGCTCAAATTGTGTTATGGCCAGTCTCAATGTCATATGTTATTACAGTATGTGTGTGACTTTGAAAACATCCTTTCTAGTAGAATATTTAGCAAGAAAATCAAGACCACTAAAGCAGCTGTGGCCTCATATAATCTGCATTAATTAATAATGTGTTTAATGCCAGGCATCACATCAGTCTAAGTGGGACAGCCCCCAGGAATATGGCTAGGTTTACAATGGCACCAGTGGTGCCACTAGAATGCCACGCTGAATCACTGCACCTGCTTCAAACTCCAATTGGCCAGGAATGAAAAACAGTATCTTGATTCCAACACAATATAATTTGATGGATCCCAGCAAGTCCTTTAAGCCTGAAAAATAGATTGAACCAATTTCAACACCATTTGGCCAAAAGCTGTCCAATGCCCTTTTCTGGTTATAAGACTAAAACACTGGTTTCTTCTCTGACACGTAACTGTCACACAAGACAGACATACACAAAAAAATAAAGTTTTCATATGGTTGATTTTATTGAATAAATCTAATTTCTGCAGAGAAATGAACAATTCCAAGCTACATTATAAAGCAGGTGTTTCCAAATAAACACCAGGGAAAACACCGACCTAAGGATCCATTGGTGAAATTTGAATTAGCTAATAAAGAGATTTCCAAATAAAATCAATTGACAAATGAAACAGAGTTAGTTGCTTGCGTGACCATTCTTCACTTGCTTAATAATAATTTCTCCTTTGAAATCGGAAACAGAGAATATTCGTCTTTCATGTAAAAGCTATGCCTTACAACTGAATCAAGCACGTTTCAAAATGTGAATGGTCTCCTTTCCAACCCAGTCCACACAGTTTTCCTACCGCTTAGTACACAGCTGGTGAGTGTCTGAAGGCAAGTTATTGTTTTCTATACAAAATCCAGGCAACCGCAGCAATCTGCCAGCTATCAAAGCAATCACAAGGTGCTGCATTGTATACCTCTTTGAAACCAATTTTACCTAGTGACAGCAACCTACCATAAAACCCCAGCTGAATATTTGCCGAAAACACACTTTAATTAAAAGGCTTACATGTATGCAAAAACATAAAGTGTACAGATTAGTAGTTGACAGACAAGTTAAGGGACTGTGACTGAAATTTCTGTTGGTGGAACTGAACTCAGCAACCTGCAGTGAATTTTGTGCAGAGGTTTCAAACATACATATAACTTTCTGTGTATGTGGTCTGACATTTTTAACAGCTCAAAATAAGCTCAATAAAACATCAAATAAAACCAGTACATATACGCCAGATAAAGGGTGCTAAGTTCAAGCAATGTTATATTGACTCAAATATGTTGTGGTAACTTGATTACACAATCACAACACTCACTAAAAGTGTGTGTGTGTGTGTGTGTCTGTGTGGGAGAGTGTGTGAGACAGGGGTTCTTGGCTCTGACAACATGATTTGACGATGGTGATATTACCCACGAACACTTCTGCGTTACACCGCCATGGCCACACACGCACACACACACACAGCAGGACAGTTGACATTGCTGCTTCGATCGATGTCGCAGACTAAAGCTGGCGTCAGTACCAACAGCGTTATATGAACCAATCCCACAGTGAAGAGCTTCCTATGGTGTTTCAGTCAATATGGGTTAATGGTGTATCGGACTGCTTCTCTCTTTCCTCTCTCACTCTTTCACTCTCTTCACCTCTTCTGAGCACACAGATACACAAATGTGTAGCAGCACCTGACTGTCCAAGTTGACAAATACACCAGTAGTCTTTCCTTCCTTTAATGATTTGCTGTGTTTGCTCTAAGAAGCTTCCCTGCTGAATCCATTGGCTTAGACGAAACACGCAAGCCTATTATTCTCAATGAAGGGCACACAGATACTGATAGGACCAAGGGATAACAGGTCGATATGAAGAAAAAATAGGCTATGCATTGGTAACAGTGAAATGCAGTAAATGTCAGTTGTAATATAATCACTGATTTCACGCCTAAATAAATCATTATTCAGAATGGAAGGAAGTGACATTTGAGTTTTTGTATGAATAACTTTTAGTCACTTAGTTTCCTGCTGCCATTCATTTAAGATATGAAGACATATGTTTGGGGGTGGAGGGTGGAGAAGCTTTACTTTATAACATCTTATTAAGGGATAGTCACATAAACATCAATTGAGTCTCAATAATCTCACTAATTTCCATTTCATGCTGCCAATATTTTATACAGTTACACTGGTATGTATTCAACCGCTTTCCTCAGCGAGTTCATCAAAAAGGGAACCCTAATCAATTCATGTTCCTTTAGAATGACTAAGGCTTGTTTAGAATTTAACATTCATTCAAATCGACCGAGTCTCTATTGCCTTCGCCAATAGTTCTACGACGTAGTGAAAACAGTTATTATCGGGAATCTATAAATGTTAAATATAGAACACAGTCAGTTTATCTCAGCAGTTATAGTGTTTAGAAGAAATAGCGCTGACTGAATTATCCAGACAGCCTCCACAGCATAATGGAAAGTGTGATGTGAGATATTTTTAGGAATCACTGGTGCGTGTGGTAATCTCTAAAGATCCAGCTGGATCCAGTAGATTGGTGGTAAGCTGTAAATAAAGGAAGGTAGAAAATGGATTTTAAAGTGCAACATGAGATAGACCAAGCTCTCTGGATCTATGAGAATAATGTAGTTGTGTTCCTTTTTTTCTCTCACTATCTCATTAAAGAAAGAAACTTTGATTTCATGAACTGTAACAGTTCACATAAATTCCCTCCTAACAAAGACTAGGGCTGCACCTATGTTTTTAATGTTTCGAGTCTTTTGTTTTTATTTGCAAGCTGTAAGCACAATTTCCTCCACAGGAGGTTCATTCAATAGAATAACTATACTATTTGAACTTATTAATGGCATCTGTAATGATTGATTTCTCTTTCTAATGTCTCTATAGAGGCAAACTTTCTCTGACTACAACAATAGCTGGAGGGAAATATCATAAAATCAATGAATCAGTTAAATCCCCATGAAGCCAACTATTTTTGTCCAGTACATTTCCAGTGTTACTAACTTTAATGCAAACAGCAGGAGCACTTTGAGGCTTACTAAACCCTGCTGTTAAAAGAATCAGTGATTCTGAGGATAGTAGTAAGCAGAAAAAACAAATAACTACATACCTAATTTTAAAAAATGAAATAAGTTATTTGGCTGTTGAGGTAAACAGTCTGACTGAATTAATGTTGAATAAGTGAATGTATGGTGAAATTAACATAATAAGCTGCAAAAGACATATTTAAGATAAACATAGAGGCTCATATGCCTTCATTATAAACTACTATCCATAAAACTTAAGTTTGAAGACCACTCCTCTAAATAATATTTTTGTCTGCCAACACACCGTATTTTGTATTCATATTATGCCACGACTCCTTCTACAATAGTGCAATTTTCTGCAATGGCTATTTGCAACCCTCTGAGATTTAGTACGGCGAAACTCTGTGAAATAAAGGCTCCACTATGAAAACTATCTGGCTAGAGGCATCGGAAAAAACTCTAGATGAATAAATCTTTCTTATGTGTAACATCATGAGTAAGGACCCAAAATCCCCAAGCAGGAGGCTGCGATCTTTTTGCATCTCGTCCAATGGATGGTGGCTACAGGGCTCTTGCCACAGTCTGTGCAAAGCCTTGCATCAAGTCAGCAAGATTTGGAAGCTCCTAGAAGTGTTCCTAATGGATTCTACACCAGTCTACACCACGGACAGACAGACAGAGGGAGAGAGAGAGAGAGAGAGAGAGAGAGAGAGAGAGAGAGGAGAGAGAGGGAGGAAATGCCAACACCAAAGGGGATGAACTTCCTGCAATTTTACAGATACACACACATTCAGGCATGGGTACACACACATTACATGTTGTAATGCGGTGTAAAAGTGACACCTCATAATAACATACAGATAATGACACAGTGGATATTACCACAACAACAACAAAATACTCATGACCAGCAGTAACACATGTGCCTGAATATGTACACACACAAGCAGGCGGTCTTCTTTTACTTCCCTGATCCGCATTCACACATTCTTGTCTTCACTCTGTTGCTTTACCAGAGTGATGCCTATGCCTAGTGATGCCATAGGGGAATGTGTGTGTGTGTGTGTGTGTGTGTGTGTGTGTGTCTTTAAAGTGCAAAGCCCCTTTTAACAGTTTCCAGGTCATTTTATTTTCTTCACAGAAGTCCCTCAACAGGAGGAGAAACTCTGCAGCTAGCTTAGGGAATACAAAGAAAAACAAAAGTACACTCAGGCTCTTTCTTTGTGAGTGTGGGCACATTTGTACGTGTTAGTGTAAAGTGGTATAGTGTACAACATTAATTAAGACTTTGAACCGGATTTTCTGTTTTGTATTAATGGTTAAATAATCTTTTTAGGAAAAGCTACAACTGTCCAGAAAACTAAGCATTTACTTTCAGACTTGTGGGACATAAAGTAGGACGTCAGTGGAATTGTGCTTGTTGCGAATCAACGATCAAATTGGAGTGAGAGTTGTTTGGAGGATGAGTCGCTGCCTTGGGCTCTTTCTGAGCAGTTTTTGGAGTGCATTATTCTGCTGCCCCTTGAGAGCACAATTGCAATGAGGGTATGCTAAACTGTTTACAGCTGTTAATGTATTTGATAAGAGAAAATAAAGGTCTGTCATCGCTTTGCATTTCTATTATATTGTTTTAAAACAAAAGAAATAGACTGGCATATCATATGGGTGGGGAAAAAGCACTTCAGCTACACTCACAATAGAAAACAACAACAAACAGTTCATTTACTTTGTGAATGCAAAAGTAAGGCTTTGTATCTGCTGGGTTTCTTCTTACAGGTAGCAGCACTTAACAAATGCTCGGGGGAAGTGCTGGTAGTGCTCCTTGTTGCTAAGTGACAATTGCGAACTTATTTGAGGCGAGGCAGCTTTTTACTAAAAGTTTAACTATTTATAACTTTCAGCATTTTGCACCCAGCTCAAACAGGAATGTGCACCAAGAAATCAAAAATAAGTAGAATTGTGAAAAAAAGAGTTCTATTGGACACACACGTCAAAATCCATATAGTTTCCATAGCTAAGGCTACAGGTCTAACTCCTGATGAAGCAGCTGTAAGAGCACATAAATATTTCAAATGATTTTATGACTGCTATTTTCTAGGGGAAACAGATGGAGGTGATGGCGAGGGAGAGGGGAGAATTGCATGTGACAAAAATTCTAAATTCAGGACCCCCCAAACGCCATCATAGCATCATGACTGTTAATAAAAGATGAGTGAAGCACTTCTCATTTTTTTCCTTCTTCCAGTCGTGTCTTCTGTTTTTTTTTTTTTGTGTTTTTTTTTAAGGGGAGAGTGATCGTGATCTCATTTTGGATGTTGGTCTTCTGGTATTATATTGTGTCGTGAAGTCAACAAATGAGAAATATAGACAGATATGAATGCCACCCTTCTGTTTATCAACTCTTCCTGGTTATCTATCTCTACACCTCTCTCTCTCTTTCAGATTCTCTATTTAATTCTTTCTCTGCATTTTTCTTTCCCCTCTTTCTCTTTCTGCTTCAGGGGAAATTAATTGATGATTATCGTGCCTTGCAGAGTTGGTATGCAAACCTGCTTTTTTTTATCAGTAAGGCTTGCTTTTTCACCACTTATAGCTTTATTTGACAGCACCCACCCACCCACCCCAACCCCCCCTTCTTTCTCCTCTCACTCTATCTATCCCTCTCTTAGGTGACTGGGGTCTTATCAGTAAGCTATGTGCTCAGACTTATAGTTCAATTTGGTCTCCTTTAATAAAAGGATAGAACTGAGAGAAGATTTGTTAAGTGAATTGGCTATGTGAGCAGAGACAGGGGCATATACAGACAGAGACTGGTTGTTAACGGCAATAGAAAAAAATGGATTCTATTCTAGTGTGGTTCAGTTTAAATGAAGAGGTGCAAAAAAACCTCTTAAGTAATGTAGAAGAGAATGTCATGGGAAAAGAAAGACAAGGAGGCAATCTGATAAAGGATAGTGAAAGATTTGCTGCGGACTGAGACACATATTTTCATGAATCCAAGGGCACTGTCCCCAACTTCCAGATAATGTTGCAAAATGAGTGTCAACCAGAATAGCCCCACGACATCCTTAAGGGGAATCAGGTGAATGTCATCCTTCCAAGGGGTGCAGCCACCAGAGACTTTTTTTGTTTAACTACTTGAATGACCGAGTCATCCCCTCATACACAGACTCTGTGCTTTCTACTGAAGGCATATCTATCAGATTGAGGAGATCTCTAACCCTACTGAGTATCCCTTTCACAGTTTGATTATATCCCCAGTTGAAGTCAGAAGCACCTCATCCAAACCAAAAACAGTGTAGGCAGAAAGTTGCTTCTACCTCCAGAGTCGTCCGACAGGGTGTCAGAATCCCTTCGAGGTCAACAGAAAGTCTTGTTTCAAAGCCCCTCTTAACTACACACACCTATGTTTTTCAATCAGTCACTGTCAGAGTCATGCTCTGCTTTGTCTGTTGGTGCCTATTTGCTGTCTGTAGGGTCCCACGAGCCAAATAAACTTGATAGGACAGCTTCTTCAGTGTGACAACACTGGCCAGCAACATTTGTTTCTGGTATTGTTGACATGACATGGCAACAATGAAGGTGGAAAACATTATCCACTCAGACTTAATGTTCCCAATCCTGTTTTGGAGTGCTGCCGAAGCTTAGTTGCGAGTTGAAGATCCCTGGCAAATAGGGTTTTGCTAGATACTCTGAGGGCACCTTTGCTACATGTAATCCAACTCACCATCAGGTGGTGATAAGTTAGCAGCTCAGCTCCACCTTTTACTTATGTGTCAAAGACATAGGTAAAGATCTGATGATGCAGTTAAAACCTAGGGTGTCCTGGTGCCAAGTATACTTATGCACAAACATGGTGTTTGTTGTAGACAAACTGAGATGAGCCCTGAAGTCCAATACCAAATCAATACTTGGGTTCAAATCAGGAAGACCATTACTTCCAGTCAGTCTAACAGTCTTACTGTGATCATGCAGTCCCCCCATAAAAGTCTCCAGTAGTGACAGTAAATACTAAATAGTTATGAATTCAAGTTCCTGTCTTTGTGACACATTCTTAACATTTTTTTAGAATAATATTCAAATTGACATATTTTTTTGTTTTTATTTTTTTTAGACATTGACAGTGTAGTCTGTATATTCACATGGCTTAACCGTTAAATGCACATTCCTAACATCACGTTCACCCTTCAAATCTGAATCCGAACATTTTAGGTGGTCCCACTTTCTTAATGAATTAGAAGAAATCAAACAACACTGAAATATCTTAAAACTAAATATAATTGTTGATTTGGATTTTGCCTAATTGGTGACAGGAGCAGAGACGTTTTTTATATTTTTTATGCCAAGCTTTAAAGTGAAGTTCTTGATGAGACAGCTAAGAAGTGTTTTTCTGTTATGCAGGTCAAAAAGCCATTCATAATTTAGCGGGTCAGGGCCGTTTGGGTTTTGTTTGACGGCTGTGTTCTGTTGTTTCAGGTGGCAGCGTTATGTTGCCATGAATACCATGTGACGCGCTTTCTCTGCGACTGTGTGTTTTCTGGGTGAGAGAGCGCCTTTTTCTTCTTGTTGTTATGCTAGAGCTACGCCAAGCAGTTGGGTTAGCGGCAGTGATTTTCTGTTGAAAATAAACTGCTGTGCTCCCTGGCAATATGGGGAAGCAAGACCAACGACACCTCTGTCTCTTTGCCTGAGCTCGCCACATTGGTGTCAGAAGTGGGATAGCTCACCCTGGCCGGAATGAAGAGAGGCATTCAGAGGCTGGAGCAAGCCGTCGAGGAGAGCATTCGCTGCTTGGGGAGCTGGCAATTGAGGAGCGAGGAAGCGACCACCCATGTAAGTCCCCCAACGGGTCCCGACAGCGTGGTGTAGTGAGGGGACCACCGCTCCAGCTTCCTGCCCCCCTCCAAGGATGATGCATGGTAGTGGACCGAGTCGGGCACCTCAAGGAACACTACCTGAGCTGCCGTATTGAGGACCAGCCCTGCCGGGCCCTGGTAGACACGGGGTCTACCATTTCCCTAATACGACCTGGTGTACACCCTGGAACGTCCGGGCCGCTTGTGATGGGTTGGTCACCCACCGACCAGCTGATGACTGTGACGGGGGAGAGAACTGACTTGCGGGGGAAGAAACCGTTGCAGATCCGAGTGAAGGATCTGGAGCTGGTGCATGACTTCTGGCTTTCTGACGTCCAAGATCAGTGCATCATCGGCCTTGATCTGCTGACCCGCTGGGGGGCCTGCGTTGACACCGTGAAGCTGGCCATCACTCTTAGTACAGAGACTCTGGCCCTCCAGGGCAGTCAAAAGCTGGGAATGGGGGGGACCAGAGACAGACAAGCCAGGCTTCTGGCAGCTGCCGCTCAACAGACTTCGGGTGCCGGTATCTCTGGATCATCTCTATTCACCTCAGCCCCAGCCTCTAAGCCCGACAAACCTCCCTCGACTGAGACAACCAAGGCTATTGATGACCTGTGGCAGCGCAGCAGTGTAGGTCTTAACATTGACCAACGCCAGCAGTTCAGGTGCCTCCTGGACGAGAATGTGGACATCTTTGCCATCAGTGACAAAGACTGCAGGCAGACGGGGCTGGTCCAGCACACCATCGACACCGGCTCTGCTCAACCCATCCGTCTGCGCCCACGCCGGCTGCCCCTCTCGAAACGGCAGGTGGCGGAGGAAAAGATCCGTGAGATCATTGCGGCTGGGGTGTTCGAGCCATCCAACAGCCCATGGGCGGCACCCGTGGTCCTGGTGGGAAAGAAGGATGGCAGCCCGAGGTTCTGCGTGGATTTTTCGCCATCTCAGTGCAGTGCAGTGCTTCCGCGGATCGACGAGGCCCTGGATTACATTACCGGCTCCAGCTGGTTCAGCTCCCTCGACCTATGCAGCAGTTACTGGCAGGTGGAGCTAGCCTCCGAAGCAAGGCCTAAGATTGCATTCACCATCGGACAGGGGCTGTGGCAGTTCAGGGTCATGCCATTTGGGCTCTGCAATGCCAACGATGTTCGAGAGGCTGATGGAGAGGGTGCTCGTGAACATCCCTTGTAGCCACTGCGTTGTGTACCTGGATAACCTGTTGGTGCGCGGTGGCGACTTCAACAGTGCACTGTCCCACCTGAGCGAGGCCTTCAGTACCATCCGACAAGCTGGGCTGCGACTCAATCCTACGAAGTGCCAGCTGTTGGCGAAAGAGACCACGTTCTTGGGCCTTGTGATCGGCGCTCAAGGTATCGCCACCGACCCCGCAAAGGTGGCTGCGGTCCTGGACTGGCCAACTCCATCGAATGTCAAAGAACTGCGGAGCTTCCTGGGCCTAGCCTCTTACTACTGCCAGTTCATCAAGGGGTTCATGATGATAGCCAGCCCTCTCCACCGCCTGACTGATAAGAGCCAGCCGTTTGGCTGGGGTGATGCCTGCGCTGCGGCTTTGGCACAGCTGAAGGAGGCCCTCACCAGAGCTCCAGTCCTAACCTACCCCGACGCTCGGCAATCTTTCATTGTGGACACTGACGCTAGCAATGTAGGAGTTGGGGCGGTCCTTTCACAGCAGGATGAGGCTGGAGAACTAATGGTGGCATACTTCAGCCGTGCTCTGGGGGGAGCCGAGAGGAACTACTACTGCGTGACTCGGCGGGAGCTGCTCGCCATAGTGCTGGCGGTGCGGCACTTCTGGCCATACTTGCACGGCTGCCGGTTCCTCCTGTGCACTGACCATGCATCTTTAACTTGGCTCAGGTCGACAGCATGGCAACGCTGATGCCCTCTCCAGACGGCCCTGCATGGCTGTCGAGTGCCGCTACTGTCGGCGGCAGTAGGAGCGGGCCCAGGAGGCACTGGGCGTGGCTACTGCTCAGGCCACAGCCAGCGGAGGGATTTGGTGTTCGGGTCCCCCCCCCCGAGCCAGGGATTGATGGTGGGCCAGAGATGGACTACTACAGGAGGCTGAGGGAGCGGCTGCAGGTGGTTCATGACTACACCCGCCAGTGGTTCATGACTACACCCGCCAGCCCCAGGCCAGTGCCAGAGTACGACAGAAAAGAGCCGACGACACCAGGTGCCGAGGGGGAGCTTCCGTGCCTGGCGACAAGGTTTGGGTGTACTGCCCGGTTTGCAAGAGAGGAGTGTCCGCCAAGCTCTGCAGCCACTGGAAAGGGCCGGCGGAGGTCGTGGAGCGGCTAACAGAAGTGGTGTACCGGATGCACATGCCTGGCCCGGGGTGCATGGTGGTGTTGCACCAGGACAGACTTTCACCATACCGACCGCTCACTCCAGCAGCTGCCGGGGCAGGGGATGCTGGTGGCACCCCATGTTCTGATTGTTCCCAGTTCTTTCTGAAATTGTCAGGCAGTTTAAGAAATGGAACAGATTAATACCTGATCTTTTAACACATTATATTAGAATTTACTTTTGTAACTGTTAGCATGATTTGCAGCTATTGTGGTCATTTTTTGTTTCTGTCCTGCTCCCATTGCTCCCCCCAAAACAATTATCATTTCGATATTTGTCTGCTTATGCTGTCAGGAAACCGAAAGAGAGTGAAATTGTGAAACAAATAAATTATTACACCTAATGCAAGCCAACTGCCCCTTTCAAATATACTTTCTTCATCTTTCTGCTTTTTCATTGATAAAATACGGAGGAACGTAAATATATTATTTGAACAGAGCATGAGGTTCTGCAGCAATGCACAGGCTGTAAAAATCATGTGTTCAGTACTAGTGCTTGCACATACTGTATGGATATAGATAGGTCACATGACAGACAATCCCAACTATAGACAGGACAACCCAAACTATTTATAAATGCCATGTCTTGCTTGGATTTACACACAGTCTCAAAAAAACGCACTACCAATCAATCCTGAGGCTATAAACACACTTAAGGGTCCCCACAGATGGGAAAAGGAACAAAGGTAAGAAAGGGTTTTCTTTCAATATACATGAACACATGAATGGGACACATCTAGAAACACACACAGACACACTGCAAAAAGAAGAAGAAGATGTGCACAGAGAGTAACATTTATGTGAAACAAACATGCACTCACACACTGGAGTCAGTGTGAAGATCCTGTCTCTTGAATTAGTCTTTGATATTTAAAGTTCATCATTCATAGATGAACTGTTACACAAACGTAATGAAATATATATGTATGTGTTTAAGTGTGCACTCCATGTGTGTATGCACATCTTCAAAAGGTCAGGCTAAGGATTTGTGTCGTACCAGGCACGCAGACATGGAACAGTCTTTTGTACAAAACACACACACATAAGAGACACATCAAAACTGAACATTCAACTCTTATTGTGGAAATCACAATAAAGAAAAATGAATGCATGGATATAGTATTTGTATACATATAATGTATGGTGTATTTAAGTAGTTCCAACTAATCGACTGATGGCCAAAACAACAGCTCTGGGCTGCAAGCCCAGGTTCGGTCATGCAGAACTATGAAAATGAACAGTTAATCCCATAAATCAAAAGCATAGCTAATCTATGGAGCTTCACCTTAATCGTACACAAATTTGTTGGATGCTTATAAGTGCTTGATCAACTGAGAGTTTGCTTGCCTGATTTCTAGAGCTACAAACAGCCACACCTGACTGACTCCATCAAAAAAAGAAAAAGAAAACAAAAAAAAAAACAAATAATTTCTCCTGCTCTATTTTCTAATCCAAAACACCAGGTCATCACTGAGAAGATGTTTGATTAATCACTGATAAAATAGAAAAACCTCTAAACAAAAACAACAGCAAACAAAGTGTTAAGCATTACATTCAGCTCCATTAGTATGGTCAAAGTCTCAGCACACACACAAGTTACAGGACCTGTAACTATCGTATAACAAAAAGGACTTTCACACATTCTTTTCTTGAAAATCTTACAGTACAATGCATTTTCCGCACCATACCAACAATATGCAGGTTCCAATTTATCACTGTTATCTCTGAAAGGACCACTCATACACATGAACACAATGACACGTTTTCTTACCTTCATACACAGCTTTGAAACCCTGTGCACTCACAGCAAAATCTGTGGTAAACCACAAGGCCAATATGGATCCACTGCTGACTACAGGGGAGGGCAGCATGAATCCTGACAACCTGCAAAAGAGGAAAAAGTAAATTATTGAAACAGCAAGACAGCCCATTTCTGGAAACTAATAATGAGGCAAACCTTTAGGCAAATGTTTATGAAAACCTGAAACATGGAGCTGTAAGTACATGGCTATGTTGATGTTATCATTAAGAATAAAACAATAAAGGTTCCCACTGAAACGAGGTCTCTCCTATTTGCGTGTTTTTTCTCTGACGCTGAAGAAATGCAATTTGTAGTTTGTGGCTTTTCCCACAAAATCTCTGAATCTGCAACAAAGCAAAAGAACCGCCATGATAACTGATCATGTCATGAGTACCGACACGTGACTGCAGACAGGATACGCTTCACTGGAACAGTTTGGTGGTCAAAGTAAAAGACTATATTTGATATTTTAATCTTGGATGGTATGTTCTGAATATAACTACTGCTTCGTCATAATGAAAGAGCCAGTAGAGGTGATATAAGGTTAGAAATATTTGGATGCCTGTAGATTCTTCTTTACAAGGTTAACATAAATATATGTGACTGAAAGGAAACGAATAAAATCAGTGTAGGAAATATGCAGGGTTTTTCCTACACATATTTTTGGCCAAAGCAATTTTAAGCAGCACTAAAAAAACTAAACTATGCCACGTCTGGAGAGTGTGAAAGACAAGACTACAGAGGAATTGTTGCTTAAAAAAAAAGCTAGGGGCAAATAGCTGTTGATAATAATAGGGTAAAAAGATGAATGCCGGTTTTTGACCCAGCATTTCGAGTTTTTGTTGTGGACTCATGATTCATTTCTTTTGGGATTTGATTTATGTTCCTGTTCTATATCTCATTCTTTGAAGTATTTTATTGTTCCCTAGTGCTTTTGAGTTTTTTTCTATGCTTTTCTGATGATGATATTAGTTTCCATTCATATCCAGCCTGTCCTAGTCTCTTCTCTGTGTTTGTATCCCTTTCTGACTCCCCTCTCATGCTCCCATGTTGTTCTGGTCCCTCAGTGTCCTGTCTTTGTGTTTTGTGTCCCGTTTTGTTCTGTCATGTTAGTATGTCTAAGTCCTGGTCCCAGTCTTTATTACTTTCTGTTTTATCTTGATAGACCCTTGTCTCGCGTGAGCTAGGTTCAGTTCTGCTTCCCCTTGTCTCATTGGTTAGTATCAGCTCAGCTGTGTTTCCTCAGGTGTATCCACTCTGCCCTGATCTCCATTTTTGTACTTATACCCTCACTTTGCTTCTGTTCTTGGTCGTGTTCTCCCTCGCAGTTTTGCCTCCTAGAAGATTGTAGAAGTTGTCCTAGAAGTTATCTTGTGTCTGCACCTGCATTATTTTGTATTATGTTAGAATTCAGCATTAGTCCTGCCTTTGGGTCCAAAACCTGCCTCTCACAGAACAATCCATGACACTTACATAAATCATGGGTTAAGTTTATTTTTAAATTCTGATCATTTCAAACATCTGAAATTCTGAAACTAATTAGGGGCTCTTATATTTTGGCAATGTCATTACATTAAAACATTTGATAATTAGTGACTTTTTAAAAACGTAACACTTTAAAAAGTCCAGTTTATTTCCTATAAGTGTATTTATTTTGAAAACCCAAGGCAGGGTGACCAGATGCTTGAAAATCTAGTCCTCTTCTGTAAGTCAGTGTCAGGTTTTTTTTTTTTTTTAAATCCACTATTACGTTTGTGTGTGAATAGAAGAGCAGGTTTAAACTGTGAATGTCAGCTTACACACTTGAAGCTGTGATGATTTGCCTTTAAACTCTAGTGTGACCTGATCTTGACTTAAGATGACTGACTGAAAAGAAATGTGTTTGCGTTTCCCGGCACCGTATATCCATACTCAAAAATACAGACAGCCAGGGATACTGACACATAGAAAAATTGGTTTGGATAGACTGAAAATGTTGCAGGTCTATTTCGGGCCAGGTATTACAGGGAGTGCAGAATTATTAGGCAAATGAGTATTTTGTCCACATCATCCTCTTCATGCATGTTGTCTTACTCCAAGCTGTATAGGCTCGAAAGCCTACTACCAATTAAGCATATTAGGTGATGTGCATCTCTGTAATGAGAAGGGGTGTGATCTAATGACATCAACACCCTATATCAGGTGTGCATAATTATTAGGCAACTTCCTTTCTTTTGGCAAAATGGGTCAAAAGAAGGACTTGACAGGCTCAGAAAAGTCAAAAATAGTGAGATATCTTGCAGAGGGATGCAGCAGTCTCAAAATTGCAAAGCTTCTGAAGCGTGATCATCGAACAATCAAGCGTTTCATTCAAAATAGTCAACAGGGTCGCAAGAAGCGTGTGGAAAAACCAAGGTGCAAAATAACTGCCCATGAACTGAGAAAAGTCAAGCGTGCAGCTGCCAAGATGCCACTTGCCACCAGTTTGGCCATATTTCAGAGCTGCAACATCACTGGAGTGCCCAAAAGCACAAGGTGTGCAATACTCAGAGACATGGCCAAGGTAAGAAAGGCTGAAAGACGACCACCACTGAACAAGACACACAAGCTGAAACGTCAAGACTGGGTCAAGAAATATCTCAAGACTGGTTTTTCTAAGGTTTTATGGACTGATGAAATGAGAGTGAGTCTTGATGGGCCAGATGGATGGGCCCGTGGATGGATTGGTAAAGGGCAGAGAGTTCCAGTCCGACTCAGACGCCAGCAAGGTGGAGGTGGAGTACTGGTTTGGGCTGGTATCATCAAAGATGAGCTTGTGGGGCCTTTTCGGGTTGAGGATGGAGTCAAGCTCAACTCCCAGTCCTACTGCCAGTTTCTGGAAGACACCTTCTTCAAGCAGTGGTACAGGAAGAAGTCTGCATCCTTCAAGAAAAACATGATTTTCATGCAGGACAATGCTCCATCACACGCGTCCAAGTACTCCACAGCGTGGCTGGCAAGAAAGGGTATAAAAGAAGAAAAACTAATGACATGGCCACCTTGTTCACCTGATCTGAACCCCATTGAGAACCTGTGGTCCATCATCAAATGTGAGATTTACAAGGAGGGAAAACAGTACGCCTCTCTGAACAGTGTCTGGGAGGCTGTGGTTGCTGCTGCACGCAATGTTGATGGTGAACAGATCAAAACACTGACAGAATCCATGGATGGCAGGCTTTTGAGTGTCCTTGCAAAGAAAGGTGGCTATATTGGTCGCTGATTGGCTTTTGTTTTGTTTTTGAATGTCAGAAATGTATATTTGTGGATGTGGAGATGTTATATTGGTTTCACTGGTAAAAATAAATAATTGAAATGGGTATATATTTGTTTTTTGTTAAGTTGCCTAATAATTATGCACAGTAATAGTCACCTGCCCACACAGATATCCCCCTAAAATAGCTACAACTAAAAACAAACTAAAAACTACTTCCACAAACATTCAGCTTTGATATTAATGAGTTTTTTGGGTTCATTGAGAACATGGTTGTTGTTCAATAATAAAATTATTCCTCAAAAATACAACTTGCCTAATAATTCTGCACTCCCTGTATAGTCACATTCAAATACTTGTCTGAGAGAGACAGGCTGTGAAAACACATCCAGCAATCAAAGAGAGGAAAAATACAAATCTACTAATTAGAGTGATTAATTTCTAATGAATATATGTCAGTTGTTCACACCTGTCAGTTAAGCATCTATGGTTACCACAGCAATGGGACTCTGTGTAACTATAGTGGAAAAAATAGTGAGAAATTTCACTCAGCACTACTCTCAAGAAACGACTTATGAAAGAAAAACAATAATTTGTATGCACCTGGTTTAATAATCATGAGTGCCAAAGAAGTTGCTCTCCAAATGGTTATAAAATGTTGCCTATAGAGTGAAAACTGTGCACTCAGTATAAGGTTAAAGAAAGAAAAGGGTTTTTTGTCTGCCTCTCACACTCTGAAGATTCCATCCACTGAAATAAATGGGTATTTTTCACCACCAAACTTTAATTAAAATATGATTTAACTTCTGGTCTTTACGGATCACTTGTTGTTAGTGCTGAAAAGCCCCAAACCAACTGTTTTACTCTCTAGCCTTCCTGCTCCTGACATCTAATGCACCTCTTTTGATATTAAGGGGCTAATATGTTCCTTGTGCTTATGCATAGCAGGCAATGCTTGCATTCACCAACCTACTAATATAATATAATACTAATATTATATATATATATATATATATATATATATATATATATATATTTTTTTTTTTTTTTTTTTTTGGGATGGGACGCAACAAAGGAGAAAATGAAAGTGACAAAGTGGAAAAAATGTAGACGTCCAGAAAATAAGGTTTGAGAAAAAGAGGGAAAAAGGTGGATGGACAAAAAAAAGACAGTAAAAGGAGTAATTCACTTACACTACTGAGCAAAAGAGAGGACAGTGAAAACAGAGAACAGTGAAAAATGAATAATTCTAATTCTCTGGCCTCAGAGCAAGGACACAAAGGACAGACAATAACAGATGAAGGGAGCATGCAGAAAGCAACAACCAGAGAGAAAGCAAGGAAACAGAGAAAATGGAGGAAAGACAATACTGAGAGGGGCAGGAGGAGGGTAGTAAGACAAGAAAGGGGGTAACTGAGAAGTAAGAAAAAACTGTTTTGCCTTAAAGTACAAAAACAAAAATGTTTTTTAAACTTACCACAGTAGTGTCTGACACCTCCATTATTTGTTCCTGTCTATGCAACGTACCTTTTATTAATTGTTTGTTTATCTGGAATTTGATGTGCTTCCTGTGACTAAGGATTTTAGTGCCTGTAGCTAGGTTAATTAACTGTGAACTATTTTAATCCAGTAGAGGATGCTGTAAGTTAATGTAATAATGCAATTGCTATGATTAAATGAAAGAAATTTTAGTTCATTATTCTATATAAATCAGTTCTATACTGTTCTGATGGCTTATCTTGTTTTATTGAAGCTAAATTTACTTGTGCTTACTATTTTATAAAGTAATTAAATTATACAAATAAATCCACTTTCTTTTAAGATGTTTGCATACTTATATTTGTGTTAGTAAGGAGTAAGGACATCTAGTGTCAACTAATGCACATCATGTGCCTACGTGTCCAAATGTTTTCGTTGGTAGTGTGAAACTGTCTACTTTTAAAACCTGTGTACTGCATTTTCTGTGCATTTTCTATTTTTCTGAACCAGAAAGAGAATTAGCTGTCCACAGGCTACAATAAATCACCTTAGTGGCCCACAAGGGACAACACTTGCATTCTCACATTAATATTTCACCACTCAACAAATAAGACATGAACAAAGTAAAATGGCTATAACTAATTATCAGGAGGATGCCTTCCTCCTGAATTTTTAATTTCATGGGCATATGAACTCTCAAGGACATTTAGTTCTGGATCAAGGTTAAATTTAGCCACTGGTCAACGATTTAGAGAGGGGATGGCTCCATACTGATCAAAGAGGTACTGGATGCATTATGGAATGACTGGGGATGAAAACAGCAAAGGTTTGAGAAGGGCTTGGAGCAAGCTGTGGAATCAACCTTGATCTATATTTAACTAAAACAGGTTTTTAATAAACTGGAAATTGATTAAAGCAGCGTTATATGCCTTTTTTAGTATTTGGTGTATACAAATGAGATGCTGTAAATCATCACAAGCAGTCCAAAATATGAACTTCAGGCAAACTGTATTATAGTGAATATGCTCAGACACAATCATTAATATTCCTTTTCCCTGTCCAAACTTTCACTAAGAGTAAAACAGAGCTGTGATTTCTGTTCTTAAATTGAGGATTGACCAGGAGACAGATGCAAATTCACATGTGCGCACACACACGCACACATAAGACTGTTGGTCAGTCGGTCGGTCAATTAACGAGCAGTAATCGTCTAGCTGTCACTGCACTGATGGACCAACATGATTCCATGTCCCCATCCATCTCTCTCGCGCTCTCTCTCTCACTTTCTCAATCAGGCAAACACACTGGTGCTATGCCTGTTTGACATTTATATGAAAATAAGTGAGCTGCTTTTGGAATATTTGACTGTTTATGCAGTCAGTCAACTGTTCACCCAGTCAACCAGCTTATGTAATCAGACAGCCACTCAGTGATTCCAGCCAGCTGGTCTTTACAGTCAACCAACCAACCAGCCAGTCATTTTGCCTGTGTGCCTTTCTGCTTCTTCGTCCATCTGTCTAACTGTCCATCTGTATCTGCCCGACCAGTCTATCAAATAGCTAGCATCTCTGATCGTGACATATTCTTCTAATCACCGAGATAAGTGTTTAAACTGGATGTAGTGTGGTAATAAAGCATGCCATCATATCGGAAATTAGTCTCAGCGCATTCACAAAATTACTTCATTATGATAGCTCCTCCACATTGTACTTAGGGAAAACATGGAAAAGACAATATTCTGCATTTGAACAAAAATAAATATAGAGACGCATAAAATCTTGGCAACGCTTTTCTAGAAACATAAAAAATTGTGAAATCTGAACAAATGAAAAATCATGTTGAGTCTGATTGAATTGCAGTTCTTGTTTTGTTGAAGGACAGAACAGCGTTGCTAATCACCTGCAGTCTACTACAAGCTAAAGAAGGAATATGTGGTGACAGCCTCCTATCCTCTATTTATTTGACATCCTGGTCCCATTGCCACTTTACTAATTTGTTGTTGTAGCTAACCGTCTCCAAACAAGTGTCTTGTTGCATGCTCAGTCATCCAGGAAAGAAAATCCCAAAAGGTTGATGCAGTTCGTCTGGACGTAGCATTTTCAGTGGGAATGCTACGTCCAGATGAACAGAATCAACCTTTAATTTAATCGTATGCCCAATTGTTATTATCTACCCAAATCGGGCACCAAGTAGCGAAACATAGCACACCCACTGAATACTTTGGTGTTTACATGTCCCCCACTTATCTTTTAAAACATCAGGTTACCTTCCCAGTCCCTCTCTTTGTGTGTGTGAACTTAGCATATACGAGAGTACTAACCCAATAAGAAAACTTTCAAATCGGGACTCTGAGTGAATGTTTCACCACATGTCCTTGCACTCTTCTGGTAAATTTGGCTTACAAGTGGTCCACCAAGCAGAAAATTTCAATAACTTTTAAGCTTTTAGAGTTTGTTCAAACAGCTTTCTGAAGCTCTCTGTATTTCAGGCAGCCAGCTGAAGTGGAATAGATTATATGCGAATGAAAAAAATATACAGCATTGATGTTTGTCATCAATGCTCTGACCTCATCACTCCCCACAAGGAAGTACCAAGCAGGGAATAAAGGTTTTCAAATGCTACATGAGTCACATGAGTAAAGTTACTGCGGGCATGCGGCGAATGAATAAGCAGAGTAGCGATGGCTTAAGTACAAGCCATGATTAAAAATAGAGGAGTCAGATTTAGACCAATCGACCAAAACATTAAAACCACTGACCGAGAAGGTGGATAACAATAATCATCATTTTAAAGTGCAGGGCTCCAAACTCAGGAGTTTCCAACATGACAAACCAAAAGGTCCCGTGTCCGATTTTAAGTCAATTTGAGTCTACCTTGTACAGGCCTGTTTCCAAAATGCTGAGATTTGTATTGTAAATAAGAACAATACATCATAATCACATTGTCAGTGTTCTCTATGCCTGTGTACAACGGCACGCACTGCAATTTACGCTGACTGTCCTAAAGGTGTTCAAGTGGAACACACGCAGGAGTAAGAGGTCAGACAGAATAGCAATGATCTTGAAGGGTAGATAGGTCCAACTCATATCATATAAGGTTCTTGCTTTTGATGGATGAAGATGGCCAACTTTTCAACTTATCTTTTTTCCCCCCTTTTCATCTGTCTTTAGGCTCTGGCATTTATGAAAATATACCAAACTACACAGTCACTGTAGACTATATGGCTTTCACTTGCCAACACTGGATACACCACACACTTGTACAATAGATGTATGCGTTGTGTTTACTTGTTTAAATCTCTAATTCTGGGCCTTGAACCATTTTTCAAGATTGTCAAATGGAGCACCAGTCTATCCGTGACACAACGTAGCACACAGTAAATGAACAGACAGGAAGTGATTTGTTTGATAAAGACAGATTAAGAGCGTAGTGGATAACCAGTGAGCAGATAACGGAAGAAAACTTTAAAAAGAAGGGAACACGTTTAAAAAAATGACACTTTATTTTTTTTCCAGGGGTGGAAGATTTTTCTTTAATAAAAACAGCCAGAGATAAATGGCAGGGAACATGGTGAGCAAGCAAACGGTGTTGGTAGAAGATCTGTTGTAAATTACTGCCTTGGCAGAGTTTCCTGTACAAACTGTAGACAGTATGCTATGAAAAAGCACTGTAGCATCTAGAAACAATGGATGAACACATTCTTGGCAACAGGATTTTGA
Source organism: Simochromis diagramma (assembly GCF_900408965.1). Classification (NCBI taxonomy): domain Eukaryota; kingdom Metazoa; phylum Chordata; class Actinopteri; order Cichliformes; family Cichlidae; genus Simochromis; species Simochromis diagramma. The sequence continues at coordinate 14,858,927 of NW_024387414.1, read as the reverse complement.
ACTTTGGGGAAATTTTGGTAAAGAAAAATAAATAAATAAAACAGGAATCCTCTTATCTGAAGTGAGTGGGAGAGAGAAGGCATGATAGAGATTGGCCTAAGGCAAGATGGACCTTTTTACTCTGTGTGTAACACTTAATAAACTACTGTAATCATTCTGAATTCTTATAACTCATGAAATCATGATCAAAACTACAAGCAAAGACATTGTTGGGCCAATATGATAAATGTCATCGATTGTAACCACAGATAATGTGTTACACTGTTAATGAAGATATTAAGTTGTACTTAGGGACATGTAATTTGCTAGATTAATTTAGACCCGTGGCAATGGAATAGTTTGACAGTCTACTCAAGGGTAGCTATTTTGGCCTTAAGCAATCTTTTAAAAAACATTACTTTTAAACACTGGCCCTTAAAAGTATACCTGAGACGTTTAATGCTGTTCTGTTGCTTGTTTTTGAGGAGAAGAGAAGAGAAAGTTGGTTTTCAAGAGGTAAATTAAAGATCTTCGGTGTAAGTTACCCGCTGAGATACTGCTGTGCCACAATTCAGATGTATACTGTAGCACTGCTGCAGTGTTCTGAGGAGTTGTATGCCTTGCTAAAGGGCCCTTTGGCAATCGGTGGTGCTTTATGCAAGCAATAAGAGAGTATGAACCCTACTGATTTTCTGGCGTCCTCAAGCAACACCTTGCAGAGCAATTCCCTTAAACTTGAGCCTGAAGCCTAGAAAATCCCAAAGTGTCTGTCAAGCTGTCTGTCAACCACAGACAGTCTAGCCTGTGTGCTTTTGTGCTAGCCCATGTGTACACAGGTATGTAACAAAAACAACCAATGCATTTCCATCCCACCAATGGTTCAACTATAGAATTTCCACATCAAATTGTCAGCGAAATTGTTAAATTACATGCACCTGACACCACAGTGACTAATGACTGTGCAGTGGAAGGTTTTTATCAAGCACAACATAAACAAGCACATCAGCAAAATGTCTCTCTTTATCTCGAAAATTGATTTAATTATCAGAGCAAATCATTTATCTAGATAGATAGATAGATAGATAGATAGATAGATAGATAGATAGATATCTTTCTCAGTGTCACATAGTTAAAGTACAAATTAAATTCCCCCTTGAATTCCACAAATGTTGCCTCCATATGTTTTTTCCTTATTTTCCTTGACTTGCAATCCACACCAATTATTACAATTATATTGCAAAAATAGCCTGCATTAAAAATGCAAATTGCTTTAATTTTTTTTTTTTTTTTGGGGGGGGGAGTCACCATGACTTTAGGTCACAATAGGTACAAAGCTTCACGAAATCCCACAGGGACCAATTTGTCTAAGCTGTGGTAAGGAACAGGAGCAGTGAGTAGGCAGCTGGCACCCAGCCACATCTCACTGGGTTGTAGACCAGTGTTTTTCTAACTGTGAATCTGGTTTTAACATGGGTCACTGTTTGCTTCAAGTGGGCTCTTGGAACATGATGTTTTATTGAATGTGAATATCAGCTTGAAACAGTGAGGTTCTAAAAGGTGGTTCCACTTGATAAAAGCACTGATTTGCTTCTCGATGGTAAGATAAGGTAATACATCTAGTCAATGGACCGTAAAACGACTAACTCTGACTCAAGTGAAAAATTCTTTTAAAGCAAGCCGTGTTGTTGGCAGAGACTTTTCATCCAGTAATTGCAATAAAAAAAATGTTTTACTTGAACATAATGTTGGGGTTGTGGAGGTTTACCAAGCAAACTCTAGATGCTGGATTTCACTGTTAGATTTCATCTGGAGGGACATAAAGTTTAAATCTGGTGACAGAGGTTTGACTGCTTTTTTGAAAAGCCTATTCTGCCTAGCATCAGCAGCATCAGCAAGGGTTTATGGGTATCCAGACTTCTGGCTGTTAGCCAAGGCTCTAGGTCCTTCAGACTAAAGTACTTTCTATTTCTCTGTCTCCGTCTCACTCACACAAACACACACAACCTTGGTTCCAAGTCTATCGAGGCATAATGTGCATTGCACCCTTCGCACCTCCTCAACCTCATATATTGTTGCTGTGTCATAAACATTGCGTAAAATGCATCTGTCACTCAGCATTGTCTTTTTTTTTGCGTAACAACAAAGGACTTATTGTTTTGGCTTAAAACTCAACAAATGGTGACTTACAAAATGAAAACTTGCTGTCAGAGAAAATGAGAATCATTACAAGAAATCCTTATTTAGAAAGGAGGTACTGGGATTATGTTCTTTCCTAAATACCCCATATGATGTTCCTTCATAACAAAATACAGCTAAAAGCAAAGGCACAAAAACTATGTTTATACCAAAATAGTCCCGATTAAAAAAGAAATGCTGAAGAAAATAGGTCCATAACCCTGTTTGATCAAACATTTTTAAAGTATACATATATATTACTTTATTACAATTTTCTGAGGACCTTTGGATTTAAGTTGCTGACACGGTAATACGGTCATCAATTTATCTGTGCAAAGGCCATTACTGCCTATCATGCTTTCTACTCTCAAGTTATTTCCTGTTAGCTCTCTACAACATGCTGTGCTATGTAACATACAACAGTGTTTCTTTTCTTTTTAATTCAGGAGCCAACATCTGAAGCCTGGATTTTACTTTCTGCATCTGTGAGTCCAAATGATGTAAATTTCATCATCAGATAGTGAACACAATGCGCCTGCACGTTTTTTGTGATGATGCAGAATTTACATTACAATGCGGCAGTTACATGTGTGGGCCTTGAGTTCATTTCAAGAAGTGTAACAGGAATGACTACTACAGTACAGAGGTCGGGTGTCTGTAACGGATAATAATCTAGGCTTAAGAGTTGCTAAAAAAGGACAAAAAGGAGAAAAAAGTGTAAAAAGAAATGTGGCAGTGGCGAAAAGTTAAAATAAAACAGGCTCAAATCCTAACTTTGGCTCTTTTTCATCTGTAATGTGAGCCACTTTAACAAAAAAAATAAACAAATAAAGAGTTGAAGGTTGTTAATTTAAGTTATGGATTTGTGCCAAACATAAGGTCTCTTGGCAAATCTGCTTATCCATGTCAAGAAAGACTAAATTTAAGTAAACAGAAAAAAGAACAATGATTGAATTTCCGATTAAATAAAGATGGAATTTTTTATTACTCTTGTGTGTTCTTTAGTACATCACCACTTTGTTTTTGTTGTTGCTGAGACTGTTTCAGTGACAGTTGTTGATGAGCCTTATGTATAGGATGCAGACAGAAAAAATATGAATGTAGGTATCATTCAATACTGTGCGTTTACCCTAACTTCCAGGCAGATATTGTTCCTCGTTATCGCTCGTCATGGGGGAATTAACAAAGTGGGCTGTTAAACCACCCATCGCCTCTGCCGGTACAATCATGACCTGAACTTGTTTGTACTGTGCTGGCAAATCAATCAACCGGATTACTTTTAATGACTGGTAATTCAGTTATTCACATTGTTTCTCTACCAAGGTAGAGTCAAAGCAGAGGCATTTTTCAGCGCTCTTTGATTCTGGCTGTCTGGCTATAAAAACTAAAAAGCTGAATTCCATGAAACCTGGTGGAGAAATGAGAATTGATAAAAGGAAGAACCCATTAAACTTTAGACCAGATCCAGCCTACGTTCTTTTAAAATGCAAAACAGGCCACTGGCATTGGCTTTGGGAGAGGATTCCTTCCCCAAATCTAAGTTAATATATTTCATTGTATACAGTATACCCACTAATTGTTATCCGACAAGTATTTCAAACCACGGACCTATCTCAAACAAGCTTTCCTGACTCATTTTCATCATCTTTCTGGTTGGAGTATTAGAACACACTGTACTTTCACATTTTTTGAGGAGGATTACATTTTGGTCTGAACATCTGCTGAGACTTGCCAACTGTCAGTAAGGCAGAGTGAACGACATACTGTGGAGCTACTGTACAAGTAAAAAGTCCTTGTCACTGTCAGCAGTCAGAGTTAACTGAACTGAAAACTAAAAATAGGTTTATGTGGAGAGAGCTACAGGGTGGATACATAAACATGCATTCAAACTGGACTTTAACCTTTCACATTTCTCTTTTAACTCTCATGATTCTCCCCCTCTTGTCTCTCTGTTCCAGACTGTTACTTCTCTCCTTTGTTTCTCTACCTTCATATACCCAATCTATCTTTTTTCATTTTCTGTAATACAGCACAGTCCAGCTATAAGAACCCATCAATCAAAATACTTACAGGTGTACAATCATTACGATTAGGCATAGTGCCACATATAAAAACACATATAGCTGCTGTACTTGAGTTATATTGCTAGAAGCATCAGACACATCCACACTCACAGCATAAGGTGCTTCAACCATGACTCCACATAAATTTCACAGTCTCACGAAGAGATTGCTCATAACTAGTTTGAGGGCCAAATAGACAGTGTGGGATCATCCTGACAGGGAGAACAACGAGCTCAGAGCACATCCAACCTCTACAAGTAAAAACTTGCTGACGTCAAAAATGTACAAATTTAAAAGAAAACAATAAATACAAATAAATACAAAGTTCAAAACTAAGCCGAAACACATGCAAATGCCAATTATGGAGCTGAATAAAACAAAGCAGGAGCACTATCTGTAGCAGCTTGGATTGCTCCAGCTGCACCCTCCAGGTAGCCCTTGTTTCTGTTCCAGCCACCAGATGGGGTTGCCTCAAACAAAAAAGGAATTTAAGACACTGCAAACCAATAATAACTTTGGCTCAAAACAGCGATTATTAACATACAAAACTAGCAGGCTCACTGAGTGTGCTAATATGGGCACTGGCACAAAAATTTGTTAAATCACACAAACGATGTCACATGCATAAACATGCACGATAGAGTTGAAGACAAAAGAAAGTTAAAGATGAAAATAAGTTTAATATGTACAACCCCGATTCCACAAGAGCTGGGCTGCGTTTAAAAAAAATGCAAATAAAACAGAATGCAACGATTTGCTAATCTCATAAAGTCATATTTTATTAACAATAGAATATAACAATGAATGTCAAATGTTAAACTGAGAAAATTTGTCATATTAATGAAAATATTGGCTAATTTGATGTCTGGGACATGAGGCACTGTCTGACATGGGACGCTAGCTGCTCACTAGTCCTGGGTCTTTTTTGTTTAGTTTAATTTCATTATGTGTCAAATGCTTTCAATTGGTAAAAGGTCTGGATCTCTTCTACTTCTTCTACTACAAAGCCATGCTGTTGGAATAGATGCAGTATGCGAATTAGCATTGTCTTGCTGAAATCTGTAAGCAGATGTCATCTGTATATATACTTTTTTGGCACTGACGCTGACTTTCCAGATGTACAAGCTGTCAGTGTTATTAGCAATAATGCACTCAGGGATGCAGGCTTTTGATCGCCGTTAACAAGCCATATGCACACAAGTATCCCTTTTTAGTCTTTGTCTCAACACTTTTTACATGAGCTTCAGCCCAGAAAAGATGGCAGGATTTTGGGATCATGTTCACGGCTTCTTTGCATGACAGAGCTTTAAGCTTGGTGGATGGTTGACAGACAATGGTTTCTGAAAGTGTTCTTGACCTCATGCAGTGATTTCCAGAATCATGCCAGTTTTTAGTGCATTTCTGCTTGAGTGCCCGAAGAGTATGTGCATCCATTACTGATTTTAAGCCTTTTCCTTTACGCACAGAGATTCCCCCAGATTCTTTTTATGATATTATATAGTGTAGATAGTGAGATATTCCAAGTCTTCTCAATTTTTACATTTAAGAACATTATTTTAAAACACTACGCGCAATTAGTGTCGTATCAACTCTAAACTACCTCTTATTGAAGGCTACAAGGAAACAACGACCATGAAAACAGAGTCACACTACAAAAGCCAGTGAGACAAAGTAGTTAGGGAGACTGGAAACAGGGGGGAACCCAGCTGAAACTCATTGGGGAAGTAAGGTTGGGAAAAGTACAACTGAACACTAAACACACAGGACAAAAGCTACCAAATTAATACAGGAGATAACTAAACGGGAACATCACAAATGAAGGCTTGACAGTACATGAGTAACACCAGGGGAAGCAGGGTAGAACGACCCAGGGACCATCTCAGTTAACTGGGCACAGACTATCTTGATGAATGCTTTGAAGTTTAGATTTTCTTCCTGTGCTTGTGTAGGATTCCTACACCCACACTCCAAAAGCATGTATTTTGGGTTGGTGGTTCTAAACTGACTATGGTTGTGAATCAGATAAAGTGCTTATGCTTGGCTTAGCTGGTGTTAAAATGTGACTTGGGACATTTTGAGTCAGTAAGTCTAGAAAAACATTAAATAACTGCAGCTACATTACATTTAAATCAACATAGACACTTTCCTGATAGTTTATTATCAATTCTGGAACTACAAAAACACTTATTGTGATCCGTGACTTGCTACCTGGACATATGTGTTTGCATGTGTATCTGGTTACGTGGCCTGTGTCTAAACAAACTCGAACCTGTATGCATATATTTGTCATTTCCTGTGTCTGTGTATTTGCATTGTTTTGTGTGTGCGTACGGCATGCACATGTGTATTGTTTTATGAGTGTGAATGTGTGTGTTTGACCACATTGAAAAGCGTATAATCCGGCGCTATGGGCAATATCAACAGAGAAAACCACTGGGCTAAAGTAGGCCAAGCTTCCCTTTAAAATACACAAACATACATACGGATAGAGGCGCACGCAGCTAACACAAACACCACATCACCGATCCACTGTGGGGGAGAAAGGCATTATTTGACAAACCATTAAAACTGATTCTCTATGCTTCTGAGACAGTGAGAGTGGGGGGAGGAAGAAGAGCAGAGAAGAGGGGTGGATTAGAGAGAGTACGTGAGAATTAGGAGACCCCCACCCTTCACCCCTCACCACATTACCTCTTTTACACCCGCTCTTTCTCACCATCTCACTCTTCTCTTTATATCTGCCAGGTTTGTTTAGAAGTCCGTGACATGTGTCCTCTACACGTCTGTGTGTGTGTGTGTGTGTGTGTGTGTGTGTGTGTGTGTGTGTGTGTGTGTGTGTGTGTGTGTGTGTGTGTGCTTGTGCGTCTGGGTACGTGTTTCTGTGCTGTAACTGAAAGATTTTTGACAAGGTGTGAACATTAAAAGCCTCCACAGTCACATCCACCCACAGGCCTGAGGGAAGGACACCTTCACACACTCATCAATGCACATGTGCATATACACATATTTTAAATACACCTAGATTGATGTCTGCTCACAGACATAGAAGGACAAAAACGACCAAGTTAGAATCATCACCCAGCTTTACGCTCAGCTGCAAAGATCAAGACCAACGTGGTGAAAAAAGACCACTTAAAGCAGGCCAGTAGATGTAACCCCTATTCACATGGAGCTGGTGTTACTTGGGGACTTCTAATCATTTTTATAATTGCTCAGGTTTAACTTTGCAAAGTAAAAATCCACCGCTAACACAGCACAAGCCTTCAAAAGTCTCTTGAAACCCTTCTTCAGGAGAACTATGTAGGCTGCAGTGGCAAAGGAGAAGGAATGGAAAGTGTGCAAATTACGTGTCACCACACAGGTCTCACTAATAAAAAAAAAAAAACCCCAAGATGAAATCCATTTAAAAAAAAGAAATCTCAAAGCATAATGAGATAGATACGAATCTTTTGCTGTGCTGAACAGACTCAACAATTGTTATATTAATGTGTTAGCTGGCTGGCAACCATAGATCAACCTTCAGATGAAATCAGTTGAACTTGTGTAAAACGCCAATGTTAGGGTGAAAGTTCTAAATCAACCTGATCCTGACCATAAGGTCCCCTGGTGATAATAGTGCCAGGTGAGCAGGGTTTTTGATGAGCTACTGATGGAATACTTTGATTGTGATCACGTCAATGTTCTGCACTTCACTCAGACCGCACAGTGTTCGCCGACAGTCTGATAAGATGGCTTGTTATTACTCGATTTATAATTGTCAGTGCTTTCTTTTTGAAAAGCTTTATCCACATTTACAAATCTACCAAAGAGCAAATGTGACAGGAAGAATTCTAGTTTGGCTTTTAATGGAATATGCATGAAAACACTAGAATTTATACTTGAATTATACGGTAACTCTTTCCAACTTTGAAAAAAATAATGAATAAATAATCCTACTGGATAACCCTCCAACCACTGTCCTCTGTACAGCGAAGTGACCTCTTCCCTCCCCCTGTCTGGCCTCACTGTGTCTACACCTGCTACTCTGTGCCATGCCTGACCTTGTCAAAACATCTCTTCAACACCTTCAGGAAATTAAAAATGAAACAATTTCATTAGTCATTAGTAGCTAGTAGAAATAAAAATAAGAAATCACCCTGGCTGATAACAGCACAACAAAGGTTCACAATTTTGGCTCTAATGATCACTCAGCATTCAGTACAGAGCTCTTAATCCTTAATTAGAATACTGTTATTTAATTGTTGCATTGATAAATGTTGGAGGAAAGAAAAGCTCTGCTCCATTTAAACCAACAGCAGAAAAACAGCTCAATTAATGTGTCTGGATACAAACCTGCAGATCACCATGACGGAGAATGTAGAAGTGAAACGTCCCTGCAAATCCCCTTCGACTATACAAGCAGCTGTGATTATGTTGGATTTGACAGTTTATTGTGTTGCTGATTTTGCCTGTTTTTGCAGAATTTGAAGGATAAAATAGCAATAAAGCTATTTTTTGGAAGCAATAAAGCAGAAAAAGTACAATGAAGAGGTAAATGTAACATGAAGGTTCTTGCTGAACTTATTCACTGGGGTATGAAATATGACTGATAAGAGAGATCCCCCTCCTCCACACCCTTACTCATCCTTGTTTGATTGATTGCCACCCTTCTGTTGAAACTGTAATCCTTCACTCTGCTTTCAGGCGAAAACAGAGATGCTGGACAAGCTAGAGTACTGTGCCTTTTTTTTTTGAAAAAATGTATATTCAAGCATTACTTGATGCCTGCAGTCTTAAAATATTTCATCCTTTTAATATGACGATCAACAGCATGTGTTGTTAGTTGCTTTTAGTGTTTGCTTCATTTGTAGCAGCAAAGTATTTTTTACATGCAATATTTGAGGCAGAGTGTTTCGCATGTCTTTAAACATCACTGGAGAGGATCATTAACTTTGAAAACACAAGTTAATGTGAGTAATGGTTGAAGGTGGCTGGGGGCACAGATGGTGACTTGAAAGCCTGCCAGGAGTTATTGTGCTAAAACAAAGAATGAGCACAACTTAAAAACATTTTGAAAGGCAGCAATCCCAGCACCTGGCAAAGTCAATAATATGTCATTTCATGTTATTGGGCAGGAAAAGACTTACTTACTGCTGTTTTCAAATATTCAAAGTAACCCTGTGCTAAAATGACAAGAGAATGAAGACACAAAAGATGGTGAAAATGAACGTGATTCTCAGGCTGTGACAAAGGCTGCAATGAGAAATTAGCTCTGCTTGGAAAATAACAAGATTCAACATTAGTCAGTGTTAGCATGATTCAAGCGCTCAGACCTTAAAAATGACTCAGACAGTCAGATCCTACGCACAGTGTCACATGCAGAACTGAAAGATAAGAGAGGTATGAAAAATGCTGTGCCATAAAATCAGCCAATCTGTCCATCAATCAGTCCATCAGTCAATCCACCCATCCATCTATCCATCTCTCTATCTATCCATTCATCCATTCCTATTACCCCGTTTCTCTTTTTGCTTTATCTACTTTGGGAGCCTTTTAGTACCAGAAACCATGGAATTACCTTTCAATTTGATCACATTTTATCAGGAAAGCTGCAGGGATTCATTGGATCAAACCATCGTTTCCAGTTTTCACTGCTGTCTGCACCTGTTAGAACATATCTCCTCAAATCCTCTGTACTCACTTCTCCTCTGTTCAACTTGAGTCATACTCTTTACCCCTTAGTTTGTCTTGCCACTTGTATTGTCTCTCTTGCCCTCTTCTCTTCATCTTTTGCACTCCCTTCTCTTCTTGTTCCACTTCTATCATCAAAACTACCCTGGCATTTTCCCTTGTTCTCTCCCTCTTCACTGGCATTCGGCTTCATCCTTCTTTTAAATGCACAAGCACAGAGACAAGTTCAGACGAAAAGACGAAGCGAGAGAAAAAGAAAGAGAGAAAGAAAAAATAGACAAATCTAATGGCTATCATCCAAAACAAAGGTGAGAAAATACCAGAGGAAGCCAGTGGTACCCCTCAGCCTCCTAGCAGATACACCTATGGCATCAATTTGAAGCTCCTATGTTGCTTCGTTCGCATGTTATTGCTTTCACAAACTTGAGTGTTCACTTCACCTGAATGTATGCCCACTCACAGCCTGCTGGGTGAGCGTGCAAAAATTGAATCTTTACTGAAACATGAGCTGCAAAGTAGAGCCCTATATTATCAAATGTCAAATATTTACTGATCTAATGGTACTGGCATTTATAAAGCTGATTAATAAAAAACATTACATTTTTTTCTCGACCACAATTTTCACATCAAACATCATTTTCATCCCTCTTCATGCACAAAACAAAGATTCTCCTGTGCAACAGGCACTGAAACCAAACCATTTTTCACATATGAGAAATTAACAAAAACTCTTTTAGACACGAAATTATTTTATACTTTTATCAGTATCGTACTGACTTTGGCTTTTCTGATATGCTGACCAGTACTGCTAAAAGTATGGACATACAGTATGGTAGAGCAAAAAGTATTCATACACAAAAACAGATCTAAGAAATTAATTTGATAATTTACACAATATCATTGCTAAAACTAAAAGAAGGAAGATTCTACATGTGAAAATCTCTTCTTCTTCTTCTTCTTCTTTCTCCTCATCCTCCTTCTTTGTGATCTTCCCATTTTTGTCTGCATGATAATTCCATCTTCAACATCCTTTTTCTGGTATATCCACAATCCCTCCGAAAACCATCTCAGCCTTGCCTCTCTAACTTTGTCTACAAACCTGTCAACCTGAACCGTCCCTCTGACGTACTCTGTATTTCTAATCTTATCCATCCTGGTCACTCCCAGTAAAAATCTTAACATCTTCAACTCTCCCACCTCCAGCTCTTCCTTGTGTCTTTTTGTCAGTGACATTGTCTCCAAGCCGTACATCATAGCAGGTCTCGCTACTATCTTGTAAATCTTCCCTTCATTCTTGCTGCTATTCTTCTGTCACAAATCACTCCTGACACTTGGTGGTCAGAAACCAAGAAAAAAAACCATGAACATAGCACCAGCTACTGTACACTGGACAATATTTAGCTAAGTAAGAGATATGTAGTTCTGACTGATAAAAGAGCAAACCACTTTGATGGATTGTGAGATTCAGATGAGAAAAACATCAACACAAAAACAAAATGCCTTTAGTAGTAAAGGATGTATACAAACAAAAGAACAAAGTCTGTGTAACAGTGCTAATTGTGTCAACTAATAATTTTCTTCATTTTTTTTTGTCAATGGCGTTTTTATGATGAAAACAAGACAATAACTAAATAAAAACTAATGTGCAAGGACTAAAACTACAATAAAGAGTGTCAATTTAGCTCAGTGGGTTTTTCGGTGACTATATGCCACACGGCCGGAGAGTATTGGCCCAGGTTTGATTCTGATCCATAGCTCTTTGCTGTTTGTCTGTCCCTGATTTCTTGTCAAACTTCAGTAAAACTATCCAATAAATGCTAAAAAAAAATCATTATAAAATGTATTGATATTTTTGTCAATAACTAAGAACAAGACCAAAATATTCTAGAGAGACAAAATCCAGTCAGAAGTAATTAGTTGTGTAGAAAGGCATGGTGAGTTTTTATGTGATCCAATCAGAAATAATCTTCTTGTGCGGTAAGGTTAGACGGTGTGGGAGAGGGGTTCTAATAACTCCTATGGTCTCTTTTTTTTCTTTTAATTATCATTGTCAGTATCAGTCTTAAAATCATGTATCAGTGAGTCTAAGGAGCTTGGAAAGAAAACGTCTGAACTTCTTTAAGTTTCTTGAAGACGTTTCACCTTTCACCCGAGAAGCTTCTTCAGTTCTAAGAGTAATTGGTGGACAGTCCCAGATTTAAGCCCTATGGGAGTGTCCACAAGAGGGTTGTGGGCCCCCTATAGATCCTCTATCTGATCACATGATCCAAGGTGTGAAAACGGGTGTGGGTCAAATCAGTCAAGGTTTCAGGCGAACCCATCGTGAAACCTAGCTCCACCCTATCATGTGATTTACTGAGGTCAAATGGCCCGGCCACCTCCTCTGTGTCAGTCAGTGTTGAAAAGCGACAGTTTGGGTTACTAAAATGTTAACCACATTTTTAATGTCATGCAAAAAAATCACAAAATCACAATCCTAAAAAAGCATGAACTGTCTTGGTTTGAATGTGCTGGTCAGCTGGACCCTTTAAGTTTGCATGTTAAGACTGCGTGTAGCTGTCTATTTTCCTGTAGGACATGTACCCAGCCTTTTTTCCTATGGTGATATGATGAACCACTGTGCTACTTGGTAAAAAGTTTTTTTTTAAAGTGATATTTTTCTTCTTTTCTGCAAAGTAATGCTGCTCATCACAATAATGTGCAGCTGGCAGAATTTTTGAATAATAAAACTCGAGAAATAATTAGAATTTCTTTCTGCAGCTTAGTTGTTTTTTTCACTCTTTTCTGTCCCCCTCGTTTTCTTTCTATCATCATTTTTTTCACTATACCTGCCTTCTCTGACCCACACATAGCCGCCTTTCACGGAATATAAAAAAACAACCTTTACATATTCATAAACTGGAAATCAGTATTCCCTTAAGACAATTCTATGAATCATATTTCACTTTCAGTTCTGTTCATTTATAGCATCTTTTTTTTTTAAAAAAAAAAACCCTCACTGTTACTTACTGTTTGACACACCACCTAGTTACTCTTTATTTTCACCACCTCGTCTTTTCTCTTCCACCATTTCTTCTCAATACCAGAGTCTATTTATTTTCATTCTTGTGCTCTTTTCTCCATTTTCTTTCCCCCTCCCATCTTCAGGGAGCCAAAAATTCTTTGAAATTTAAATCGGATTGGAACATAAACATTCTTCTATAAATCCAAAGACGGTTTCATGATAGGAAGTATGAGCTAACGGAGTAAGAGAGCCAGAGAGAGGACCGTGACAAAGAGAAAATCTTATGATTTGAAAAATACTGGAAGCATCAGAGGAAACTGTGATTTTTAGGTGGCTCTTTGTGTGACAAATCATTCTGACGCTAATCTGTCAGCTGTCGATCTAGCATCACAACTCATCTTCAGCTGCTGCTGCTGCAATCTTGTGGTCCTCTGTAGGAAAAAAAGTTATAAATTCAAAGCCAGGCCAGGTGCTATGCTGAGCTGCAATTGGCCACAAGGCTAAAAATATGTAAAGCATGCTGACTCATTGGGTGATTAGTTCAGTTCTCTGAGATTTTTTTCTGCTTAGCCAAAGTAAGACAAACTCACAGATGGCTTTTCATGTTTTCGTGACAGTTATAAGGTATGTCCACTACTGAGATTAGTAAGCTCAATTCGTGGAAGTTAAGATAAAGTCCGCTTAAAGTTAAATAAACCGTCTCCTCTATTGAGGTTTTTCACAAATACAGTTAAATCCTTGCAGTTACATTGGTATTTGCAAAGTATTTCTGCATTTCATAGCTGTGTGGACATTTAGGTTCCTATGTGGGGATGTTCTACAAAACTGCTCCTCTTTAAAATTTGCAGAGTTGGAACTATGCAAACAGCAAAGCTGACTGCATCATATCAAAGCCTGATTAGCACGGTGTCCTTTAAGAAATCTGTGCAAATTAGACAAACAGAAACATCAGTTTTAACACCTTCTCACATGTGTGTGTGTGGACTGACTCCAATCATACACACTAGTAGCAACCACAGAACTGAATGTCCATTTATCACAAAGAGCAGCCCACATAAGTAAATTTGACATTTAAATACTCCCACAGTACTGTCTTCCACTGTCCACAACCATTTATAAATATGGCAATATCTAAGGAATAAACCTTTATTGTAGAAAAGAAAACATGTTTTATTTGTGCCTTTTCAAAAGAGGATTGCTTATGAGTATCTTGCCAGGAGGATGAAAACCAGCACGTGCATCCTTGCATGAAAGCCCATGTTCACCTTTGCTTAAAAGCGCAGTACAAATTGTATTAAATCGACTGCACCCACACATTACAGTAGGTGCTCTATGACACACACGTGGCCAGTCGTTGTCATGCTGAAAAATAAAGTCATTGCCAATAAGACACTTTCCAGATGGTTTTGCATGAAGGATCAAAATCCGATGGTACATCTGTGTTAATAATTCCATCTATTTTGAAAACCACGACAGAGCCTCCACCATGTTTGACAGATGGCTGTAAACTCTCACTGTTGTAGTTCTGACCTCCTCTGTACATATTGAATCTTTCAGGTCCTTCGTCCCATGTCAGGTGTTTTCTGGATTTTTTCTTATTTGTTAAAGACATGCCTTTCAGATAATTTTCATCTGCTGTATTGTAGGCCTACAGTTTTTACCCCTCCACCATAAAAGGCTGATGTGGTATTGTCATCCATTTGTCAAGCCGGCGAGTGGTGTTGCCACCCAAGTTTGTGATGAGACAATGTAGGATTGTTAAATTTATCCCACAGGTGCAGCTACTAGAAGGCTGAGGAGTAGCGCTGGCAGCCACCAGAATTCTTTTTGTTTGCCCTCCACATGTTCAGTTTTATTTTTTTGAGAACACTGGACATCCTATGACTTTTAGAATCACCCTGATGATGCACAGATTTTATTTTAAGTCTGTCAAACTAAAGAAATTGGAAAAAAAACATGTGTTTTGTGATAAACTGGTACCAAAGTACCTAAAGACACAATTTGAAACTGGTTCTTTGCTACATCGTTTGTTTTATTTAAGCGCCCGACTGGTTCATCTTATGAGTTAGGTGCTTTTTTCTATGCTTGAATGATTCATAATTGGTGATTGGAGCACGGGTGCTAAACTTCACATATAATAAAATAAGAGAACATTTCCAGTTAGGTCCAAAATGGTGGTACCAAGCATTAACAAATGACATGTTTTTCTCACATTTGTATGTGCCTAGCCACGCAACACAGCTGACATAACACTGATAAGAGATCTTTGAAGTATCTGGAAACTGCATTATTCCTTCTTGAACAGAGGTAATTTACCTCTAGCTGCTGTGCCAAGATAATTTGACTGAGACCAGACACTGCATTAAATGCCCACATCCTCACATCACAATCCCAGCAGGGCACCAAAAACCTCAGCTCCACAATGTCAATTTAACAGAGCTAGTTTGACAAGTAGACAAGCTACTGTGTAAATCTATGCTCTGACTTGACTTTGCGGTAGGAAAAGTTAGTTTAAGAGCATGAAGGGAAGTTTTTTAAATGTGATAGAGAAGGCGAAACCCCCTCTGCTTTCTTTCTATCGGGGGTCTGAAGGAATGTGTACTCATTATTTTCAGTTTCTGAATTTTCCCAGTTGTTTCTTGTATTTTCCGAGTTCTTGCTCTCTGTGTGAAAAAGTCTTTCTTCCATCCCAATCGCTTTACTGCACTGTGTGTAAGCAGCTGCTTTTGTGGATGCTTTTTGGGTGCATTCACACTAAGATATCAAATAAGCAAGAGAAAGTTTCCAATCAGGCAAAAAAAAGTCAGTAGTAGAGAATCGCAGAGGGAGGCAGAAAATGATGGAGGAATGAGGAGATGAGGAGCTGTGGACAACTGTTTGGAAAAGCAATAGAAAGAGTTTTTCTTGACAGACCTGTAGTTTAGAGAAATGTACAGAAAGAGAGGAGGTTAAGAAGAGTGTCTGGAGGGAAAGAATGAAACAAACACTGTTTCCATCTTATCATATTCTCAGTCTTTGTCTGAAGAAATGAATAACAAGCAACTTTTTTCTCTATCCAAAAATGAATCTTCAAATCTTCAAGTGATTCTTGGTCAGCCATTTAGCTAAAAGTTTTTAAAAGACTGATGCATGAAAAGAAGTGTTATTTCCTAATGTAGGAATAAAACGGAAAGCTAGAAGAGAGCATCATTTGGTTTTTGCCTCTCATATCAAAGCGCTTTCGTCTCTGTACTTTGATGTATCTGTTGGAGGGGAAAAAAAGATTCTTTTGGAGGCATTTCAAACTCTGGCTTTTTACCAGCCAGCCTTTCCACCTTGATGTGTCTGAAACAAACAAACAATTTTTTATCTGTATTTTCAGGAAGTGTATATTCCGTATTACTGCTCAGCAAATACCCAAAGGGGGCAAAAACAACAAGAGATTTTCTGGATAAATGCCAGCTCAGATGTTCTAAAAAAATGACAGCCAGCCATTCAGCCAGCCGTTTACTCTGCCAGTCAACCAGTGTGGAAAGGAGTGCCAGGGGCCTCGTGTCTGAATGCTGCACACATTACATCTAATGATGTATGATGTTTTGAAATGTAAAATATAAATCAACTGCTATGCCTAAGGGATAGTGCTAAATAAGAGAGAGTTAGAAATGGCTGTTACTATAGATCTGAATCTTGCCTTGTAAACTCTGGATCTGAGGTGATATTTCAGCACCGTCTCCAAGTAGAAATGCTTACATGTTGTGATAATTTATTTATCCCAGCAGGAAAGTAATTGTTTGGGCGTTTTAGTGAATCAGACTACAAGCCTCTTATACAACAGCAGTCGCATGAATTTTACAGTATAATGAGGATGATGCCAAACATCCTGATGACCTTGGTGAAAGCAGACCCAGTTGTTTTGCTCTGGATCATAACAATACCTTGCTGCACAGGGTTTAGGTACTTTGCTTTCAGCTTAAAAACACATCATTCTAATTGTTTACTGTTTATATGAGCTGATTAGTTGAATTAGTTGAGCTTGGGCTTAGCTTTTTGTTTAGGACTGGGTTCAAATCCACTGGCTGGTTGGGGCCTTCGTCTATGGAGGAAAGACACAGCATGTTCTCCCTGTGTCTGTGGGGGTTCTCTCCAGGAAGTCAGAGTGCCTGGAGGGCATGCATGTTAGGTTAATTGGTGACTCTAAAGGGAATATACAGTAAGTGCAAATGGTTGTCTTTCCCTCTGTGTTATGCTGGGCGTACACTGTGCGATTTTTGGCCCATTTTGAGCCGATTTTTGAGTCGTGCGACTGTTTTGGCGATCGGCCCGATTTTGGCCTTCATCGTGCGTCGTGCATCGTGTAGTATACATGGGGTAACGAGAAGCGATTAACACCTCACGACCAGCTCCCGATCATCAATCGCTTGGTCGTGAGGATTTCAAACCTCAAACCTCACGACGGTCGCGAGGATTTCAAACAGGTTTGAAATCCTCGCGACCGTTGTGAGGGTTTCACCGCAGCTTCTCACACTGTGCGTGCGCAAACACAAATGTCAGCGGAAAGACAGCGCAGCACGGCAGTGCAGCGTGTGATCTGGGCACAAGCGATGGAGGCACAACTTGTAGAACTTTGGCAAGCTCACCCGAGCCTTTTCGATGTGGCCTCACAAAATTATCACGACCACAACAACCATGAAAATAGTTGGATCTACATTGCTGTTCAATCACAGCTGCCTGATCAATGTTTTTCATTAGCAATTTAGCAAAGTTGATGGTGGTGGTGTGAGTGAAAGACAGAGGGAGAGCGAGCGACAGAATATCTGTTATAACCTTCATTTTATGGACGCACAGTTTGAGCACTCAGGTTGCATCAGAGCATCGGGCGGTATAGTGTGAGACCCTGCATCGTGACCTACAAACTTCTAACCCCTGCGAGTCAATCGTACAGTTTGAGCAGGAGCTGAATCGCGCGACTGAAAAAAAAATCGCACAGTGTCTGCCCAGCATAAGGTCTGTGGCAGACTGGCGATCTGCCCAGGTCATACCCCACCTCATGCCCCATGACAGCTGCGGTAAGCTATAGCACCCCTGCAACCCTGAATTAATAAGCAGAGAAAAATGAATGCATGTGTTTCTTTGCACTGACATTTCTAAGTATATGCAAAAAGATAAATGTCTCAACCTAAACAGTTTAAAGGATTACTTTACAAATTGGTGATTAAAGAAGAATAAAATCTGGTATCTGGTAAAGGTATATGTTTTAGTTTTCTTGAAATACTTCAGACATAACTGTTATAATATACATAAAACCTTGTTTAATACCTGGATGTTAAACTTTATTGAAATATCAGGGAGGTCAACCACTGATCATTTTAGTGGATCTAAAAGTATTTGTGGCTGGCACAGTGGTGCAGTGGTTAACATTGACAAGACACTGCAAGATGGTCCTGAGTTTAAACCCAGTTGGGGGCTTTTTGTTCTTCCCATATCTGGATGGGTCCTCTCCGGATATTCCGACTTCCTCCCACATTCCAAAGACATGCACTGGGTTTGGTAAATCTAATGGTGTATGTCTCTATGGGTTACCCCGTGACAGAATTGAAATCTGCCCAGGGTGTACCCTGCTTCTCCTGCTTTAACAGCTGGGATAGGCTCCAGCCCCTCGTGACCCTGAATTGGATAAGTATAGGAAAATGGATGGATGAAATCATGTGGGCCATTTATTTGTCAGTGGTGCCTCGGTAAGTATTCGATTTTGGGAACCGAAGAAGCATATGAATAGCTAATGACATCAGACTTAACAGACAGATTACTAGGCGACCACCAACCACACAACACCATCCAAAATAATCATTAGAAAACATTAGGATAAGCACACCTTAACATATCGCCAATAATATTACTAGAAACCTGACTATTTTGCTGTACTGGAGATGACTAACATCAGAAACTGTTCCTTTGCTTTCTTTGCTTCCAATTTGGAAGCATGGATGGCTATATTGCACGTTTAAAATAGAAACAACATTGTGGGTAGCAATGGTAAGCCAGTCATGGGTGCACACGTCATTCAGATTGTGTTATCCAGTAGAGATGTGTTTTGAATTGTCATGTTGATTTTTGTTTGTTTCTTTTGTTGGAGATCTGTTTTGGGACCCCTACAGTTTCATTCTTTTATTCCCTATTTCTTGCTTTTTTTCCTGCTGTAGTTTCTAACCCAGTTTTCACACTTGCTTTAATATTCTGTCACAATATAAAAAAATATATAAAAATAAATAAGTAAGTCAGATGTTTCACCAAAATGAAACTTCTGTGATAAATCCCAGAGTGGATTCATGGTTAATTTAACTGTTACTGTGGGTATCTGAAAAACATGTGAGTGGGAATTCAGGCTTTATTGTAGACAGTGGCATATACCACATGTGGGAATGTTCAATGTAGAATAGTGATCAAAATGCACACCTCACAGAGACGACTAATGACAGCTCAGCTGCAGCCTGGCTACATGTAAACAGTTTTCTTTGGTTTTTTAATTCTCTTTTTTTTCTTCCATCCTGATATGGAGCCCCTCTGCTCTATTTCATCTCCGTTTCGATCTGTTTTCTGTCTACCTGTAACTTTTTTCTTTTTATTACTTCATCTTTTCTTCTGTATCCCCACACCACCCACTGTGTCTCAGCAGTAACAGGTGTTTGGTGAGGCGGGAGGCCCGCGGATCTAAATGTTCTCATCAGTCCTAGAGTCCAGCCCAACAGCTGAACTCAGCATCAGTCCACAGTCTGCTACAGCAGACGCTGCTCCTCCCGGTCGCTTTCATTTTTGGAAATAACACATTTTTTTGACTGACTAGCTACAGTGGAACCTGGGGAACAAACAAGGTTGTGTGCATTGCAAATATAAGGTTAAGTCACAGGCAAGTTTTAAGAAAAAAAATGAATAGTTACAACTATAAATAAAGAGAAACGGCTTAGAAGCAAGTTCCAAAGCAAGGTTATTTTGCATATTTTGCCAAAAATTTAATGTTCTGATCATACTGAGCATTCATGCAAACGGCCAACAAGTGGATTAAGCTACAGGAGTAAATGTATTCTAATTTATTGTGACTGCTGTGGCTCCATGCTGATTGCAGCTGCCATTCTACAAAAAAAAAGGGGGGGGGGGAAAGACCTAGCCATAGAGCTTTTCAAGTTCTCTCTCAAACCTACAGGAGGAGGAAGTGTTTGATAATCACAACAGAAGTCTTCAGTAAAGCGTTCCATCAAATCTGCGTGGAAAAACACAGCTATAGATGAATAAAAAATAGCAAGGAAGAAAATGTAAATGCTTATATGGCAGAAATCATGTGTACTGTTCGAGTTTCTACGCTTGTTCAACTCTTATCATAATGTGAAAACTGTTCTCAACTTTGTGATGTGCTGGTGACAAGTTGAAGCAGCTTAGAGTATTATCAAGAATACAATAAGACACAGACAGACGGACAGAACTACCAACCGCAGAGGGACTTAGTTCTACTAGCTTTAGTATCTTCCATCTGTGTGTATTTGCAGTGTGTGTGTTAGTGTGTTTGAGTCCCTCGCTAGTCCTGTTTCTCTCTCTTTTCCTCAGCAGTCCTACCTTCCTCCCTCCCCCAATCTCTTTCTGTCTTTACTTCACTCCTTCCTTCCCTAGCGGTACTCCTGGATTAGTTCCATTGCCTGGTTATCTAGTGTTGGCCTATTTTTCCTCAGAAAAGTGTGATTTTTACTCTGCAGTTACTGAGAGTAGTCTAAGTTTTTGTATGTGCGTGTGATCTTCAAATGATGTCTGTAAGTACATTTTCTTGATGAGATATAATCCATTAGATGTTTCTCATTATTTTCTGAACTCCACTGGGTTTCTTTGTTACTGGAAGGCATCTTTATTCTTTGGTTGTGTACTTTCTGGTCCACTGTAGCATTTATATAAAGCTCAAACTACTAATGTATCTCTAGCAAGCTAGTAATGGAACAGTACGGCATGCGCTACATAGCCTATCCGATCGTTAAGTGATGACGTGACGAATCCTACTTCCGGGCCTAAAGTAGTCTGCGTTTAATATGGCTTTTGTGTTCTTAACATGTTTAATGTTTTGCATTTTCTTCTATTTAATCTCAAAAAGCTCCTAAAACAGTCAGTGATCACTGTTGACCTCCCTCGGCTTTTATTACCACTAATCATTTATTTAAGCTCAGTTTTTAAAACCTTAGGATGTAACTACAGCCCAGCCCATGCAGCAGTATATGAATGACTAACCTCGTATTGTGGATGGATTATCTCAGTTGTTCTCCTGGCTGAAGTTTGGTCCTTTTACAGCACCCTGCCATGCGATTACATTTGTTCCTGACCACCGAGAACACTCACGTTAACTTTTATCGAGTGGAAAAAAAGTTAGCTTGTTTATATTATGCTAACATAGCTGTGTCGCTAGCGGTCACGTAGCACATCATTATATACCAGCTAGCCAAACTTCAGTAACCTCTACAAACGTCACTGCTGTTTAGTTTTCTGTCTTCATTTATGTTGGAAGTGATAGCAGAGCTGTACGTTTTAATTTGTTTCCAAAACCCTGCAGTCAGGACATGCTATATTGTATTTAGATAGAAGCTAGCGAGCTAACTTCCTGCTAATTTCTAACTCCGTTAAATGTCATAAATTCCATTTTCATGGATGCCTGGATGTTAAACTCAATTGTTACACCTGGTAGAGAAGAACGCTGATCATTTTATTAAAGATGAATAAAACTTTAGACAGTTTTTCAACTCTCAGTAATGCCATAGTGATCGTTTGATATATGGACCTGCAGCGGAGTTTAGGCCCAGACACGGCTAGTGACGTCAGACTTAACAACCGGATTGCATTTTATATCACTGAAGAAATCAACAAACTGTATTTATATTGACCAGAGGTGTGGACTCGAGTCACATGACTTGGACTCGAGTCAGACTCGAGTCATTAATTTTATGACTTTAGACTTGACTTGAAAAAATGTTCTAAGACTTGTGACTTGACTTGGACTTTTACAGCAATGACTTGGGACTTGAATTGGACTTGAACCGGTTTACTTGAAAAGACTTGATATTTCACCCCAAATATAAAATTTAACATGCATATTATATAGAGATTGAAAATGTGACGTCATTCACGGGTAGAACCGCAAAGGATTCTGGGAACTCGTGGCAAGCGGTACTAGCGCACGCAGGCTTTCAATTAAAATCAGTTATACAGCGATAAAAAGAAACACAAAAATGTCAAGAAGCTGTTGTGTTATTAACTGCAATAGCCGGTTGCATGACAGCCACGGGAAGCCGACGGGTAAAGAGATCTGTTGTTATCGGATTACGTCGTTGAAGAGAAATTGTTCGAGCCATGTTTCCGAAGTAACAAAGAGGCGACTGGATTGCAGCCATTCAAAGACCAAATATAACGTCCCAGAACACTCCAGCTCACAGGTTAGTCTGCTCCAAGCATTTCCACAAAGGTCAGTCTGCTGTTGTAGTTAATGCGTCATTTTTCTTAACATAATTGGTGATATAGGTTACAAGCAAGTCTGGCGCTGAACAGAAATTGTCGCGCTATGCTCCTTTGTTTATTGTGCATAAATAGTGAATTGTCCTGACAGAATATTGTGTTTCGCTTCTGTTATTATGGTACATTGACAAAAACATATACTTTTATTCACAGGGTAAAACAGTTGTTTTGTATCACTAATTGCCCAGTACGATTACAGCATACAGTATTATTGTCACTGCTACATTTCTGTAATGAACCAGAAATTATTTCCACTACTAATTAATTACCATTGAGCTCAAAGGTCCTATTAATAAACGGTTAACGAATGTGTATTTATGACGACAGTTTGTGAGACTGGTAAACTTACGTACGATGGTCTTTCGTTCTACACGGTGCATTTCAAGGTCCTGTACCCATCCGTCGGTAAACTGTACCTGGGCTTGTTGCAGTGACCGGAAGTTACTAAACTTCATGAGTGTATGCACTCACTCCAAGAACCGTATGATTATAAATATGCATATAAATATGCTACGATGAGATAGCTGACTTCATCTAACTAGCAAATGTTGTCCAGGCTACGTTGGTGATACAGTTTTTTTAATGTGTATGATATTTTTGTCATGCGATTTTAAAGCCGGTCCTACAACCGCATCCAAGAATAACATGCAGCTTATCTCAGAACTGTTGGTGAAAATTATTCTTGGAGCTAGGTTTAATTGAGCTGCATTCTAAAGAGGTGCAATTTCACAATTTGTGTATATTTTCTAAGTTCACTATTTTGTCATGTGTTGAGAAAAACACAGATTTAAAAATTACATGGTCTAATATTTACATTTAGCATAACTGCAACATGCTTTTTTTTTCGTTTTTTTTTTTAAAGACTCGAAAGGACTTGAAATTCAAAATTTCAGACTTGTGACTTTACTTGGACTTTTACAACAGTGACTTGAGACTCGACTCTGACTTGCCTGACATTACTTGAGACTTGACTTGAGACTTGAGGATAAAGACTTGAGACTTACTTGAGACTTGCAAAACAATGACTTGGTCCCACCTCTGATATTGACTAATATTTTACACAGCAAGTGAAACAATCAGCTGAATGTGTTCAGCGTCACAGCAATGCATATATTTCTGAGCAGTTGGCACGTAATATACGTATCCAATCTGATTTGATAAAATTCACCAACTGCGTCATCATCTGCACCTGCTAACTACTCGTTAACACAAATATCTGATCAGTCATTTACATGGTAGCAACTCAATACATGTAGGAAGATTTAAGAAGACCAGCTGAAGTTCAAACTAAGGCATGAGAAAGAAAGGTGGTGTAAGTGATTTTGAACACGGTGTGGTTGTTGGTGCCAGACAAGCTGGTTGCTCAGGTTTAAAGAAAATGGTCAGAAAAAGAGAAAACATCCAGTGAGCAGCAGTTCTCTGTGTGTAAATGCCTTGTCGATGTCAGAGGTCAGGGAGAAAGGCCAGACTACTTCAAGCTGTTTGGAGGGCAGCAGTAACTAACATAACCACTTGTTGCACCTCTGAATGCGGTGAAATGGAAGACGGACATTATGGATGTGCGGCCGACAAATCTGCAACAACTGTGTTATGCTATATTTCCAGCACCTTGTTGATGTTACGAAGAATTGAAGCAGTTCTACAGGCAAAAGGGGCGTCTGACCTGGTACTAGCAGGGCATACCTAATAAAGTGAGTGTATCTTTGACTAATTTTCACCAGTCATATCTAGTATAATAGAATATGAGTCAATACATGTTTATATTTCATTGTATGCTATGATGTAGTAAGTTATGCCAGACAGACAAAGAAAAATAATAGACATACATAACTACAGAAAATTACTTCATATGATAACATTGAATTAAGTTCATTGCTGAATTAAGTATTGAGTAATTATTCTTACAAACCCTGTTTTTTTGCATAAATTTCTAATACAGGTAAAATTTTCAGGCAAAAGGCTTCAGTCTGATCAACACGAGCGCTATTGTGGACCTGCCATTAAAACTATTGCAATGTTATAATTTTAATTAAACCGAGATCAGTCACATTTTGAGAACTAAATGCTCCACCGACTGTTTTGCTTTCATTTGTTTTTACAGGTGAAGCAGTTCATAAATTTCCCTTTGGTTAATGTCTCTTTACTTTGAAGTAATCATTTGGTTTTCATTACAAATTTTAATCTGTACAGCTATGTTAAAATCCATGTGATTTCCAGACTGCAAACATAAAAAATAAAAAGTAAGATATACAAGTAACATTTTGAAAAATTTAAAACACGAACAAATGAAGCGCAGAAGAGGAATGGAGTCGTAAAAACAGAGCAGCACAGATGGAAATGTAGAAAAAAAAGAGTGAGATGAATAAAAAAGTAAAGCTGAGGAGATGGAAAACAAGGAGAGTGGGAGAGCATGACTGAAAGCAAAATAAATGAACCGGGAAGTTAAGGTTAGTGAGCAATGAAGCAAACACGTATTATTCAACACTGGTAGTTGAATATGTGTGTGTGTGTATATGTGTATATATTTGAGTTCATGTAAATCAATGGCATAAACAAATACACAATAGCCAAAAACTCTGGTTCTTAAGACAGGATGAGTACCACTTCAGGGTTTAATGACACTACAGGAGACACAGTTGGAGATATATTCACATTTTTCCTAACTTTTATCTTTGTATAATGCTAAGATGCTCACTCTTAATTATTTCTCCTCCCCATCTTGACCAGGAAGTGGTCCTTGTCCTTTATATCCCAAAGTCTTATTAGACTCTCCAGGTGCTCCTTTTTCATCATATTGCATTGTGGATAAGAATCTTAACATCCAATTTGACTAAAACAGCGCAAATATATAATTTATTTAACAGATACAAACCAGTATAACAGGTCTGCATTAACGCTATGTTCATTTTAGGTGCTTTGAAGGTTTTTGCCAGTGCATTGCACTCTGTCTGTCAGTCTGTTCATATTAAGATGACCTCCAGCTAACCTTGGGCATCAGTAATTACTTCCGTTTATCCAGGCAAAATCAGGACACTGTTAATTCTTTAGTACGCGCTTGGGTTTTGTTGTAGTTGTACATTACTTGTGGCTGATGTGATAGTATAGATAACTGTTGGCAGCAGTTGTATAGTGTCGTTGTGATGACAATTTTTGCAGTGGTCAAAGCAAATCCACACAGCTTCTTCCTGTGCTTTCTTTGATAATGAGCTATCTGGAGAGCTGGAAGCTGTCTAAATGTAGCAAATATAAGTAGCAAAAGTGTACAGTCAGAGTCAGCCTGCAATTACGTGTCACACATTAAACATGTAGCACATATGGCTCGAGTCGCTTCTATTGTTTTGATGCGTTTTAAAGAGCCACACTTGTCTCTGTTCAAAGCCAAGTGTGCTGAAGCGATGTAAGTGTCAACAGCTAGGGAAGCTATCTAATTCATTCAGAACAGGACTGGTGTTCCAGCCTGCACAGAGACCACATGTGCACATGGCTCTTGAATTAGATCATGGCTGCAAATGTACCTAGAGCAGCATTTCAACTTTCTTTCCATATCTAACTTATGAATTCAGGTTTAATGATGATGTTAACTTGGAGGACATATAAAAATATGTTATGATGCAAAGAGCAGGGTAACATATGAATCAACATCTTTCTAATAGAATGAGAGCAAAGAGTAAAATGGGTTTTTACACAATTATAATGTGCACAGGACTTCAGTTATCTAATGAATCATGTGTAAAATGTATTTAGTTCTTTTTTATCATTAATAACAGGGAGACTGATCAAAGTGCAGTCAGAAGGAGGATGATTTGTAAATCTTTTATCGTGATCGTGACAGGGGAGATAAAGTTGTGATATAGGTATGCAGTGTTTTCCCTTCTCCAAACACAACACTTCTCATTCGTATTAAAGATTTCTATTTTCTCATATCTGTCCAAAGAAAAAAACCCTGTTCTAATACTTCCTTGTTCTTGAAATAATAACAGGTTACACACTCACTGATTCTACTAGGGTTGTCAAAAAAAGACGGATACCATTTTATACTAAAAATAAATATTTGATAGATACTCATCCCACAGTATCATGCAGCAGTATTGGTACCAGCAATGCAAACCTACAAGCACACAGCTCCTCCTGTCACAAGTAGCTGAGGTAGTTTAAATTCACAACACCAAATTTTCAGGAGGCCAGTAGAGCTCCCATTTCAACAACAGAGAAACGGCTATCATAAATATTAGCCTGGATGGTGCACACATTAACATTAGCAATTACCTGATAACCACATAAGCTGCTTGTTATCATTAAGATAACAGCTAGTGGCTATGGCTAATAATAAAGCAGTGATGTTAATGCTGCAGCTAGGTAGCAAATGTTATCATTCCTGCCCATCTATGACGTTAATAGAGAATGGTAATTTAATAGCATAACACAGTTATGTGTTAAAATAACGTTGTTATTCTTAGCCCCCAAGTGAGAAATCTAGCAGCAACTACACAGAAATAGTGGCAACTTATCATACCAATTCTTTTATAATCAGTAATATAAATATTATCCCAACTCACCAGAAACACAGCACTACCACAAAAAAACCCCACCAACTACCTTTACCTGATACTAACTTATAAGTAAGTCTTTCAAAAAAAGTTTTACTTTCCTTACTATCTCACACTAGGAACAGTCAGCTAGAATTCACGTAGCTGAAATGAATACCAGTGGGACAGGATTCACCAGTGGGACAGGATTCACCAGTGGGACAGGACTGACAGTGATAAAAGGACTTAAAAAATACTCAAAACTAGTCAAAACTAATAGCTACAGTACTCAAGAATTTTCTTCTCGACTTCTTCTTTCATATTGTAGCTGCAGCATTTTGTTAACATTTGAAATTTCTATATAAAATAAAGTAA
This sequence comes from Simochromis diagramma, assembly GCF_900408965.1. NCBI lineage: Eukaryota > Metazoa > Chordata > Actinopteri > Cichliformes > Cichlidae > Simochromis > Simochromis diagramma. The sequence continues at coordinate 14,831,619 of NW_024387414.1, read as the reverse complement.
AAATAAATCTATACATCTATCTACCCCTTCTCTACCGTTGCTGACGCACAACTGAGGTTGGTAAGAAGAGGTCACAGATGCCAGGTCAGCCCTTCTTCTATATATGAGATTGAAGAATTCCCCGTACGCATGATCCAAGGGCAGTTGGAGGGGTGGCTGCTAGAGAAAGATATATCCTGTGTCTTCTGTGTTCTTCTTTCTGAACAAAGAGAGGGCAGTCAGCTCCTCTTGGCTGCATCCCACTGTCCATGTAGGCAGCCTGATGGGTTCATATCAGCACTAGCTGAGAAGAGGAGAGGGTTTTAGGTCAACCGGCCGATGACTGGCCTTGTGGAACTCAGATAGAGAACGGCCGGATAATTTAAATCAGCTCTTGTATGTGCAGGCTTAAATATTTCATGTAAAAACATGACTTACTCTCTTTTATAAGCAAAAAATAGGATAGTGGCTGAATTCAGTAGCTGCTAACACCCAGCTGGAGCCAAAGGAAGCCTTACAAGCAGGGCTGAAGCTTTGCCTGTACTGACACACACCAGGGAGAGCCCTAGGGCACAAAAGACTGCTGGCCAGTGGTCTAAATTCAGCAATATGCTGCTTGTCCCCAGAAATGTCTGCACTATTCAGAGGAGTAGAGAAGTGCTAACATCAACAGAAGAACTGAAAGAGAAAAAAGTGACCCTTCATCTCCCAGCTTAGTCACTTGATCTAAATGGCGCTGGGAATGGACTCCCTGCTGCAACTCACTGCACTTAAGTTCAGAAGCTCTAGGAAAATCCAATATATCACCCTTGCACTGATGTTTTGTGTTGAAGGTTCAAAAAGGAAATACTGTTGGCATGTTTGGGTAGTGGTCAGAGAATGTGGGACCCAAATAACTCCAGGGCTAATTATCATCACTGACAGAGCGACCAGGCTGGCAAAATGCGGCAGCTGCCACAACGGGTCAGCTCACCTGCCAAAGCAGTTATCAGCAGCACAGTGTTTTAATTCTGTTAATAAAGGTGTAGTTCTAAGGTGCAACAAATGGATATATGCCGTCTTCTGTTGAGTCCCATAAGCATGAAGATGTCAGATCTTGAATTTTGGAGCATGCAAAAAAGGTGATAATCAAAGGTGATAACCAAAACTAAGATTTGTATTTCTTGTCTGAAGACATGCACAATGACATCAACGGAAGCTGAAAGCAAAGCTGTCGATTTACCAGTTGAGCTGCGTTCGCACCCTCACCTACGGCTACAAGCTCTGGGTAGTGATGAAAGAATGAGATCACAGATAAGAGGCAAACTAGCATTCTCTTAGCGATACGGTGAGGAGCTCAGAGTAGAGGTCCTACTGCTCCATATTGAAAGGAGCCAGTTGAGGTGTTTCAGGCATCTGACTAGGATGCCTGGAAAAAGGTGTTTAAGGCCTGGGGGCAGACTGGAGAGATTATATCTCTCAGGTGGCTTAGCTTGGAGAAGGTGGCCAGGGAGAGGGAGGTTTAACAACCTAAATCTGGATAAGTGGCAGAAGATGGATGGATGGATGAATGGATACATACAGAACACTTTATGTAAGTAAAGTAAATCTTAACTAGTCGGCTTTGCAGCTGCAGCGTTTAATATACTTTTAGTTTCTTTAGACATTTCATATGTTTAATCATTGTCCTCATTTCAACATGCTCAAGCTCATTTCACTCTTAAATCAGACCTATCCTTTAAAAGAGATTTTGTAAATTAACAGAGTAAAGGCTCTAATACGGCTATGCTGTGAAGTAGTCTCTTGAGCTAGTCTATCTCATGAGATAATCGTACCACAGTTCAATGAGGCCAAGCATAACAAAAGCCCAAACAAATCCCTCTTAGTCACGTCTGGTTGGTGTGGATGTAAAAAACAAGCAACAGGTAGAATAATGAGGTCGCATACACCAACGTTGCAAAAGATCCACTGAAATAATCATACACTAAGTACAGGCAACTACAACTAGCACGTGGCATACACAAATGATAAACGCAGAAGAGATAAAGAGGGTGACACTACTGACACAAAATCTTACTTTGAGCCTATAAAAACTTGGATTCTTTTCTTAAATTATTCTCTTTTCTTTGCCCATGGTCATTTTCAGCATGACAGCACACCAAGGATCCTTATGGTAGTATGCTGAGCACAAAAATGAGGCTGCATTTACAGTAAACCTCCACACAAACCAATCACGCTGTAGTCTATTCCTTGCTTATCCATCCACTAAAAAAAAAAAAAGTATTCTATTCAAACACTGACTCATAATACAGCAATGTGATGTTTTCAAGGAAAAACCCAATGTTATCCATAACTGCTCCACCAGCCTTAAACACTACTTGGTGCATTCCCAGCTCATCCCTCCTACACACAAGCAGAGCACTATGAATAAGCTTCCTACAGTTTGCCAGCTCTGTAGATGATGTTCTCTCTGCCCTTTTTGCAATAATATTACATTCTTTCCACTCACTAAATAGGGATGCTGCCAATTCATCAGTGGCTTATATATTCCTGCACATTTTTGTTGATCCACAGGGAACGCTTTTAGTTAACCACTATATAGTGCTGTTAAACCTAGTGAGACTTTCTCAGTTTGCATGCTACATTCAAATTAGCCAAAATAACAGCACTTCAAATTTTGCAGTGAAGTTGTGAAGAAAGAGGATGCTATATTCGGGCCACTGTTCCACTGTTCCATCTGTCTGCATGACTTTAAGCTACAATTAGGTTTTGGATCTTTGGAACAAGTGGGAGCTGGCAGTCGTTGCTTGATGAAGCCAACAAGACCATATTATCTAAAAAAGGCAGATACAAGATCCTGAGGCCACATGACCTAACACCCCTTTAGCCCTTAACTGAAAAATTGTGACCATAAAAATGATCAACACATATGTTCATATTATAGTTAGGACTCATTCCTTGACCTGATATCACAGGAGAACAGCACTCTTATCAACTGGAGAAAACCTGTTCACCACCTCTTACCAAGAGAGACTCTAGAGTGGAACAAAGTCCAGATGAGCTCAGCAATTTCTAGTTATTAACTCACAACCACATGTACTGGCTAAGAGTCCTTAACCACCAGAGGAGTTGCATTGGGGATCTCCACATCTGAATACCTGAGGCATTTAAACTGGATGTACTACTGCACTTTCTTACACCTACACACATTTCACTAAACACCTGCCCTATTTGCCAAACTTGCTTCTGTGACTTTGCCCTCTTGTAACTATTTTGAGATGCTGGAGGAGTTCCAGCACGTATCATAAAGGCATAAGTATAAGGTGGAGGTAAGTGGACTTCTATGGAGCAGCTGCACTTTATTCAGATTATGCTGAATTGGGAAATAAGCCAAATTTAATCAATGAAGCTCACTCCTGCAAGTTTTTGAACTCACTTTCAAAAGACAGTAGTCATTAGTAACCTGAAATCTTAGGTGATGAGTTGTTTATACACCATATCTTTGTTTCCTATACACTAATATGCAGAAACTAAAATATCTTATACTGTACCCCTCGGCGATGTGCTCCTTTAGGTTGTTCCCAACAACTGTAATATTAAAAATGTCTGCTTGGTTTATTTTCTTGTTATTTTACCTGTCTTAAAATTGACAGACAGATTAGAGCTAAGTCTTCTTCTAAATTTTGAAGAAAAGATGGCCAACAAAATATACAACGGTCCAAGTACCAAGTAGATATATGAACATTGCTGATAAATCAGGATGTGGAGGGAGGGAGATTAGGTTGGAAAGAGGGAAGACACTGAGAAAAAAAGAGGAACAGGAAACCACATCAGACAGAAAATGAAAGAATGAGTGCTAACCTCATTTTTAAGTTGCCAGGTGAGGGCTGTCCATCATAAACCGATACAATATCAAAGTCTTCCTCCAGCGCCAGAGTGACGAAGGTTAGCTGGATTCGGTTCCTCTCCCCTGTTATTATCAGCCATGTACAGTTGGCGTAGTTGGGATAACCATGGGGGAAACCAGGTGACTCTATGGTGCCATTCAGACCTTGGACTACACCACCACAAGACTCAGCTAGAAGAGAAAGAGATAAGACATGTAAGAAAATGTACATCCTGCATTAAAGTATACATTATACAATAAATATATTTTAAGGATACGATCAGGTTCCACGCATTCTTCAGATTTAGTTTTACACAGAGATTAGAACAGTATGATGAAGAGGGAATATGCAAACAATTCAAACTCCCATGACCAAAGTTAAACGCACATTCTTTTATACATTGTGCTCCACACCCTTTAGAAATATTGTAATGGATAGTATATCTGAAGCAAAAATCGAGCAGAGCTTAAATATGTGCAGTATGCAAAGCCCAGTGTTAACAAGCCCATGTCCTCACACACAACTCAAATATAATGCAGGACATGTCTCACAGCCTCCCTCGACACAGTAGCATATGCCATTCAAAGCTTTCATGCAAAGCACTTGAATATGAACACACATGGCATATATTCAGATTTCATAGCCTCCATCCTCTCAGTGTTGTCAGTCTCAGAAACATGATCATCCAGAAAAAAACCTACCACAACACATACACTCATATAGACTCATACATGCACAAAAATACTATATGAAGCTTTTTAAATCACATCCACTATGTGATCACATTGCTCGCTCAGTAAACTCCCTTGACATTAAACATTCACACATCAAACACTTGCAAATGTAAGACCTTGTAGAACCCTTAGACTTCCATCCATCCCATCACTAAATAGATGGATACGAATAAATGTAGACCTATATAGACACTTCTTACACTGTGTAATTTGTTAAGGAACAAAATGATGTGACATTGATCAGTGGAAACCTAAATCATCAACCCGTTGAGGAAAGGGTTCATAATCACAAAAAAGCCAAAATTAAGATGATTCAATTAGTCATGACTTAACTTTAGCACAGACACATGAACACACACAGTCCTCCAGTTAGAGTTATAGAAAAAATCTTTATACAATATAATTCATGCAATCCAAAGTTTGCAATTTCTATGTTACAATAGGTGTTTCAAACTTAAATATATACATGTACACATGAACATTATTTGCACAGACATATATACTAAAGAATTAAAATAGCTACCAGGCTAATTCAATATAATTCTATAATTCAATATAAGAAAAATATAGCTATTATAATTAAAGCTGTTTTCAAAATGTAAAAATCTAGGATCACTTAACAGAAGTAGTGGATGCTACTTAGAGTCACCAGGAAAGTAAATCAAACATGAAATAAGCTAAGTGAGGAATGCTAGCTGGAATACATTTAACAGAAAAACACATACTTGAGGCATGTGTTGTTCGTGGAAATAAAACAGCACACAACTTATGGTACAGAACTCCTAATCCAGTCCTTGTTTACTCTTGAAGAATATACAAGGCACATGAAGATGTGTGGTGCTGAGTGTGTGTCTGTGTGACACACATGAAAGCCAGTAGTAACTGTCAGAGAGCAATGGCCATGTATTTAACTGCACATTACTAAGAATGCAGTCTTTCACACAAACACAGACATGCACACACTCCATTCCCTGTTCACTGGGTCATAATCCAGTCAACCAAATGTTAGCAAAATGTTTGTGAGGCTGTTCTTGTGTGTTTTTGTCTTTTTCCATCAGGCTAATATCAGAAACTGCTCATTGAGTACATACCAGATGTTGTTGTATCTCTGAAGAAACAGAAAACACACAAATACGTAAATACCTACACACAAGCCCAAATGGACAAGCTGGCAGGAACTGAGAAGCACACATACATGTGCACTCACTAACTTCAAACCATCTGGAGTGTCCAGATTAATTTCAGATTGTTCTTCACTGTGTTTCCAACCCAGTTCACCTCTCCCCCTCAGCCGTATCTGTGTCTGTACCTTATTCTGTCTTCAGTTGTCTCTCTCTTTCTGTCTGCCATCTCATCTGCTGCCAGATCCCCCTCTTGAGCAGATGGGATAAGAAGAATTCAGCGGATATGCACATCAACCCGGATACCATATTGTAAGCATCATACTTGGGGCATTTCAGTAAAAAGCACTTTGTTTATCCTCTTAGATAATGCAGAGTTGAGGACTCCCTCTTCAGTTTCCCTCTTCAGTTAGGAAATCAGTAGACTGATTTCTACTGTTAGTAGTGTGTTCTTAGCTATGCTACCTATTTACATCATGGAAGTAAAATCCTGTAATTTGTTTTTTCAGAAGCAACTTCTTGTGGCCCACCAGTGAGCAAACAACTGTGGCCTGCTTTCTAACAAACACTGTAATTCCAACAACTTTTTTTAAATTTAAAAGTAGCATAAAATGAGCTTTTGGTTATCAGAACTTGCCAATAATATAAAAGAAAAAGGTTATACACATCAATTTCAATGTGCAAATGTGCTCTAATAACATAATAATAGATTGAAAAGATGGTATATTCTTCTAGTTCTACGTTAGTACCATGGACTTTACATAAAAGCTTGACACACCAACTCTAACATCACTGCTTCTGGACTCACATCTGGATTAGTATTGTGGCCAATCACCATTCTGGTTTTGCTGGAGAGGGAAGTTGAGCACTAAACAGTTTCATGTTTGTTCGTAGAAAGCAGAGACACTGATTCCTATCAAAGACTGTGATACTTTCATAGTATACAAACAAGTACTAGAATTTCATTCATCAAAATTAGAGTAAAAACGTGGCTCACAGTGTGTTAGTACATTAACTGCACAGCAAGCCATTTTATGTATCAAATTTTTGCATTAAATTATGCTCTGTCTTATATATATATCTATACATATGCTTGAAATAAATGATCAATCAATCAGTCAACATGCACCAGAAGTCACCGACCTTATATATCCAATGAAAATGTCCTGCTCATTGACTTCAACTAGCTGAGGTGAGACCTAGCTGACAGACACAGGCTAATCAGCACCCACTCTTCACTTAAATCGTCTACATTTCTAGTAATGCATAACTTTAAGCATCATTAGAATGGTAAGCTGAACTGCTGTCGTGAAGCAAAAAGCTAGTAGATATAGACCCTGAGTTTGCTATTTGCTAAGTATGACAGAATAAAAAAAAGAGATAGATCTGTGTGTGTGTGTGTGTGTGTGTGTGTGTGTGTGTGTGTGTGTGTGTGTGTGTGTGACAATTTCTGTGTGTGTCTATAAGTAGCGAGTGAAATAGCCACTTCAGACACAGGCGGATAAAAATGTGGTGCCGTTTGCACACTGTGTAATCAGGTGCTGACGTGAATGCAAATGCTAATATGCACACTGCCAGTCTGTTTCTACACAGGGCTAAGTCTTAGATGTACATTTTGTTTGCTTTAGATCCCACAGATTTGAGGATTTTACATGGTATTTGTGAGGCTTTTAATTATTATGCAAGCAAGCCTGCACGGCAATACTGCTGTGAGATACCACCGGTGAAAAAAAAAGAATGCTTGATGCTTTTCTTATTTGTAACAGGCATTCACAGGAACTGCACGACAAATGTCAGCAGGAAAGCCAGAGCAACTTGATGCTTTTCCACTTGTACAATAGTTTTTTGCAATGCGGAAAATGAATTATTTCTTAATCACATCCGCCCTCCATACCCAAACAAAATCTGCTTTGTTTGATAATGGTTTGACTGTGCAATGAAAAAATCTACATAGCAATCTGACAGACTGTTAAATTTTAGGTGCTGAGAAGCAGCAGAGAGGTGGAGAGCTGTAGTGAACTTGACCACAAGGTCCCTGGCTCATAAATCAAATGCTGGCCTCTTCTTTCCACAGCGTGCTGGGCCACAAATCAAATGCATCTTTCTAAGTTACGCTGTGTAGAACTATTGACTGCAGTGATTCAATACCAGCTATGAAAAAGTAGAGAGGAGAGGAGAGGAGAGGAATCTGTTGTCTGTTTTCCTGGTATCCTCTTTTCCTTTCCCTCGTTGCCTCTTCCCCCTCACTCTTCTCATGTACCACCCCCTCCCTCTTTTTCATTATCTCTGTGTCAGAATCATTGTGTCTCTCCCACATTATGTTTGTCTCTCTGCAACCCTCCATCTCTCTCCATCTCCTCTCTCTATATCTTCCTCTCTTAAACCTTCTGTCCATTCTTGCTCTCTTTATTACACCGGTGTTATCACCATGCCTGTACCTCTCTCCATGCATCTCTGTCTACCTCGTGGTCTTCCTCCCTGCAGCTCAATTCCTCTATCTCTTCCCCCAGCTCTGTCATCATTACCCCCATCCTTTTTCCTCTTTCTGCCTCTATCCTGCTCTCTCATCCCTTCATCCAATCTGCTCTCTGTACATCACTCGTTCACCACAATTATCTTTGTATTAGCATCATCTCATCTTTCCCTAAGCGTCATTGCGTTTCTTTCTCATTTCCTCAGTATTATTATCGCTACGTCACTTTGTCTCTCTCCTGGTATCATTATATCTATCTTCTGTGTTTCCTCTCTTATCCTGCTAGAGTGTTAGGTTGTTTTCATTCCACCCACTCACCTGCTATATTTATCACACAAAGAACAAATACCACAACCTCTCTCTGTCTGTCTTTCTCTCTATCACGGTCTTTGTCAGCCCCCCTGTCAAACTGTTTAAGTAAGTGGGGCTGCAGATAGATTCAGGCGTTCAGGGCATTTAGTTGGTGCTCACTGGGGATAAAAGCAGGTCTCTGGAAAATAGTATGAAAGTCCATCTGTGCAGTTAACTATGCTAAAAACTGTTTTGGAAAATACTTTCTCCTGTGCTCCTGTGTAGGCAGTTACTTCTAACACTTGTTCTCTAGTCTGAATCCTTTTACAGCCATCATTAAGTTCACTTTACTAAGAGTAAGCACACATATTTTTAATTAGAATTACATTTATTATAATGAGGGTGTGCAGAAAAGTGATGATTTTGAAAGCAGATAGTCTTTTGCCCAAAATTTCAACTCGGTGATTTTGAGGCCAAGATCATGTTGTGCAATATTTGCTTTTGCCACAAAAATCATTCAAGTGCAAACTGACAAACTAATAAACACTGAACAAACAGAATAGAAACCTTTTGTCAAATAAATCAAAGGGGCGATATGTCAAATTCAATATTAATGTACTCAATGTTAACCAAATGTGCACCGACAATAAGAAGAGGGCAGCTAAACAAATGCAAGGTAAGGGAGAGCACATGCTCTAATACCAGTCACCATAACAACCAATGGATATTGAAAGACATGTATCATGCTCCATATGACACTCACGCTCACACACAAATGGAAAAACACACAGAGTCACACAGGAAGAATCAAGGCTACATCCAGAGTAAATCCCAAACATTGTCACCAAGGAATAGGGGTTGCTGTCTGAAGATAGCAGAGATAGATAGGATTAATGGTTGGTGTGTGTGTGTGTGTGTGTGTGTGTGTGTGTGTGTGTGTGTGTGTGTGTGTGTGTGTCAGACACACGATCAAGGATAGAGCAGACTGAAATAACGATAAAGGGGGGGAAAGGAGATCATGGGAGAGAAATGCACACGATGTGTTTCTATGTACATTGTGGAAAAAAAAAATATATATATATATTAGGGGTGCAACGATATTCGTATCGATATTGAACCGTTCGATACAGTGCTTTCGGTTCGGTACGCATATGTATCGAACAATACAACATTTGTAATTTATTTTATCAATTTTCCTTCTGACGATGCTGTCTGTGTTGAGCGCTCAGTGAATCTGTGTTCGACTACTCCGCCTAGGCTGCACTGTCGAGCGCAGATCCACTGAGCGCTCAACACAGACAGCATAGTCAGAAGGAAGAGCGCAGGGCAAGCTAGCGAGACAGAAGTTAAGCTCTACTTGCAACATTCAGATCTGGCGTTTGGAATTATTTTGGTTTTCATGTGACGTATGACCCTGAAGGTAAGTGAGTCATGGACTAAAGTAAAACAGTATGTTGGATGTGCCATGCAATGCTCAATTACATTGGTGTGAACTAGTGTGTTAGCGCAGTTAGCTCGTTAACGTGTTTGCCGTCTAGCCCCATGCACGGAGCGATCGGCGGTAGCTCGTTAACGGAGATTTGCCGTGTTGTGGCGTTAAGGTCATTTCAACGAGATTAACCTGAAAGCACTAGTGGGAACACAACGAATATGACTGCACATTTACGCCGACATCATCCTAGTGCAAAGACAAAAACAACAAGCATGCTACTAACTTTAGCCGAGTCATTTAGACAGCTGTTAGCACATGATTCTCCTTATGCTGCTGAGAATATAGCCCAGAAGAAGCGGATAGTATAGCTTTTATTTTGGAAAGAGCCATTTCTCTGTAATAAACTCTCTTTTCCAAAGATGAGTGATTCCTCAATCAGATACAGGGCTTGCAATATCGCTAGCCCGACGTCCCGGAGCTAGCGATTTTTTCAGTCGGGCTACCAAAATCTATCTCTTCCCTGCCCGTCGGGCTATTGTAGGAAAAATATATGTCAATGCTTTTGCATTCTTTCAGAAATGTAGCTGGGTAATTATGTCATTGGCATCGGTGAGCCACTGTCAATATGTGACATATTGAAGTCGCGTTTGAATTTGCGCTTGTTTTTTTGCTTTCACTTTGCAATCGTGCGAACTGTGTATAGAGAGCGACAGCACTGATCTGTGAGTGATGATAATTTGCGCACCAATTCCTCTGACATCGTCTTATTAATCGTTAGCTTACTATGCAAACATGACAAGTGAAATCTCCCGCAGCAAGCTTAAACATGTGAGAGGTTGATCGCGCAGAGAATCGCTGAGCTTATGTGAGTGAGCGTGTAAAAGCATTTCAGTTCTGCTGAGCCAAATAAGACAGGTCAGGGTGAAGAAGTGACAGCCAAAGAAAAGCTTACCACAAAACGGAGAAGTTATGACAAATCAGACTATAAGGCAAAAAGAAAGTGCAGCTTTATGGTTTCATGGACAAAATAATTTCCGTGGCTGCAATATGACGAGCTAAATAACCAGGGCTGCACATAAGTGGTCCGCAGGTGCGCATTCGCTGTCAAAATAAAAAACACGCACAAGGGTTAGGGTTAAATTTAAAAACTGTACTTTTGAGTTAAAATATATATTTATAATTTTAATAAATGACAAATTAAAAATGCATGAACATTTTTTTGTATCGAAAAAATATCGAACCGAACCGAACCGTGAATTTTGTGTATCGTTGCACCCCTAATATATATATATATATATATATATATATAATTCTCACTTTCAAAAGCCAACCATCTGAATTTCTGAGGAAAACCAAGTGTCTGCCTATGCAATCAATCATCTTTTAACCTACAGCTCAATAATTATGATCTGATTAAAGTGAATGAAAATGAATCACAGGATTAAAATCTAGCTGAAGCTACACAACCAAACACAAACTTCAAACTAAAAATCATTTGAAAGTACATCATTGGTCTTACTACCACTCTTTCTCCATCTGTGAAAACTGTAAAGTAGATCTGATTCATCATCGAAAATGTTTAGAAACCAGGTTATTAATTTTTCAGTATTAGTGTGCCTGCAGACATGGTTGTTCATAAGCACCAGTGGAAATTCTGTCAATCCATTATTTGTATTTGCTTCAAAAGTCTCAGTAGAGCAGCCCATACTTATTTGTTTGGGGTTTGGGGAGCTGATGTCAGTCCAGTCACGCCAAAGCACGAGGGGCATTTTTATGAAGTGTTGGCAAATGCAGTGCGGAAATGTGCCACAATAACAGCTCATTACCGAAGACAAGAAATAAAAGAGTTGTGCAGATTGTCTTTTTATGTTCAAATAATTTCAATGACATGACTGGCTCTCATATCAAAGTAAAAAAGGTGACTGAGATGTTACTGTATCTTTGTACTCCACACAGGGACCTGAAGTCAAAATGGACTGACTAAAAAAAGAACAAGACTAGAACAAGACTAGAACACGACTGTTCGGTCCTTAGTGTGACTGTTTTGTTTGGTACATTTTGAAACTCACAGTACAGATATTTTTAAACTCTCTCGTTTTGGTATTACCTGAGTTTGCCTTAGTCAGACAGGGTGCATTGTGACAAAGTATATGATCCATAAAAGCTGTTTTGAGCTTAAAAGAGGGAGGTAAGGAAACAAGGAAACAACTCCGCACCCTATGGCAAGTTAGAAGAGTTTTGCCCACAACCTAGAAGCGTCATCATAGACCTGTGGGTACAAATGAAGCAGCTGTTATGGATTCATGCAACATCATGTGTCACATCAATTAAACTGGTTCTTTAAATCTGCAATAGGTGATTTGTTGGAAATTAATGGCAGTGGAAACAAAGCCTAAAAATCTATACTTTCTCAATGTGAGAAAATTTAAATTCCAATGTTTGCTTAGTTTTGGCACTATTTTCTAAGCAAAAGTGTACCTCCATGAAGTTTTTATGCAAGAGGGTCAGTCACAAAAATCTGAGTACTTTCTTCTTTCTTTTATATGGTGTCAGTTATTGCTGTACAGAGGAGGCATCACAGAGCTTTAAGAGTGCATGCTGAGAGAGTGAGACGTTTCTCCACTTGTGTCAGTTTATTTTGAATGACAGATGAAGTTGTGATTAAAAACGTACAGATCACTAAGCCAACTAATTCTAAACTTGCTCTGTGGGAAATTGTGGTTTCAGTGGGAGGAATTTCACAGCCTGCGCAATGGGTTTCAAAGAGAAATGGCTGAAGAAAGGAGAAAGCAGAGGGATGATGGCCCTGCACTGAAAATACTGTTGTTGTAGTTTTTTCATTGTTAAATTAAATTAAAATTAACAATGAAAGATTAAACTGAATTTTCCATTTTAATGGAACTCATTTCAGCACCATTGGACAGTGCATGTGGCTGTCATAGCAATCTCATAGCTGTGCTCTGACATGCACTTTGACAGTATGTGAAATATGGATCACAGGTAAAATCTGCATTTTTTTTTTTTAACTAAAAAAATCCACAATAGAAAAATTGTAGTGGTACTGTTAACACCAACAGTTGGAGAAAAATGAAAATAAACCTTTGTCAGTCAGGTATTTTCTATCTGTGTCTTATTGCATTGAGTTGATTGGCCACAGTTTGACCATGTGAGTGGCTGAAAGATAGTTACATTAATGAGCAGTTGAGGGGGTAACTAACAAAGAACCCAAGTGCACACATACACAAGGTATTGTTTGGTATTGTTATTTATTTATTTTGTGCCAGGAGAAAGAAGAAAGAAATCAGCATCTTGCATAACTAATGTCAATCCAAAGTAAAGTTGCGTGTGTAAAAGTAACATTCCTTTAGTTTAACTTTTAGTTTTTCTTCCAGCACCATGTAGGAGTGCATCAGCCAATGAAGGAAACATGCAAATATACACAGAGCCATCTTACTAGAATAGATGTGACAATGAAAATCGCTGATGCCCCCCTAGCATGCACTGTGTCTAAAAAAAGAGGCAGTATGCTCAGTTTTTCACTTATTTTGGAGATGGGCTAAAACAACAACAACAGAAACAAAATGTATGCATTTCTTTGTATTCTTGAAAAGTAACCCCAGAAATATGATATACCCCCACAAGCCAGAGTCAGCACACAAGAAACCACACACAGATTTTCCAGCAGAAACACGCATAGGATCTAAGGTCAAAGCTATCTGGAAACATTTTGAATCAACAAACTCAGCAACCTCCTGAATGTGTGTTAGAGCTCAGCAAAGCAAATTGGGTGCTGAAAGCAAGCTATATAAGCAATCCTATATGTGTTTTGTCTATAACTGTGTTTTTGAGTCTGCATGTATGAGGCGATATGGCCTTGGGTGTATTGGAGCGTGTTGGTATGTAGTAAATAGTGCTATTATGCTGAGATGTTGTAATATAAACTGAAACTAGCGATCAAGAGTGGGTCACTCTGTCACTGATGAAAAAACAGAAGCCTGGCACCTCAAAGTCCCACATCTGCATTTGTTTTTGTCTTTCGCTTACTCTCGTTCTCTGTAATTTTATCCCTTTCTAAGTATTATCTTTCTCCCTGACACTGGAAATCAATTGCTTGTTTCATCTGACAATAATGCTGTTTTTACTGCAAACAAAAAAACCCAAAAACAAATGAAAGTGGTCCTGCGGCCATTGAAAGTGAACAGTGGTTTTCTATTCTCTAAATAAAAACATCACCAATTGTTTTCCCCCTCTATGATCCATCACAAGTAGCAGCTTTAGTCTTTAAAGACACCTTTATTGTTGTTGTCCCAGTCTCTGTTTCTGAGTTTGTTTTGGTGGTTTTTTATTAAAATGCAGTGTTTATTGTTGCTAACTGATAACAACCATCTATCAGTAAGGAAAAAGACCTTGGGATACACGCTAATGTTGCGATCGTGCTTTATTTTATAGTTTATGAATACTTAGTAAGCGGTTGCTCTCCAGGTTTTCTGAACACCTTTCATATCCATATGCACATCTCAGCATAGTGTGCAGTTTAAAAACTTAAAAAAAATTGAGGAAACTGGACAAGTGGAGGAGAAAAGAAGAATCGGTATGCCCAAAATAAACTATCTACAGCAGATAAACAATACTTGAAAGTAATTTCCTTGACAGCAGAGACGTGACATAGCACCTGGCCATTCAGTTGCTCCATCTGCTGACTGGCTGTCAAGAAGTTATTCTTAAGGAAGGGAAGAGGGCAGAAAAGGCTGATTGTCAGCTTCAAATCATTGTCAGCTTGAGACCAGGAAAGAGGTGCAACAATGAATGTCTTCAGCCATCTGTAAAACATAGTGAAGGCTGTGTCATGGTGTTGAGCTGCCAGGCAGTGGTGTTGGAGAACTTGGCAAATTATAAACACAGAAAAGTACCATCAGATTTTCATCCGCCATGCAGTACGATCAGGAAAATGTCTGATCAGCATCTGCCAATGCAGTAAAAGCATACCCGGATAGACGAACACAGTCATGGATTGGCCTCCCCAGATCCCAGACCCACCATTAAAGAAGCAGTGCGGGATCATCTTGACAGAGAGCAGAACAAACGGCAACAGCATTCAAAGAAGAGCTTTGAATATCCTTCAAGATGCCTGGAAAACTATTCCTGAAGACTACTTAAAGAATTTACAAAGAGAATTACGGTTGTTTTGTAGAATAAAGATGGTCATACCCAATACTGACAAATCTCAGTTTTTGCCTTATATACTGTTTTTCCCTACATGTTTGAATGTTTCAACAAATCACTGTGCTTGTTTCCCATTTTCCAAGCAAAACATACAGAAACGAGGCATGGCTCAAACTTTCGCTTAGTAAATCTGAACCCTTATACCTACTGTTCCTTCATGCTTTCACTGTGTGAGCCAGGTTTTGATCTTAGCCAATAGTTTTTGTTGATTTAACTAAAAAAAAAAAGCACAGTGATTAAAATAAACATTACAAACACGTGCACGAGTAAACAGATAACTACATTAAAAGACACATTTTCTTTTCACACATTAACCTGTATGCAGTTTTGTTTGTCATTTCTTCCTATTTAGGTGCAGGTGTATGCATCATTGGGATAGACCTGCACACACACACACACACACACACACACACACACACACACACACACACACAGAGAGAGAAATGGAAACCCAAATTATACCTTCATAAAGGAATCAAAGCCTCCCCTGTCCAGGTGTGTCCCTTATAATTTTATGTTAATTTCCATTAGAAACTCTTCCTGCTGTGAAAATTATCCACTTATCTTCCTCCTTTCTCTTTCGCTCTCATGTCTCTGAAACAACCTTCATTTATCACTATGCTCTTTTCACACTATAATTTAATTTAATTTATTTAGGTATCTTTTGAGCGTTGAAACAACGACTGTTGTAGCAGGAAGACCTAAAAATGGAAGCTAGTTTAAACTTCATTTTAAAAAGTTGGTGTGAAATATCCTCTTATTTCATTTATTCTGCGGATTCTGAAAGTCACATGATCAGTCTTTGCATTTGCATCTACTTTCAATAAATATAAATCTTATTTAGTGGTTTCTAGGTGTGTGCATTTATAGGACCGCATGAAATGTTTACTTCAAACCTGGAGTTTATTAAAGTATTTTCAGCACAATTTCACTCCCAACTCTTTACATGCTGACGCTTGGTCAGGACCTCTTTTCAAATTTTAACACACCTGGCAGCCTTTTAGTATCATTTCCTAGATGCAGGGTCCAGAAAACCATTTTGTGAGGTGAGGAAGAATAACAACCAACAAAAGCCCGCATAAAGAGGCAGGTGGGGTAGCAGGTGGGGTAGCAGGTGGAGCAGCGAGCGGCATAATCACACTTTCAGCCAGAAAACAGGAGTTTGGGCTCTTTCTTGGAATTTTTTTTTACACTTTTGTTTACTTTTGTTTTTGTTTTAGTGTTCATTGCATTGTAACAAGATGATCAATGTAATTGACTTCATCTGTCAGTGGTTTTAATGTTGTGATTGATCGCTGTATTGTTCACCTTGAATTCCATACCGTGCAACATCAAATCTTTAAGACTTTGCTTGTAATCACCCCCTGTTAACTCATTCATTCATTCAAATGTTTAAATAAGATGCATCAATTGTAAAGCGCTTGATTCTTAAAGGTAGAAAGGCACTTTGTAAGGGCAGTCCATTTACCAATCAATATTTTAGCTGGCAGTCTGACATTAGTCTGTGAAATCACACAGCCTTCATTCACACACTGACACAGCCTGTGTCAGTGTGTGGGTTCCACTTTGTTTAGCCTGTCCCTACCAAGCAGCTAATGCTAACCAGCTGCCTGAGTATCATGCTAGCATCTTGCTAACGCTGCAGACAAATTGATACACAAACTGTCTGTGCACAAAGTGATCATTAAAGCGTATATAATGTAATTAGATGAAGCACCCCATAGTGCAGGCATAGCTTTATTTAACCCTAGAACACTATCGCTATAAATAGTAACACGATCACTAATGCCAGGTGATTTTTACCCGATATAATATAACCAATGAAAAGTAATCAAATATATCAAAATATGACAACACATGACAAATTAGAGTGGTCTTCTTTTACTTTCAACTGTGCTATGTCTAACAAAATGAAAAATAAAACTCCTAAAACAAAATAATGACTCTGGAAAGCTGGTCTTTGGTCCACCCATTCCTGGGACATTTGAGACTTCCCTGGTGATGGCACAGGCTCCTCGACACGCAAACAGCTGCAGGAGAGAGAAATCATGTAAATGTATTTTCTCGGGTGTAAATCACCCAGTGATAGTGTTCTAGGGTTAAATAAAACAAATGTGTTTATTGACGAAGTCTTTGATTCTCTTTTGCTTATTTCTAAATAAAGATAGACCTGTCATATTTTGTCATTTTGCTTTTGCTCAGGAACAGACCTCAAAAATTAATATGCGTTAGAATAATTCTACAGAAATGTAAGTTCACAGAACTGAACTTACATCTACTAAAACAGAGATTCAAATTAAATCAGTTTTTGATAAAATGAGGTAACTAATATAAAAATCTAACAAATACAAACCATCATCTTTCCTACTGAAGAATTTAGAAATAAAAATGCAAATAACAAATAATACATAATATATAATAAATATATCAAAAATATATGCTATGGCTTGTTAGCAATAATTGTTTAGTTACAATATTACAACATTGCCTTTTGTCACTCAAGTGTTCATCAAGTAGTGAAAAACAGCAGATAACACTTTAGGAGGTCATCAAGTATACAGGTCATATACTATGGGTACATAATTACTTAAAAATACTACTTCATTTGAATGCACAATAAAATTAAAATTGGTCTGGCACCAGATTATGGGGTTGTTACAGCTGGAGCTTTATTTTGCTTTATTTATACCAGATCAGCAGGGAATTAAGAAGTAAAAACCTCCAAATGTAAACATAATTAGACTGTTCTTACAATAGGTGCCATTCAGTCTGCACCATTGTTGATAGAAGTGTTTAGGCCCAAAGCATTTTTCATTTAAACTGATGACTCATAGTATACACTCCATGTTTTAGGAAAAAAATAATTTGGTAAAGTGTATGTCTTTAACCCTGAGCTTTTACTGTCACAGCATTATACTTCTGAAATGATGACCAGGTTTAAACAATTTAGTTGCAAAAAATGTAACTTCCATTCTCCAATGAAATTAATTGGAGCTTGTGAATACTAGTATTTGTGTATAGGCCTTCCTTCTTCTTTTTTTCCTTGTGTACTTCTCTTGAAAGTTTATTGGTACCTGTGGATTTTTGTATCCTTGTTTAAGAAACAGGATTAGACAAAATGTGAGGGGGATCAAAACAGACAGAAAGACCAATTTGTGCAATAATTGTTATGTGCATAAAGAGCTAAAATGCATGCAACTTCACACACATGCATACACGCAGTAGAAAAGCTGCTTTTCATTGGATATGATTTCAGTAAGGTGTGTTAGCTAGCGAACTGACCACAACACTGAACATACAAGCACGGATCCCTTGAGAAATAAGACGGGAAAATATGCACAAGTTTAAAGGAAGAAAAACTAACACAAAACTCTTAAGCCAGACACAGAAACAAAAAAGATATACTATGGAGGAGAAAGGCAGAAATGAATACATGCTGCGAGGGGTAAAGCGGTAAAGAGTGCAAATGCAGCTCTTTGCATTCATACGTTTGCCCTTGGGGCCCTAATACTCTATATGCTGCAGTACGCTTTGTTATTCATCTGTGGGGACATTGACGTTTCACATGAGTTGGCAGGTTGTGTGTGCAAAAGAGAGAGCGAGAGAGACAGACACACACATACACAAATAGAGGAAATGAAATTGGAAGTGTATAAGTTTAAATGAAGATGGCAAGATGCGTGAAAAGGGAAAGTGGAGTTAAGACTGCAAGAGGGGAAAACAACCAGCGGAGAGGAATGAAGGCGCAAACATGTTGTCATTGTAATACACATTGGAGAGATAGAAAGGAACTGAAGCACAGGAAGACTCTAGAAAAGGTAATATAATAAAGATTTTCTTAAGTTATTGCAATATCCATAATGATGCTTGATTTCCTAGTTGACTGCAACCTATCCTTAACAGTAAACATTATGTAAGCCAAAATAATTTTCCAAAGAATTTAAAAGCCTGTTCTTTCTCAATCAGCTTCTTGCGCACACACAAACATAAAATTGAATTTCAACCCTTTACTGCTTATCCGTATAAGTTGTGTTATGGTTTTCCTGTCCACAAGCATGCTAGGGTCTGCTTGATTCAGAGGCATGTAGTTTCATCATCATACATTCTGTAGCTCTGTGCAAACATCTTTGTGCCTGACAGTGTTTCGTGACCATGCGGACTACTCCAACGAGACACTACACTACCATGCACAAACTGTGCACGTGCCCTTCAAGTGGACTTAAAAGAACCAAAACAGGAGCAACTTCTCATCATGTTTGTCTGCAGATATCTCTGTAAACAAGAATAAACCTGCCTTTGGGTTATGGTGTGGCTGGAGCTTATCCCACCTGACAAAGGGCAAAAGGCAAGAAAAGTTCACTGTCCATCATAGGGTTAACACAGACGAATAGAAAAACCACAAACTCTCACACTGAGCCCATCGGCCAATTTAGATTCACCAGTTACTATAACAGCAGGAGGAACTGTGGGAGGAAGCTAGAGTACCCACTTGAGAATTCATTCAAACACAGGTAGACAAGCCAGCCTAGCCTACTGGGAGATCTGAACCCAGAACACCATTGGTGCACCACCTCCCCATATTAAAACAATCTTCCTCTTTTCTTTTTTTTTTACATAAAATTTTTAATATCTGTATTTTATTTTCTTTGTTCGCACTAATCTGAAGTAGGGAGAGGTCAATTTAGAAAAGGTGAGAATGCAAATGTGATTTAAAAAAATGTTTTGTTGTTTGACTTTTTAACCTAGTTTTTTTTAGATTGATTTT
Organism: Simochromis diagramma; assembly: GCF_900408965.1. Taxonomy (NCBI): domain Eukaryota; kingdom Metazoa; phylum Chordata; class Actinopteri; order Cichliformes; family Cichlidae; genus Simochromis; species Simochromis diagramma. The sequence continues at coordinate 14,811,735 of NW_024387414.1, read as the reverse complement.
TGATTTATTCACAACAAGTAATGAACATTCAGTATTGCTGAATTTGCTCACAGTAATGAATTTATGCTACTTAAAAATCCCAAAGCTGTGACAAATTTCCTATCATAGCCAAATGTAGAGCAGCATATTGGCAAAATGTGTCACATATAAGATATTTGCAGACATAATGTCACGCTGGAGCAGTTTACTCACAGCAATCTTGCACTGATGCAAGCGGTTTATTTGCTTGCTGCAAGTGGATAATTTCCTGCCTGCATGAGCTCAATAATGGTGTAGCTTGCAGTGACACTGCTATGCCAACATTAGGGAAAGAGCAGACCAGAGAAGGATGTCAACACAAATTAGTTGGGTCAATGCTGTTTCAATAAATAAATAAAGTCTCAATTTTTTTTTTTTTAAATCTTAAAACATTTATAGGTTTTTTTCTTTTCTTTTTTTTGTGAAATGTAAAAACACCAGGAATGCTTTTTTTCAGTATTTGTCAGCTAAAATTGCTCATTATGTATGAGGGGCTTCCCAGCTCCTCTGATTAAATTCTGCATCTTTCTGAAGGCTCCATAACAGGTATCCATCTGCAGCCTATAATTTGAATATGCATATTTTCAAAGCAGCTAACACAGTCCTCATCCTTGAAGAAAACCTGCTGAACCCACATCAAAACTATTATTCACTTGTTGCATATTTGGAATAGTGTGAATTTGTGCTTTCAAATCAGTTAGTGCACTATCTCTGGACTCTTACAAAAATACCAGAGTACACCGCTGTTAAAAGGGATTAAAGGAGCTGATCTGATTTTTCAAGATTGATACCTATAATTTATTCCTCATAATCCAGCTTCTAGCATCAGCACTGCAGGTGCATCACCAGGAGCCCTGCTGCCACTGGACGTGAAATTACCCCAAAATCTGTCAGTCACGACCAAGTACGCTACTGCAATGAATCTGACTAGCAGAAACAGGCCCTTCTGAGGAAGTAGAAGGGGAGGTTGAAAGAAAACGAGTGAGTGAGAAATGGAATGAAAGTGGAACATGGAAAGAGAAGTGGGAGAGGCTGTTGTTTAGTTTCAAAGGGGGAAGGGAAAAAGGGAGAAAGGGAGAGAACACAAAGAGTGAAACCCCCTTTCCCATCTCTCAGTAAGAAATGAAAACTTGTGTCGTTACCAGGGAGGGTGCTTTTATTCTGGTGTTTCTATAGCAACAGTTTCTATGTGCCCATTTTACCGACCTGAACAGTTATTCTTATGCAATGTGTGAGCGTGTGCGTGTGTGTGTGTGTGGCGTGCGTGTGTGTGTGTGTGTGTGTGTGTGTGTGTGTGTGTGTGTGGTGTGCGTGTGTGTGTGGGGGGGGGGGGATAAAACTGAAATGCCAGGAACAATGTAATTATTAGCATCATGCAGAGACAATTGTACATTTTTAACTGATCATACTGCTTGCATACAACACAAAACATCCACACACGCACACACTGGTGCATGCAACAACTTTAAGATAAGGTGACATCTTCACTTCATGAGGGCTTCCTCAGAAACACGAGGATTAAAGGGAATTAAACAGGTAGGCCAAAACAAACAAACAAATAAATAAATGAAGGTTCAAAAATACTGATGCACTTCAGTATTTTTCTGTGCATATGTTAGTGTCCTCCGGTCTCTATTACTTTGTCTTCCAATCCACGCCGCTTTGTCTTTTCCATGTCCTGATCCGTGTAGCTTTGCATGTATTTGTTTGCGTGTAGCTATATATCCTGTATGATCACATCGCATTGTCATTTTCAGGAAAACAGATTGAGACAGAGAGGCATTTCCGAGAACCTGGGACATCCATCTTCTATCGTGTGCAAGTTAGTGTGTGTGCATGTGTGTGTGCGTCTCTAAAAGCCCACAGTTCTTTAACAAACTACGTCATATTTACACACATACAAACAGGATCATTAAACTCAGCGGATGCTGCTTTTTGCCTTCAGCACTTCCCATGACAACAAAATCCCATCAATATTCTCACCTAACCTTTTCTTGCTGCAGTAATCACCGATTAAGAGTGTGTTAGAAAGACATAAAAAAGGCCGTGCGGGGAGACTGAGTGAGAATGATGTGGTGAAAGAGTGATAAAGGGAGGAGAAGTAAATATAAATATATGTGGTATATATAAAGTGTATGAGAGGAGGGAAGGAGAAAAAACGAGGACACATACACTTATTCACAGGTCAAACGCATCGTGCCTACTCAGCATGAGTCGTTCTACATGACAGGCTATTGTAATTTGCCTATTATGGTGATGGTAATCATATTACTATGAATGGGTTCCTATTGAGATTAAACAGAATACATTTTTGAAGTGCTACAATGTTGAAGAGTTCAGGAGACACACACTACTGCTTTGACATTATATTTGAACTACCGTAAAAAAAAAAAAACGCTGCAAACTTGCAAAACCAACATCTGGGCTCAAACAATGATTGCATCAAAAGAGAAAGAATTAAGTAAAAGCAGCTTGCTTCAGGCTTCCTCATGATTTTGGTCCCCGAGCTGTCTGACTCCCAAGGAGCCTGACATCCAGTCACCATTCCCACCCTCAGAACTATGTATGAATCTTTCTCATTCCCTCTTTCATTTACATTCTCCTTCAACGGGATTTCTTTTCCTGAAAATGACAGAAACTTTTTCTTAATGTTTTTAGTATTCCCAAAATGGGAACCTCAACTCAGAAGCACACCACAAGAAGAAAGCCAAATCAAATGTCAAAGCTATGAATCACGGCTGAACTTTTGTCTTTGAGCATAGCTCATGCTACATCAAACTTTAAGGCAGCTTTAAATGTGTATTTAAGTTTAAAGCATTTTACAAAATGGCAATCGGGAACACATATTGAAGAAATAACAAGTTTCATAACATGTTAAAAAGGACTGTACATTTTGTTGCAGATATAGCTACAACAATGAGCACGGCCCTGGCCCATTCAGTCTCATAATACCAGAGGAGATAGCGAGTCATAATGCTGTCCTCAGTTCAATATAAGGGGAAAAAATATGATAAATAACAAAGCAGCAACAACATATCATTTTGTTGTTGCTATCGTGTTTATACCCATATGGAAAAGATATATATAAATCTTATAAAGTTTGTATCTGTCTTGTGTGAAACTTGTATGAAAAGCATATAAGAGTGAAAACAGATATAAGATCCCTTGAAAAATTATATAATGAAACTTGTATGTTTTGGATACTTACTAAAACAATGTATGAAAGTAATGAGAAAGTGGCCACTTTCATGAGTAAATCATGTAAGCCTTATATGATTCACTCATGAAAGTGGCCACTTTCATGAGTAATCACATATAAGTTTTTACTATTTCTTTTCCATATGGATAAACATGAAGCTCAACAAGTTATCCATAGATCCATCCACTTTCTTAACCAGTGATCTAACTCATGGTGTCAGGGGACTGAGCCCGTCCCAGCTGTGAGAGATGGAGTATAGCCTGGACCCTAAATCTTTCAAAGCGTTAACAGAGAGGCAGCCACTCACCCTCGCATTCACACATGTTCATGTTCAATTTAGAATCACCAAATAACCTAACCGAAATTTCTTTGAATGGTAGGTAGAAACCAGAGAACCTGGGGTGAACCCATGTAGGCACAGGGAGGACATGCAAATGCCACACAGGAAAGCCTGTGGTCAAACAATTTTTTCAATTCAATTCACTGTATTTATTTATATAGCACTAAATCATAACACCAGTTGCCTCAAGGTGCTTTGCATTGTACATTAAAGACCCTATAATAGGGTGACCATATTTTGATTTCCAAAAAAGAGGACACTTGGTCCAGTCATGAAGAACTTTAATAATACTGTTTGCTTAAAGAAGTTTTTAACATATTTAAATGATGCCTTCTCTGTGCGGTTAATAAATGGTGAAACAACAATGTCATATAGATTACAAGTAAACAAGGGCAAAAAAAACCCTTAAAAACCTCTGGAATTAAATAATGGTGAAGAAATAAGCCTCATCTTTATAAGAAAAATTACCAGTACCGGGACGATACGAGGGAAATTTATTTTGCAGTTCGTCTGAAAAGCTGCAGTTGCGCTTTGGCATCTTTTAAACATCACCAGGCATGCTGCTGTGTGCTGTCTGTCCCGTCTGTGAGCGCAGAACAACAACTCACAAAGCAGCAGCTCGGGGATGACGTTACACAAATGGGTCCTCTGTAGGAAAACCCGGACATTTTCATCAATCTCGAAAATCCCCCCGGACAGAACGTGAAAAGCGAACATGTCCGGGAAAAAGAGGATGGTTGGTCACCCTACCCTATAATAATACAAAGAAAACAGAGAAAACCCCAACAATCATGTGACCCCCTATGAGCAAGCACTTTGGTGATTGTGGGAAGGAAAATAGGACCATAGTGAGTGAAAGAGGTGATTGAAGAAGCCTACAACTACTGCAATGCAACTAAGGGAGGATTCAGGGTCATCTGAAACAACTCTAACAATATGCTTAAACAAAAAGGAAAATTTAAGCATAATCTTAAAAGTAGAGAAGGTGTCTGTCTCCTTAATCTAAAGTGGAAGCTGGTTCCACTGAAGAGGGGCCTGAAAGCTCAAGGCTCTACCTCCCATTCTACTTCCACATACTCTAGGAACCAGAAGTAAGCCTGTAGTTTGATAGCAAAGAGCTCTGATATGTTACTATAAGGTCTTTAGAATAAGATATGGCCTGTTTATTCAAGAGCTTGTACGTGAGGAGCAGGATTTTATATTTGATTCTGGATTTAACAGGGAGCCAATCAAAAGAAGCCGATATAGGAGAAATATGCTCTGTCTTTCTAGTCTCTGTCAGTACTCTTGCTGCAGCATTTTGGATCAACTGAAGGCTTTTCAGAGAGTTTTTAGGACATCCTGATAGTAATGAATTATAGTATTCCAGGCTAGAAGTAATAAATGCATGATTTAGTTTTTCAGCATCAGTCTGAGAAAGTTTTTTTTTCTAATTTTGGAGATTTTGTGCAAATGGAAGAAAGCAGTTCTACATGTCTGTTTAATATGTACATTGAAGGACATGTCCTGGTCAAAAACTACTCCAAATTCCTCGCAGTATTACTTGATGCCAGGGTAATGTGGCTCAGAGTAAGCATCTGGCTAGTTACCACATTTCTAAGACTTTTAGGGCCAAGTACAATAACTTTACTTTTATCTGAACTTAGAAGCTGAAAATTTGAGGTCATTCAGGTCTTTATGTCTTTAACACATCCCTGCAGTTTAGCTAGTTGGTGCGTGTGGCTTCATTGATAAAGTTGGGTGTCATCTGCATAGCAGTGAAAATATATGCTATGCCTTCTAATGATACTGCCTAAGGGAAGCATGCATAATGTAAACATAATTGGTACTAACTCTGAAACCTGTGGAACTCCATAATAATTCTTAGTGTGTGAAGAGGACTCTCCATTTACATGAACAAATTGGAGTCTATTAATTGCTGTTATAAAATGTTATGATCAACAGTATCAAATACTGCACTGAGATCTAGCAGGTCAAACACAGAAATGAGTCCACTGTCGGAGGCCATAAGAAGATCCTTTGTAACCTTCACTAAAGCTGTTTCTGTACTTTGATGAGCTTTGAAACCAAAACTCTTAAAATAAACCATTCCTATGCAGATGATCAGTTAGCTGTTTTACAACTACTATTTCAAGAATTTTTGAGATAAAAGGAAGGTTGGATATGGGGCCTAAAAGACACATTGGCTACACAGTACTGAAGAGAAACCTAGGGTTGGTCTTATTTCCTTCAATTGGTGATGAATAGTAAGATGCTAACTTTACAGAGGGCTTTTTTATAGAGCAGCAAATTGGCTTTCCAGGGTAAATCTTCTAAATTAGTGAGACACCATTTTCTCTCCAACTTACGAGTTATATTTAAGCGTTAAGGTGTACATTTAGGAGTTATACTAGGGACTCAAGTACTTCAGATTTGAGGTTTTCTTTTTCAGAGGAGATCAATAGTCTGGATAGTCATGTTTTGGTGGGATTTAATAATTTGGACAGATTTCTTTAAGTGATGACGTGATGAATGCTGCTTCCTGGCCCAAACTACTATGCGTTTAATAAGGCTGTTGTGTTTTTAACATGTTTTAATGCTTTGTATCTTGTTCTGTTTAATCTCAACAAGCCCCTAAAAACAGTCAGTGATCACTGCCTCTCTCGGTTTTTATTACCGCTATTCATTTTAAAGCTCAGTTTTTATTTTTTTTGACAACTTTATTTATAATTTTCCAATATGACAAAAGTACAGAAAAATATAACTCGAATTGCAATTACAAACACTGCCATTGTGAAACTGGTTGCGCCACGCAGTGGCAAACCAGTTGGATGCAGGAAAATGTGTAATCTATGGGCACATACAAAGCTCATATAAAGCTCAGTTTTTAAAACCTTACAATGTAACTGCAGCCCAGCCCATGCAGCAGTAGATTAATGACTAACCTTGTATTGTGGATGGATGATCTCAGTTGTTCCCGTGTCTTTAGTTTGGTCCGTTTACAGCATCCTGCCATGCGATTGCATTTGTCCCTAACCATCGGGAACCCTCACGTTAACTTTTATCGAGTGGAAAAAAGTTAGCATTCATCCTCCAGCTTCACTGTACTAATGTTATGCTAACATAGCTGTGTGTGTAGCAATCACGTAGCGCATCATTATATACCAGCTAGCCAAACTTCAGTAACTCTACAAACGTCACTGCTGTTTACTTTCCTGTCCTCATTTATGTCGGAGGTGATAGCATAGTTGTACATTTTAATTTGTTTCAGAAATCCCTCAGTCAGAACATGGTATATTATATTTAGATGGAAACTAGCGAGCTAACTCCCTGCTAACATCTAACTCCGTTAAATTTAATAAATTCTGTGTTCATGGATGCCTGGATGTTAAACTTAATTGTTACACCTGGTAGAGCAGCCACACAGATCATTTTATTACAGATGAAAGAAAGAACTGACAGTTTTCTCAGTGATGCCGCAGTGATAGTTTGACTTAGGGACCTGCAGCGGAGTTTGAGCCCAGACATGGCTAATGACATCAGACTTAAAGACCCGATTGGGGTTGATGCCGTCTCCCCTAACAAGACCAGGTTTCCTCCAGAAGGTTACCCAATTTTCTATAAAGCCCAATTAATTTTTTGGACACCGCTCAGACAGCAGTAATTTAAGGTGAACATGTGGCTGAACATGTAACTCGTGGTTCGAATAGGACGGGGACCAGAGAAAACTACAGAGTCCAACATTGTTTTGGTAAAGTTACACTCCGATTCAATATTGATTTTAGGGATCTCCAATTGATGCAACCAGGTGTCATTACTGCCAACGTGAATTATACTTTTGCTGAATTTATGTTTACCCTTAGCCAGAAATTTTTAAATTTCCAGAGTTTGCTCCCAGGCAGGTGTGTTACAGAGTGGTGAAAAATGATTACATATGAACGGGTTGGTGGTGCACTGGGGGCTTCTGTTTAGGACTACGCTTCCTCCACACCGCCACTTAGCCATCCTGTTTTCCTGGCTGCTCGGGACAATCTGCCGGTCGGGAGCTAACTTAGCCTATGCAACCTTTGTGTCTCCAATTCAGTGATTCTGGCCTCCAGAGCTGCAAACAAGCTACATATATTACAAGTGTCGTTATGACTAAAGAAGGCTAAGTTATAAACATCTACACAATGAGCAGGAAAGTGCAGGAGGGACAGACAGAAGAGGCCATGCTGGCTACGAGCTAAGCTAAGCTAACAAATCCCTAAAGACAAGTGAGTGAATATTGTGAATATGATTAGCGGGTGAATCAACACACAGTGTGCTTTGGATAAAGCATGTGAAGATTACACGAGGGGTTCTTAAACGTTGCCAGGGACCCCTTACAAGGGGTAAATTTTTTTCAAGGACCTCCTTATAATCCTCATGCTGATAATACTCATGCTTTGTGATAAGATGCCACTTTAGCTTGGCTGACTTCATTGCTTCATTTGCTAGCACCTGAAAACACACAATGATGACACAAAAATGTTCAACTAGCAACCTGACTGTAGCATGATAAAGTACAAATATGTATTACATTTTAAACTTAAATACTTAGATACTTAAATATATTCTAAAATCACATATTAGGTCACTTTAACAAACATTTTATCAAATTCTCCAAGCAGTAATTATTACACCAAAAACAAACTATCCCAAAAATCTGTCGTACGTGTGCTAGCAAAGATGGAATTACTTTTAGGTTTTTGGATTTTCTGAAAGAGTATTCAGCTGTTGAGCACAAGAAAATGTTCATTACAACAGATGCAATGATTCTTAGACACTTCTAGTCTGATATGACTATTCTAATTTTCCATCTAAAACCACAACTTCTTCTTTTTTAATTAAAAATTCTGTTTATGTTTATAATTTTAAAAACAGACTTCTTAGTAACTTAGATTTACTCATAAATTGCACCAGATCACACAATCCTATATGACTGTCAAAGTAAAGCTCAATATATATATATATATATATACATATAAAATAAAATCCATGTGAAAATGAACTACAGTACATTTCACTTTTCTAATGAGTTTTATGTCTATATAGATGCCGCAGTGTTGAGAATCTGTGTTTCAAACAATGCATAAACAGTTGAACCGATCATGTATGTCACATGTCACGGTTGTAGCTAAAAATTGGTGAACAGCAACAACTACTGCGGCACAACATTACACTGTGTTTCACAGATGCGAATCAATAAACTACTATGAATGCCTGAATTGTGGCAATGCCTAGGTGTATTTCTGACAGGGGTGCACATCTGGCTGCACAGAGTCGAATTTTCAGTGATTGCTGAGATTCAGCTAAAAAGAGACAGATTCCAGTCACTGCCAGATCGATCAGGGTACCTCTGTTTAACACTGAGCTATGCAAGGCTAAACATGTCCCTGACCAAGCTGTATGTCTGTGATGAAATTGATTATTGATATTTTCTCATTTGACGCTTGATTTTGACGAGAAACAAGCATCCTTCTTGTTTGTTGTTTTTGATTCTCCTTTGTCTGTTACCATGTGGGAAATCAGGTTGGTGTTTCATTAGAATTACATATAAAGCAGCAGAATAACATGTCGCCAAGGCCTCATCAGCCACATATAAAAAGTGATATACATGAAAACCATGTTTATGCTTTCAGCCAAGATCTGGATGTGGTTAAGGTGGAAGAAGTACAGCCCAAGAAACAGAATGAGATTAAAGGAATTATACAGGTGACTACATGTAATATACATATAACTGATTATATAGGGATAAAAAGAGCTTGTTTGATTCAGCAATTATTCATGATAAAAGAAAGGGTTAGACATGAGTAAAGACGGGGGGTAGAAAGAGAGAGGTGAAATGAATCAGTGGAAGAGGAATTGGTACTTAAAGAAATGAAAAACTGAATACAGATGAGTAATGAACTGATTGAATACTCATTAATGAGAGAAAGGAGCAAGAAGGATGGCTGCTTAGAGAGACAGTGAATAGAGAGCTGTGAGAGAGCCACTTCATCCGCAAGTATTTCCAGGACGTTAGTGTCCAAAAGAATTGAAATGCAAGCTAAAGCTAAAATGTATTAAAAGAGTCAAACAAAAATACACAAAAGATAGAGAGCAAGAAAAGAAACATTTTCAGCTGTCCAATAATATCATAAGTATACTTTTTCAAAAAGATATTTATGTACTCATTTAGAGAGACACCAGCAAAAACTATATCTGAAATTAAGGGTAATCGACCTTCAGAAAATATCACACAAGTCAGACTGAGAAGTTGAAAACTTGGTCAAATAATGTCAGTAAGTCATACCTTAATGGTTGCTAATTATAAGCTGCATTTCAGAAGTTATTTCACGGTACAGCACTTGATCTGGCTTAATGAAAAATCCTACATTTTGACATTTAAATTCTTTTGGCACTCCCGCCTCCATGAAAATGGAAAGAAATGGTTCTTTTAAACTTTTAGAAGCCTTGAATTTTATCTCGTAAGTGATTCAGGGGATTTTACTTGTATGTATAATTAATTCCAATATTTAATTTTCCTCTGGGAAATGGATTTTTTTTCCTTAACTATGGTCAATTGGAAGAACGACTGCAGTGTAATAATAACCGTATTACTGCCTTACGCTGAACCATGTGTTCAACTGTAATTAATGTGACTGTGGTGATTCTCACTCCAAAATGATCCATAAAAGTTGTTGTTGTTATACTTTTCTTTATTGTTAACTGCTTACTTGATTGCTAGTTGTTACTTCCTCTGCATAGGAGAAACCAAACAGCCTCTCCACAAACACATGCCACAACCTGCGAAGGTCACCACAACAGGGGAAGACTCAGCTGTACACCTGCATTCAAAGGAGAAAGGACTCTTAAGGGTGCTAGTGTTCAGATTTTGGACAGAGAAGGCAGACATATGGTTTGAGAGAGGAGTAAAGGAGGCCACTGTGAATGACCATTGTTGAACAGAGATGGTGGCTTATGACACCACCTATCAGTCAATGCAGTCCTGAGAGCCCTTCACAGATGATTCAGTCCTCATTCATACCCACTGAGGTCATGCCTCAGGTGAGTTCAGTAGCTCGCACAATGGTGGGGTGGGACAATGTCTCACAGAGGTTTCACCTGTTGACCAAGATGACAGGGATGACCCATGTCTTTTTTCACACCTTGGCTAATTTGATGGCTCGCATGCTCAATACAAGTGAAGAAACCTGAGAGGCAATATGTCTTTAAAAACCTAAAGAAGTCCAACTGACTTCTTTCAGACTCTGAAGAGAACACCAGAAGCTTCTTTCTGACTGACTAAAAGAGGTCAGTCTATAGTTCAGCGGTTGTGTACGCAACAATTTGGACATGTCTTGGGATAATTAAATAAAAATATAAATAAGGGATAAATAGATAAGTACAATCCCTACAGGAAACTATTTAAAAAATCCAACCTGCACTAACATGCCATTCAGAACTGCATTAATTCTGCATGGCACAGATTCAAAGACTATGCTGGAAACATGTCTCAGAAAGTTTGGTACATAGTGACATGATAGCATCTTGCTATTGCTGCAGATTTGCTGCCTGCACATCTGTGATGTGAATCACCCGTTCCACCACATCCCAGAGGTGAGCTTTTGAATTGAGATCTAGTGACTGTGGAGGCTATTTGAGCACAGTGAATTACTATCATGTTCAGGAAACCAGTTTGAGATGATCTGAGCTCTGTGACATGGCATATTATTCTGCTTGAAGCTGCCACCAGAGGACTGGTACACTGTGGTCATAAAGGGATGGGCATGGTCATCAGCAATACTCAGGTAAGCTGACAGAGTTGTACGTACTTCTTTTTGCTACAAAACTCTAAAAATATGTTTCTTTTTCAGAAAACACTAACAACTAGCTGTATTTTCAAATGTGGTTAGGTTCATATTTTTTGAGGGCATCCGGATTAAATAATGTGATTCCAATAGATAATCTGCAAAGCTTGATCAGCAACGTAGATAATGTATTTTAATCACAGATTGTGAAAAATCGCTTGTGTCCTAAACAATATTTTGGATAGAAATTTCTTCAAAGAATCTGTTTCACAGAACAGAAAACACAGAGTGTCTGCTGGATTGTCTTTGTAGGTTCAGCTAAGTACATCTTAAGAATTCTTTGGACACAGAAAACAGGAAGTGAAGAGTAGCCTCAAGCTCTGTTTTGTTTGTTTTGTAGAGGTTTTAGAATAGCCTGTAACTGTTTACCAGCTCAGGTGATTTATGAGGGGGTACATATTGTTGTGTCTGCTTTATACTTAGTTTCACACACTGTTTTTTTTTTTTGTTTTGTTTTTTTCTGTTAACCTAAAGTCTAAAGAAGGTCATCAAAAATATTTTTGTTAGTTGAAAGGATAAAAAGTTTATTTTTATTTTGGTAAAAAGAACCACTGTTCTTCTTGTAGTATTGATCCCAAAAATAAATAATTAACAGACAATTCTTCTTGTACTGCTACAAAAATATAATGTAGAGTTCAGAAAATTATATAAACCATCCAAGTCATATTTAATTCATTAAAGATAAACTGCAGTCATGCCGAAGGACTTTGATGTCATTTGAGAAACATATTAATCCAGCTTGATCCCATATTTTGATGACAAACTAGACTTTTTTAATCCACTTTACTGGAGGGCATAAAACGGTACAGCCAAACATCAACACATTTGTCAGTACAAATTAAAATAAAAAGCAACTTGCTCTCCTGAAAGAGATCCAAAGTCTTTTTATCTCCATTTCTCAACTCATGGACACTAGCCTAACTTTAAAAACACATATGCGTGTCTGTGTGTATTGATCTTCTCACCCAAGGATGCAGCTGTAGCTGCTCTATTGGCTTCGAGTTGTGAGTCTGCATTATGCTCAGTCACTCAGCTAGCCAGTCAGCCAGTCATCCAGCAAGCTATTTCATCAACTAGCCAGCCAATCAGTCAACCAGCACTAAGCCTGTCAGCCAGTTATCCGGTCAGTTAGTCAACCGACCTGGGAGCCGATCATTCAGTGAACCAGTCAGTCAGTTTGACAGGAGAGCAGCCAATTAGAAAAAATCTCCAGCTGGTCAGATGAGACAGGTTTTTTCATGAGTATGATAAATGTTGAACATATAGTATGGTATCTGAGGGCGCAAAACTCATCCCGCTTTTATGATGATAAATAAAGCATTAGCCAGTCATCCTGCTTGTTTGTCTTTTTTCACCCAATATTGATTGTTGTTGTTGAGATGGTCCTTCAGCAGTGAAACGTAAAGGAAAACAGAATTTTACATGCCTAATATAATAGGCTTTGTTTACAAGTGTGTTTTCCCATTTATAAATAGGCAGCAGTGCAGAGCAGGAGTCTCTACCAATAACACTATATGGGAAAGAAAGGGGGATAGGATGGGGAAAGGAGTGCCTGGATCAGTGTTTGTTTTATTCACTTTGACAGCTCGTTGACAGCACTGGCTTGTTTTTGATGCTGTCAGACGATTATTCATTTAGAGCTGAATGTAGTTTGGACCACAAGGCCTATTAAATTATACACATTGGACAGAAATTTTTCAGCACCACACAGACTGCGGAAGCTATATGGGTATGAGACACAGAAGTTTATTTCAGTTTAAGAGCACAGATATGGGAAGGCATCAGGCTGTGCACTACATTTGCCTGCGACGAGGGATGCTGGGGGGACTAGTTAAATCATAGATGGCCCATTCTCACTGACCCCGAACAGTGGAGTTACCATGAGAGTTGTGATGTAAAGAATTAAAATTAACTTTTAGAACTTTTGCATCATTTGACACAGAGAAAATGTATGAGTGAGCCCAACATAGTATGCTTGGGCTCACTGTCCTGTTCCTAAACTTCAGCTGTTGGACAGTTGGCATTACATTTAACTGCAATGTGCTCAAGTCCTGTCACTGTAAACAAGCCCAAATTATCTCCACCACCGTGCTTAGCAGTTGGTATGAGGTGTTTCTGCTGATATACTGTGTTTCGTTTTTGCCAAATATTGCACTCTATGGACAAACATCTGCATTTTGGTCTTGTCTGTCCAAAGCACATTGTTCCAGAAGACTTCTGGTTGGTTTGGACGCAAAGTGCAAACTTAAGCTGTGCTGTCATGCTCTGTTTAGAGTAAAGAGGCTTTCTTTTTCTGTAATTGTGTTGTCATGAACTTGATATGATAACTGTAGATTATGAGATGTAACGTGTTCTTTGCAATTCCTCTGAGTATTGTATGGTCTGGGGAGAAACAATTGTGTCTTTGATGTTGATGTCTTTCCTTCTTGGCATTGTGCTAGAACACACCTGAATGCTCCATACCAACAAACTTCTAAAACATCTGCTTTTATAATGTGGGGTCACACTTGCTGATGATCAGGTAATCGACTGGATTGGATCAGCAGCACTTTGCTATCCTTCAAACACTGTAAGGGTGCACTGCTTCTGCATTTAGGTTTCATTTTTGTTAAATAAATAACTACATGATATGCCATGTTTTGTTACTCATTTGAAGCAGTAGTTACCTAATTTTAAAATTTGAAAGGATTATTTTTATTTTGTCATGACACATAAAACCCTAGCAATGACAGAAAGTGTACTTTCTTTTGTCTGTGTCTACGGGCAGGTAGGTAGGTTAGTAGACATTTTTATATATTTACAAAACTGTTGGACCACACGTTTTTCTGTGTATTTTCTGATTATATTTCTCAGAGACAAGTATAAATGACACACAAGATCTTTATCATCAGTGTCTAGCCACATGACAGGACCCTGTTTCCTCCCTGACGAACGACCAAGTGATTTATAAGACTGCGAAAAGTTAAACCACAATGACACTGAAAAATGTCCATGATTTCTGCAGCATGTTCAGAATAATGGCATGAAAGTAAACAGTCAAACAAGCAGCCGACTACATTCAGTTCAATCCAATTTTCTAATCCCCACAGAAGTGACTGATTTTAGGGCAAAACATGCTCAGACAACAAACTGGCAAGACATATGAGAAGCAGAGAGTGGAGGAAAGTAAGAGAGAGAACGCGGCATTAGTCCAAAGGGCAGTTCAGTACAGAAGCCTAATACTGTGTTGTCCAGATGGTCCGGCCTTATTCTAGAGGCATATGTGTTTCTGTAATCAACATCAAGACCACAAGTCCTGCTTGTGACCCATAAATATGGATGTTACTCTTCTGACAACATGACATTTACCTTAAAGTCTTAAAGTCACTCATATATATTTACTTATGTGGCAGAGTAAGACAAAACTTGCAAAAGAAGGAGTCACCCAACATTCAATTAATTGAAATGAACAAAGAAAACACCATCATAACTGAGTGAAACTGTGTAGATCTTGTGTTAAAGGGTAGCTCGCCTTTCTCTTATCCTATCGTCTTTTCTGAGTGTTTTCTCCGTCTCGCTTGCCTTGTAGTTGCTGACAGGATAAATTCACTTCTCCGTCTCTCTTATGTGAGGTGCACATGTAAGCTGCCCCGTGGCTATAATAAAGCCTTTAAACACTTAAATGAAAAAAATGTATTTTGACTGGTGATGGCTGCAGAAATTATAACATTTATTTATAGCCTAACAATAAACGCATGCAGCTACTCGCTCTCACTCCCAGTCACTTATAGTAAAGCCAAGCAATCACCGTGGTATCAAGTACTGCAAAGTGAGTTTCAGTGATTGAATTTAAGTGATATACTACAACACAGATGATGGATGGTTCAAATAGATGTTTTAATTTGCCAGTGCGCATGGTTTCATAGGTGTGCAGAAGCAGCCAGGCTCCAAAATCTGCACTGGGACTTGTCAAACTGTAAGTGTCTAATTTTCAGCTGTTGTTTAATAATTGCTCTTAAAACACTCTGACACAAAGGAGTCATTGATCTGGGTTATATTACACTGCTTACCTTAGGGATTTTTTTTTTCTTCTAGTTATTTTATCTGCTTGTAATTATTGATATTGAGCAGTAGGAAGAAAGCTGAAGTTGAGACGGTCGATCCCTGGAGCGGCCTCAGTAATATTGGAAGTTGATTGCCCTTGAACCCCTACCATCAGAAATACAAATTAAAAATACTTTCTTCCACTTTACGGCACACAGGAATTCATCTTGTTGACAAAAGTTGGTGATGATGGTGGTGTGGATGGTGGTGTGGATGCCGTCAAACTGAAGAGAAATTCTTCTATGTACATTTAATTTGGATAAGTCCACAGAATGGAAGTCACAGAGGACTCTCATGTGGTGTGGGGGGAAAAAAAGGAAAAAAAGAAACGTTTAAGTTCTGTGAGGAGCCACATTAAGAGCAGCTTATCTACTGCAGAAGTACAGTGGGGCGTCTAATCTCTCACACGCTCACCAGCACACCTAAACAACACACAGAAACACAGACATGCAAACTGGTGGGAGATGTGGAGGGTATGAGGAGTGCGTGGGGGGGAGCAATCCAGTGTTATCCACCTAATTCTGTCTCCAGCAACACTCCCCACTCACTGGATTAGCTAGTGGGCTTTGTCAATACACTGTAGAGAGGCAGGGAGAGAGCAAGCCTGCGAGTGTGTGTGTGTGTGTTTGTGTGTCTGTGTGTGTGTGAGAGAGAAAAAGCAAGTAAGAAAGCGCTTTTGCATGTCTGTGTGAGAGATTCAAGGTCTTGTCTAGAAAAGTACAGTTTGCATTTAGATAGAGGAAGATTGAGTGTAACTCCTGCGAGTGCCTGTATTTGTGAGTGTGTACTGGTGTGTGTGTTTGCGTTCATGCTTTTTAAATTTTTGTATGGATTTTTAGAATTTTATGGAACCGCTGTAGATAAGAAAGCACACAAAAATACAACGTGAATGTCTGAAGACGTGCCAGCCAGTGAGTGTGTGTTTTAGGTCGGCACACGTGTACGCACACTTTACACTGATTGTTTCACAAAGCATAGCAAAACGTAGGGTGTGGGAGGGGTTTGAGAATGGTATGCTATTTATCAATATTTTCCATAAGCTTGCCGCATTGACTAAACGGACTAAATTACTGAGCCAATACTCAGCGTAAAACACTGTATAAGCTTCCCAAATGAATGAATCACTTGCTATAGTCTAACTTACAGAAGGAGAAAAACACAAGAGGAAAAAACGAGATGGAGAAGAGGGGGAGGAGAGAGACAGGGGAAGTAACAGAGAGAAAGTGAATGAAACCTGGCTCCTATTTGCACTGCTTTTTCCAACAATTGTGTTTGTGTTCCTCGCTGGTAAATACCAGGTCAAATTGTATAAAATGCCATGGAGGCTTTTCTCGAGGTTTGCAAAACACTCCATGTACGGCGGATTTGCAACGGAAATGCGTTTTGGTTGTTTACATTTAAATTGTGCTCATTTTTATGTAGAGATGTTACATAAGCCACACTTTGCTTTCCAAAACATCAGACTTTCAATTAACCAATATCAACCGAAAGATGGGTAAAATGAGAAATGGTAAAAAGATCATTTAAGAAGAAAATGAAAGGGTTGATGTCATCAGGGGGTATTTGTGTGCGTTTGCACATTCGAGGAAGCTTTTTCATACATGAACGTTTGAGTGGGCTTTAAGATGACAGAACAAAAGAAGAAGAAAAAAGCCCTCACTCTAAAACTAGGCCAATATCAACCTTAAAACATCATACATACCAAATCCTTTTTTAAAACACTCACAATATAAGTTTATTTATTTTAACTGGAGACAAAGGAATTTTGTAATACTTATAGTTTGCAGTGAGGTAACTGTTTCACAGTTAAATGATTTACTGGATTACTGATTCAACAACAGCTGTACAGGGTGTACCCCACCTCTTGCGCAGTGGGTGAGTGATAAGCAATAAGAGGATGGATGGATGGATAACGCCAAACTACCTCAGTAATTATCAGGACTCAACAAAATGTGTTACATGATTTCATCTTGTCTTATTAAGAAAACATTTACTTTTGCTTTTGCTGATCAGAAACAGGTTTTCTGGGAACAAAATGTTCTAATTTTAAATTACCAAAAAGCATATTTTTGATCCCAATAAAACAATCTTATAGTACCAAAAATGAAATATCTAATCCTATACAACAAAGAGACATTTTGATAGAATTTTGTTTGATTTTGTTTCAGATATAATGGGATTAGGCAGATGGATGATGCTACGACTGAAAGTCATCATAATGTTTAGCCAGACACAGTATCTGCAACAGTGTGGTGTTTGTCAAAAGATGAATAAGTAAAAAGCCTCCAGTTAATGCCAGCTCTCTATCAGAAAGCACATCTACCTGCATTTAAGAAGATGAAAGTGCATATCGCCCAGTGAAGGTGGAGTCCATCATCTGTTATCCCTCAATACTTTAATAACTTGAGGTAGCTTAATGTATAGTAGGTACAGTCAATCAGAAAGACTAATAAACCTCTGCTCGCTGTGTGAGACAGAGTGGTAGCTGATCACACAGATGTTCAACACACGTACACACTCAGGTAAAAAACCATCTGTCGTCCAGCACAGAAGTGGTGAAGGATGCTCGTTGACAAGGTGATTGATGCCGCTGTTGTCATCTTCTGACTCTTTCTCTCGCTTTCTTTCTGTCTCGTTCTCACTCTCTCTCCACCACAACATTGCAGCTTTCTAAACAGAACCATCAGCAATAATGAACACCGGTCCAGATGTCCAGTAAATTTTACAACAGTTGGCCTGTCAAACTGCGAGCGCAAGCACACACACGAGTACACAAAGACGTAGCACACACGAATAGGATAAGAATGCAAACATAACACAGAGAAGAACTAAATCGCTTGTGAATTGTTCTTATTGAGCTGTTCGTCTGCAAAAAACAGATGTTCAGGAAGAAGGCAATTGGACAGCTTTTTAAAGGCTTTTAGAGACTTGCGCAAAGTCACAGAATGTTATATCCTTACGCATCGTTTATCTTTGGTAATCAAGCACAGTAGATGTTTGTGCTCACAGAAAATTAAGAGAAGAAGCATTTTATGAAATGTTAAATGTTATTACCATCCTGAGCTGAGATTTTTGTATTACTGTGGGGTTTTTTTTAATTGCACAATTACAATCAATATAAACAGAAATCCACTGTGCAAGTACAAAAACATGTTTCTGCAAATAAAGCGGCCAAAATCAACTTGAACTCTCAAATTATGATTACAAAAGCCTTTACTCATTGGAATGCTATTTAATAGTATTAGTAGTATTTGTTTTAAGAGGTCTGGCAATTCTTATCTTTTTCAAAGCCTCACTGAAAAGCATAAGAAACTTCCAAACTGGAAAAACAGGCAGTGCACGAAAAGCCGCATGCATTTTAAGGCCCTCCGTGGACAGACTCTATACCATGGCAGGTTGAAAAGTTGCTAATGACCTCTGCAGCACTGACATTGAATATCAGTATTAATAACTTCTTAGGTTTCTCCTGCATGACTTGCAAAATCTGCTGCATTCTCTGTGATCTGCAGATCATTTTACTTAATCCAACTAGAATTGTACATGTAGTAGATCTTTATTAAGAAAAGCCTTTTTAGTGTTCACGGTGATTCTAATGGAGGCCCAAACAATCAAACTGTTGGCCTGATGGAAAATTTAACACAGATATATATACTAATCTAAGTAGACTCCATAAACCAAAAAATTATACATATCTCTCAGGACCTACTGTAAGGATCTCACAGTGCAACATCACATGGTTTTATGCTAGACTCCATTTGAAGTGGCAAGGTGAAGATCCCGAGTTCTGCGTCAGGATTTTCATCTGGAACGCCCTCAGAAGTAAACAGTAGTAACACTTGAAAACATGTAATATCTACGATCAATTTTGTGCACTTGTGACTTGTTAAAGCAACACAAAGAGCACTGATCAGGCTCTATCTGCAAGCAGCGGTAGTTTTAAGTCCAACAAACAAACAAAAAACAGGTTCTGAGCTGTATTGCTAGTGATGCATGAATGGCTCTACTGTGCTAGGGAACAAAACATTGCACTTCTCACAGCTTCTACTGGAATGCAGTCAACTCGGGAGTGACATCATTCCCGGCTCCTACATCCGACTTCCGTGGCTAAAAGAGCACACATATTCCTTCCTGGACAGTTGAAAGCTCAAGGAACTGGTGAGCAGAGAGCAGAAGAAAGAAACAAACCCAACGCTCTATGCCGGGAAAACGAAGTGAACTAGTGAACTCCCACACTGAGCTGAAATGAAATGACACATGACACATTTAGTAGGTAAATGACATAAATATTTTCCTTTATTTTCATTCGTTTCTTGCAGGGCGAGGGAAATAAATACGACAGTAGGTGCGTGCCTTGTTGGCATACTGTCGGGCAGACATCCACAAGCAAAAAGTGACCACCATATGTGTATTTGGAGCAATGATTAAATGAAGGAAAGAAAGCAGGCTGAAATATCACGACATGTCCATACAAGGACCAACTACATACGGAGGAAGGGGAAAAATAGGCAGAAACACTCAGTGGTGAAGTGAGAGCGAAAGAGAGTAAACGAGAACAGAACGGCCATGTGGGAAAAGCTTTGATTATAATTGGAATTATAATTAGAGAATAATGATAATGATAATAATAACTATACCATTTTGTTTGAGGCCAAAGCTATCAGCAACTTTCTGCATTAAGAGAGAAAAGCCAACTTCATCTTTTCTTTTCCTTTTGCATTTCAGCGATAACCCTAGCACAGTTTAATTTCAATATATTCTAACTGAGGACAAATTGAAAAAAATGCATTTTAGTGATTGAGCTATCTGTAATATATACAGATAATCGCAAGGAAAGCTAGATATTGGAACCACAGGAGGTGCTAATCATGAAGCCGTCGCTGATTTTTGTACATCTTACTCACAGGACACTCTCAACTAGTCATTTTTTTTGCCAAATATGCAAAATAACTTTTTATTTTTTTATCAAATACTTCTGTAATTGTGATCTTGACACCACAGGGGGTGCTACAGCATGCAGCACTTTAAAACCAGGAAGGAATTTAATCAGAGTCACAATTTCTTTGTGATTCATAATATTCAGAGACATTTTCAGTTCATGTGTGCACCTGCTTGCTTGAATTCTTGCACATAAAGGCAGAGAGACTAAGAACGGAAAGACTAAAAAACTGGAAGAGATGACAGGGTCAAGGGTAGAGGTTTTTTCCCCCCCAAAATGACACAAAATATTGTGCATTTCTTATCTCCAGCAGTCACACAAACTTTGCTATGGAACGAGGGCCTAATAGGTTGACTAGCTGAATGACTGCCTGAAAGGATGGATGGCCGACTCGCTGACTGACTGGCTGACAAGCACAGCGACTTTCTATCCATCCACCAGCCTCTCTCCCTGTACCCTTACTCTGTGTGTGTCTGTCTGCTTGTCAGGCCCATTAGCTCATTAGGCAGAGTGTGTGATTGGAATAAGAACTAAGCTAGCAGTAATCTCTAGGCTATGACACACACACAGAGATGGACAAACACACCAATCCTTTCTTTGTCTGTTTTTTTGGCTCCGTTTGCCCTTTCTCAGTCTTTCTGCTCTTTCTTGTTGACTTCTTTCTCTCTTCCATATTGCATGTTTTCTTTGTTTCCACTCCATGCTTCACATCCTGCATGTGTCTAATTCTTCCTTTCTTTCTTGGTATCTAGGCCTTGCAATTTTCATTCTTCTACTACACTGCCGTTAAGAAATCACCAGCACGACTAATAAAATATCTATAATAAAGGTTATAAAAGTGAACAATAGGCTATATTAAGATATTAACTGCCATGTAGTGCACTCTTTTATCCGCAACTCCGCACAGCAGAAGAAGGGAACAAGGTATAGATTACACTTAATGATCATTGTTAGAGAAAACTTCTGAAGCTACTATAATTTTCTCCCATAGCTCACACTAAAATGCTCACACTAATTAGGATTCTGTTCCTACAAGTGGATGCAGCTGGCATAATTTGGAGGCATGGCTTAATGCTAAGTAGGCATAAGTATCCAACCATACATTATGAACATCAGGAAACAGGCTAATATACACTATGAATTTTTAAAAAGGCTGCAAATGACTACGAACAGCTGCCAGTAAACATCATACTGCGAGCTGTACAGAAGGACAGCTCCTTTCTGTTCTTTCAACCATTAAAAAGTTACTTTCAGACGTGCACAGTGGTTATTTAAGAAGTTTCACAGTTAATGGAGTAATAGCCATAAATATTGCAATCTAATTTACCAGCAAAGCCAGATGCATTGTGCACCAGGTCCTTTTAACACTGAAAAGAAATCTCACTGTTGATCTCTCTGCTAACAGGAACAGCTGGAGTCCCCAAATAATTTTTATTACAGCTTTAGTCAGGCAGCTAGCCTCAGTGTTGTGATTCAAAGGTCACTGATTTGAAAACACTGACCAAGCAGGAATGTTCTGTGAGTAATGCTACCATTGTGCTGCCCTTGAGAGAGGAAAACAGATTTTGCATAATCTCACAGGAGAGCACAACTTCAAAATTGTGCAGCTCTTGCACAGGGGAATAACGGTATCAATTTCAACCTGGATTTTTTATTTTTTATTTTTTGCTCACATATGAGTCCATACTTGGTAATGCCTAGAGACGGTTCTTTTCACAAGAAAAAATGGGGCAAAAGCACAATAACTTTAATTTCAATAGTCAACAGGATCTCAAAGCTTCTTAAAGCTGCATGTATAGAATTAATAGTCCTGTCTGATAAAAGTCCACATAAAAACCCCTTCAATAAAGCATTTTTCCCTGAGTGGGTAAGTGAATATACGTGTCACTCCGCCTGTCATGAACCTCAGTTGTGAGTTAGATGTGTCACTCCAGGAATCCTAAAAAGAAAGTTACTGGAGAATTACGTAACAACAAAGGTGCCAAAGGGCCAGCAAAGAGTCAGAGCTCATCATGTTGTTGCACTGATACACGTATCTCGGTTTTCACTTGCATCAGGTTGACAGTTTTGTGTTGACGGGCACTTGTTATTGAAGATGCAGGGGAACATACTTAATTGTTGGTTCATTTTCATGTCCATGTTGCACATCAACAAGCTTTTTCACATACTCTGGTAATATGAGCTAGAGGCTTTGATCAAGTTTGCACTCCGATGCTTTCACTAATGAAGCCGTTTATTTTTGTGCATGCATAAGAAAAGTATGATCTAGAGGGAAAAGCTTTTAAAATCTTTTTTATTTAAGGCAAAGTTACTAAACTTTTTTCCCCTTAATATCAGATTAAGGAGGTATTTCTATGCATGTAGTTGTTCAGAGTGACTATTAAGACTAAAGTTTCGTCTCTTTTTCAATTCATTTAGATAATGGCCAAACAGTTCCCTAAAGGTGTCGCAAAGATAGATCAACTGCGGCCATCTTTGGCGCTACAGAAAGAAGTCTTCCATAGATCAGCATTCTTTATAGCTGTGTCTCTGTCTCATAATCACTGACGGCACATGTTGTATATGAGTGCACAGGATACAGTCATAGCTCTCTGAGCTCATCTCCCCACTCCTTCTCTGTCTTCGTGACTTTGATAATGTCTCGCTTTTTCTCTCTTGCCCACTTTTTCTCTGTCTTCTGTTTACATCTCTCTTTCTCCTTATGTCTCCATCTTTCTGTCTTTTTCTCTTTCCCTCTTTGGCTATTGGTTCCTATGGTGACAGGCCTCTGGTGCGTTCTGTTCTGTTGCTATGGTAACTGACCTACAGTTGGAATCCTGCTCTCTGATCTTGGTGCCCCGTCATTAACGTACGTATGGGTGTGTTTATGTTTATTACATTTTGTAGCAGTAACAGTCGTGAAACATACAGTGAAGCGTATTGTTCATAAATGGAGTAGTTCACGCGTGGGGTTGAAACTGATAGATGGAGAAGAAGGGTGGACAAATGGACAGAGGGACAGATTTGAACATGAGACTCAAAATCAGCTCTAAGGTTACTATAGTTAAAGTCCTTCAAGAAGTAAGTCTCGCAACTTTTTCATACTCAGTTATTATAAAGCATCATCTAGACTAATTTTATCTTCAAAGATCACCAGAACACAAAAACTGCAAGAATACTTTGTTTGTGAAAAAAAGTTTTAAACTTTTAGCACCATAGTCTCCATTGTCGTGTTATCCCATAGATTTCAACTGAGGATTCACCTAATCCCGTCTCTCTTATAATGTCATTTCTATGTCATGTGCCATGATATTACAAATATATAAAAGTTATGACGCTGGCACACCACTTACATACAGCATTTTACTGCCTTATAACTTTGATGTGGCAAAAATGTTAGCAATCAGGTGCCTATATTTACACATTTAGCCAACATTAATTAAGAATTGTGCCTGGCAACCTGGTGAAACATTCTGTTTCTGTTTAGCTCAGCATCAGTTCCTAAGGGAAATGTCTGGCTCTTTAGCTGCCTAATGTTCACCAGCTTGTCACTAACTTAGTCTGCTGTTTGGTGGTGAGCAGGACCACAGTTGGTTTATCAAAGCTGAAAACAACTGGCTTCTCAGAGAGCCGAGAGACTTAGAACAGTAATGTTATGTGCTGTACAACCAAAATAATGAGCTGAAAGACAGCAAGTGCCTTCCAGACCTTAGGAGAACTGCTGAGTGAGATAACAATTCAAATGTGAGTTTGTCACTACAAGTGATCATTCCTTTGTTGCACTCATTTAACCTGGTGTTTCTATAAAAATGTACAACTTTAATGAACACTTAAAGTACTCTGACAACAAATACAGGTGTCCGCTTGCACACAAACACACATCATAAATGTGTCTTTTACATATTTCCTTTCTGCAGTGTTTGAGATAAAACTCAGAATCAGAGCTTTCCTCTTCGTGGTTAGGTACCTCAAATGCCTTATTCTGCATACCGGCCCTTTATATATGCACAGAGGGGTATCTTCACAGAGCACAGGACTGGCAGGAATGCAACACCCCTGGAGGAATTTGGAATTCAATGCCTTGTTCAAGGGCACTCTAAAACTGTTCGATGCGCTCCCACCTTTCACTGCAGACTACATCGTCCTTTCAAAAACTTTTCTTCAGAAGGGATAGAGAGGAGGACTGCAGTCAGTGCGGTGTCACCAGACTCTTTTGTGATTCCGTGCAATGTTCAAGGGCACTTTAACCTGAAACCTCCAACTGGTCCTATCTCACACCTGAGGCAAGAGACTTGTTAGGGCTGGAGATTGAACTAGCACCCCAGTTCTTGCTTAAGCAGTGTATCTTGAGGGTTTTTCTTTGTGTCTTTCAAGTATGCAATCCTATATTAAAGCACAAGGTCACAGTAATGCAGTTTCTCAGGTCACAGAGCATATAATATGTGGTGAAAGTGCAGTAGTGATATTGCTGTTTTCAGAGTGAGCTTTAGCTTTAGCATTCAGAAGACAATGGACATTGAAATGTCAACCACACATTAATAGAAAGTGCTTAAAGGATCCTGAATCGAAATCTACCGGAGAATGATAAAGCGGCAAAGATGGTGATTGAAGCATAAAGTATAATGTCCTTTTTTCAGATGTATCCGGCATCTCATTACATGCAAGGTATCCTTTGGCGTCGGTGTTCTGATGCACTCACAACATCAATATCTGCCACTTAGAGACCTACAAAGTCTGCATTAGAAGGCTGTAAAGATGGTACTGACATAACTTGAAATGTGTTTTGCATTTTGTTCCACATTTTTTTCCACCACTAGTTCATTTGGGTAGGTTAGGTTTGGGCACTTAAAACTGCTTAAAAATTTAAAACTGGGGAATGGCAGATCGCTGTCACTAACCAGAGGCACAGATGCCCAACAACTGCATTGTAAAAAAACTGAAACACACGGCTGATTTGACAAAACACCTCGAACTAAATCCCCGGGGATGAGAACAGACTCAGTTATGTGCTGCACAGAGGGTTAATAACCAAAGCTAATATCTAACCTTCAGTCAGGCTAAAATAATGCATACTAATAATAATAATAATAATAATACAGAATACACAATGCTACAATATAAAAATGCAACTTTCCAAATAAACACTAAGAGGCTAAAGATGGTTGCTAAGTGGCAAAACTTTCTTCTGCAAGGACTTTGATATTATCAAAAACCCCAGAACAACTACAAAGTGGCCTATGTGGTGGACAACATTAAAACATAACCAATTACAGTTTGTCAATGCACTGCTATTTAGAAAAGGCCCATCACTGAGAACTTGTATGAAGTAAAGGTAGTTGCTGTAATTATCGTTCCATGTCCAGTTTCTCTTCTCCGTGGTTTAGTTCTCACCCACTTCCGAGTTAATTGGTTAACAAGACCGAGGTCTGTAGAGGCAGGGTTAATAACTGATATGCTAATTATCACCATAGCAACACAGTCACAGCGGGAAGCAAAAAGCCAGTGACTAGTGGCCGACTCATTTGATATCCCATTCAGTTTATCCCCTCTCTCTCGTTCTCACTCCTCTCTCCTTCTGCAGGCTCCCTCTCCCTCTCATCTGAAATCTCACTCATCGCAGCGTCTCCACTCTTCCTGCTGTCACTCAGTTCTCCCTGGTGTCCATGTTTTGCCTTTTCCTGTGTTCTCTGTGTATATTGCTTTTTTTTTACGCTTTACTTTTGGTTTTATGAGGTTTAAATCATTGTTGCTCAAGGCTAAAAATGAAAGGTAGAGTCATACTGAGGCAAGAGCTATGCTAAAAAAAGCCAGGACACATAACAATGACACGCACAACAATAAATAAAGTATAAATCCAATTTCTTAGCAACCACTTATCTACCTCTGTCTTCATTACTCAGCTATATGACTCGTGTTCAGGCAAATTTTCATGTCTCTGTCAGCATAAAGTGGCTAGAGACTCACCGAGGTTCCTTTAAAGGATTAATAAAAACACACAGTTTCTTCTCATGCCCCTAAATGTAACCATATCTGGCTGCATCTCTTCCTAATGTTCACTTGCTGTCTATGTGAGTCATTGCTTTTTTTGACAACTCTGTCAACACGAGGAGATAAGAGACCACTAGTTAATTACTAGTCTGTTAAACAGAAAGACAGGAGACACGCCCTCTTTCATATACAGAAGATTTGGGGGGGAAACTGTGAGACAGCCTTTGTTTGATGTTGATGGCACTGAAAAGTCTTAATGAGCAGTGTAGATAACTTAGTTATTAACCAAAGATCCAGCATGACAGATGAGACTAATTGGGAAAATCATACCAGCGGGGGAACACGCAGTCTCTGTCTATGCCCCTCTATGTGTTTCAAAATCGACTATGAGATAATGAAATCTAGTTTTTGTTTTTATTGCTCTGTTGCAATCTGTAGATTCTTGGCTCCCAACCATGTCAACAGGATGATAAGCTGTCTTCAATTTTCCTAGCCCTGGTTATTCATTATATGACGGATGTGTTTGGCTGCCATCCATCGTTACCGCTGGCGTATACCACTAGAAGGCAAAATACTCGAAGTAAAACAGTACTTAAACAAATTCAAACTACCGTTAATTGTGGAAAAAAGAACAAAACACATTCAAATTACTAAATAAGAGCAGGCATTTACAGATATGCATAGGCCAGCTGTTGCATTCTCAAAGGAATGATGTCAGGAGTTGATCCTGCCACGTCACCTAACAGTAGTTCGGCAAATGAATTGATACAGAAAGCAAAACAGCAATAGTGCATGTGAGTCCAATACGAAGTACTAAAAAATCTGCCCTTTGAGGATTTCCCTTTACTTTAGATTATTATATACAGTCATGCGATAAAGAAAGTTTTCACAGGACTGCAGGACTGTTGAAAAACTAAATACACCGATGATTCAACAGCTGATAGAACCACCTTTAAGGGCAATAACTTGAAGTAATCATTTTCTGTATGACTTTATCAGTCTCTCTCATTGTTGTGGAGGAATTTCAGCCCTCTCTTCACTTCAATATTGATTCAATTCTTTGAGGTTTGCGGGATTGATTCATGCACAGCTCTCTTAAGGTCCCAGCACAACATTTCCAACAAGTTGAGGTCTAGACTTTGACAGGGCAACTGCAACATCTTGATTCATTCCTTTTCAGTCATTCTGTTGTAGATTTGCTGCTGTGCTTGGAATCATTGTACTGTTGACTGACCCAATTTTGGCCATGCTCTAGCTTTCAGACAGATGGCCTCACATTGAGTTCTTTGGTATACAGAGGGGTTCGTGACTGACTTACTGCCCAGGTCCTGTGACTGCAAAACAGAATCCAAGTCACCACCCTTCCATCACCATGTCTGACTTTGTGTGACAAGGTGTTTGTGCTAAAATGCAGTGTTTTTTTTTCTTTTGCCAAACATGGGACTGGGCATTACAGCCAAAGATCTTCACTTTGGTCTTGTCAGCCAAAAGGCATTGTTCCAGACATCTTGTGTTTTGTTCAGATGAAACTTTGTAAACCTAAGTCGTGCTGTCATGTTCTTTTTAGAGAGAAGCGCTTTCTCCTGGCAACCCTTCCAAACAAGCCATACTTGTTCAGTCTTTTTCTAATTGTACTGTCATGAGCTTTAATATTTAACATGTTAACTGAGGCCTGTAGAGGCTGAGCTTTGACTCTTGGGTTTAGTGAAGTTATTGTGAGCATTGCATTGCCTCATCTTGGGGTGAATTTGCTAAAAGATTGTGGCATTGACATTCAGATATCAGAATGTCAAAACTTTTATTTAGGTGGTCAAAATGCATTTGGTTAGCAGTACATGGCGGCTACTTACCCTCTTGATTCCTGTTGTTTGCAGTCCTGTGAAAAGTTTTTCTCTTTCTAGACATCAAAGGATTGTACACCTATTTAAGTGGTCTCTAAAAATAAATGAAACTGCCGATGAGCACAATATGGCCACTTTTAATTAATGTCTGGAAGCACAGACAAGACCACGCTGCAAATCCATTGTCAGAAAGTTGAGAGCACACATGCCAGCACTCATTCAGGCAGACTTTCATTAACTGATTGTCATTTACTGCTTCATTCCTACTATACCATTACTGCTTTATTAATACTTGACAAGTAGCTTTAAATGAGATTCGTGCAGGTTTGAAATATTGTTTTTCTAAACTCACTGTTACTGTGATGATTTATGTGTGCCAGATAAAATTGCTGCCACTTCCTTGCATCTTGTTATTACAATTCAATATTCTATATATTTATGAGATATATATATATGGCTATAAAAGTAGATGGATGCAGATTCATTAGGGTCCCTGAAAAGTTTAAGCACTGCTCCTTTTCCACCAAATCTGACTGTAAGATTTAATTTGTCAATTCCTTTTTGTATCTTTGATGGCACTTCTCAAGCATCAAGTGAAACTTTAAAGCTCCAATGATTCTTCTGTGTTGTTCTGCATTTTCAGCTACGGACAGACAGATGGTCTCCTCCGGCTCTGTTACAGAGCAGATGTCGAGAGCAGCACCAGTCACAGAGACAATGTGACCTACCTTTTGATCCACAGATGCCCCACAATGCACATGCCACTGCACTGACCTATCAAAAGTGTTGTGGTTGGTATGAGGTCTCTATTAAATTAACCTCTAACCAAGTTGAGACTAAAAAAATGCAAATACAATTTGTATGAGCGCCATAGAATGACGCAAGCAAATATGCAACTGAAAAAGACAAAGCTCCAAAAACAACTCAAACAAACCCTGGATGTTTATTAATCAATACTTATGAATGAACCTGGGGCAAATCTGCCACTTCAGCAACAAGAAACACAACAAAGCAATTCAAACTATAAGAATCAGACAAACTGATTCTTGATTCTTCTTGATTGCAGTTCTTCAAGATTAAGTGTCCTGTGAAGAGGTGCACATCACTTGCTAAGCTTCTGACTCAACCATAAAGAAAAGATGGGGAAGTGGAGAAGTAATTAAAACTACATAGCGTAGGCACTGGTGTCATTTTGCAGGTTTTGTTGTACATGTTGTGCAAAAACAATATCCATGACTAAAAGTGTTTAGTGTAGTTTATCTCAAAGTCATCATCTGACCCTAATGGCTTCAGTGTTTTTCCCATAAGTCTCATGAAGTTAAAACACACATCATGTGCAAACTTTTCTTTTCACCTAAAACACAGAGACCCCGCAGAAGTCGCCCAATCATGGATTCAAAAGTTGGCAGTGCATAGCACATTTTGGTCCATGTATAACGATTTTTTCTTCTTCTTTTTTTCTTTTTTATTGGCAGATATTCTCAACATAGTCTAATAAAGACGCTAGAACTCCATCACAACATGACCTTGAGCAAAGGATCTTTGGAATACGTGCCCAAATTTCAGACAACTGTCAAAAATTCTTGGCCACTAGAGCTATGAGAGCTAAGGCTTTACTTCAGTTCTATCAGGCCTGTTGTGATTTGGTAAACAACAAACACTGACAAGTGAAGGAGAGACAAGCGCCTGATAGAAAGTAATCATCCACGCCTTGAAAATCTGCAGCAGGCCTTGACATTTTGGTGGATGACGTGGTCATCATCTTGCTGCATACAGTATTGACTGTTGTCCTCCATCACTCAGCCTGTGTTTGGGCATTGGAGCAGGGCTTTGATGCAGGAAACCATCAGCATTTCCATTGCTCCACCATCTGTCACTGCAAGAACTGCTGAAATCTCAAGTTCCATGTCTGCTGGAACAATGGTGCCCTCTCCCTGCATTTGTTTAAGATCACTTAGATTCAGTGGATGAAGCAACCCAGTGGATTTACAGACATTTTCCACTTGTGGTCAAAAAAGTTAAGAATAATTAATGATGAGATATGAATTTAGTTCATATTACAAGTACTATATATTAAGCTGTGGGTGCGCGCACAGACAAATATGCAGAAGTGATGGTCAAAGAGCAGTACTTTTTAAGCCCAAAGGGGGGAAAAAATGAGGTTACTGTTCCTGTCTTTCCCTTCTTCCTCTGCCGTTCACCAGCAATATTTCTCCATCTCTCTCTGTTTCTCTCTCTTCCTATGCCCTGGGCAATATCGTGATAATAAAAGCTAAAGAATACCTTTGAGTTTGGATTCTCTCTATTTCTCTTTGCCCCCTTTGGCCTGCCATTATCACACACACACACACACACACCTATGCACACACACACACACATACGGTTGTGATCAACTCACAAGTGTACAGTATACACACAAACACATGCACAAACACACACAATAGTATATCAACTTGTGACTGAATTACATTTTGACTGATAGTGCTCTTGAGGGCAAAGCAATGATAACTCACCTGTATGTGTGTGTCTGTGTGTGAGTAGGTGGGCGGGTGGGTGCCTTTAGTTAGGTATGTACAAGGTTGCAGGATTTACTTGTGTGTGTGTGCGTGTGTGTGCCATTGCTCAGGGCTACAATAATAAAGGAGATAGGCATCCTAAAAGACTATGCCTTTACTGCAATGCTAAGGCTGCCAGGCTGTGCTAACACAGCCAGCACACAGCTAAAAATATGACAGTGAAAAGTTTCCTTTTAGTCCATATTCTTTTCTTCTTCTTGAGTTCTGCTTGACAGACATGCATGCACTAACATAAGAAAGGGTGTATTCATGCTTTGTTTTAATCTGACAAACTTTGAAGTGATGAGAATTGAAACCTTATTAGAAATTAAAATAAAGTTTTTCCATGGTGCAGTCAATGAAAGGAAAAAAGTTACTGTAGAGCTAGGTTGGGTTTTAAGAATTAAGGAATACAGCAGTTTAAATCAAATTATTCCGACTACAAAAGGTGATAAATCATTATAACTCCAAAGCTTGTGTTGTGTCACTGAATATAAGGAAGCGTCTTATGTGGATTTTTCTAGGCTGTCAAAACCAATCTGAAATGTATAAATACTGTTTTTTCCAAGATGATGACAAAGTAGATCATAAGACATATTGGCTTGTTCAGACACACTGTTGGACTAATCTGCTATGTAAACGCTGTTTTGGTAAGAGTATGATCCATGCTAATCTCTTCTAGTTTCAAAGATTTTCTCAGGGAAAAAAACAGCCCTGCAATTTTTAAAAGGAGCATATCCATTCAAACAGATTTTCCCAGATTTTGTCTCCATTCATCCAAAAGCTGTCGTGATTTCTTCTCCAAGACAACATTGTTCATGCCATTTCCAGCAACAAACATAAACTGGTGGTGAGGATAGCTTATACTGTTCTTCCAGTTAGTGCCAGAATTTTGTTTAAAGCAGCAGCCAGCACAACATGTACATGAAGCTTTTATAAGGAGACTTCTTTCCTCTGCCTTTATATTCTGATTTCTATTTTCAGAACAGAGAAAACAAAATGTAATATTTAGTTCTTAACTAAACTCTGTACATAGATTTAAGCAAGTTAACAGCTGATGTCAGTAAGTAGCAGGAGCTCGCTCTCGCACACACGTTACAAATAGCTGAGTTTTTGAACCAGAGGAAAATAGTTGTAGAGTCTACAGCGCGGATTTGGAGATTACTTTTATTTGTATTGCTCAAGAGGACAAGAGCGCGATGGGGAACTGGAAACTGCATCCATGACTGAAATAACTGCATCATGCTTCTAACACAACTTCAGCTCTTTGCAAGCACCTGCACAGATAGCATGCTAACGCTAAACTAGCCAAGAACAGTACCCCTAAACTTCAACAGTTAACAAACGGATGAGTGTTTGCATGACTGCAAACCATTTCTAGCTGTTTGCGTTTCTATTATGGAATCACTGTGGCGATCGCTTCGAAGTCTCTTTGTGCTGGTTTTCATCTTTGCTTTGAGTTGTCAGCTTTGTGTTCATATCTAAATACCAAGAAAAAGATCGTATGCACACCCTTGTTAGGATGAGGATTTGTTTTGGTGTGTGGGACTGTAGTCTATCGATTCATATTGTTAAATGGGAATTATGAGACAATGCATTTCAGGTCATTTTACGAAGAAACACAAAAGTAATGTAAGGAGTAGAGTAACAGATTATTTTCTCCTGGGAGTAATTAAGTTGTGTTTTGTGTAATATGTGTAATGACCGCAATACTGATCACAACAAAGAGGGAAAATACCTCCTATAAACATATGACCACACAGCATGCAAATGTAATGTGCAATTTTATTATTATTAATATTAAATTAATTAATATTATTATTAAAACTTTAATTATAAAAGATAATGGGAAAAAAACTAACACCAAATTAAATGTGCTCATGAAAAATGTAATACAATCTATTCACTGGTAATATGTGGTGGCTTGCAAATTTAGAGTTTTATGGACATCTCTCATTGGATAGACACTAATTAGAACAATGGGAAACCTTTTGTGTCTGGACTGCTTTTGAGTTCCCTCACAATATAATTTGCTCATCCTTGATCCTTATTGAGCAGTTAGTGTGTTATAATATACTGCCAGTTTAGCAAAACATTCTACAGTTACTACAGAAAGAAGAGATGATGTGACACTGTACATGATGCATTTATTGCTCATTCCTTCTTTCAAAAGGCCAAGTTCTGACAGTACATAGCCACTGGCTTTGTGCACAGCTGCAGCTGATCTTCCTGGCTGTGCTGGGTTGAAGTTGTGGATGTGAATATAGTTATTGTTCACACATCAGTTGCATTTGTGGCTGAATCTATGAGCTGGCTACTGCCACAACCAAAGCGACAGCGACAGCTATATCGTCCCATAGCAACAAAAATCATCGGCTTTAATAAGCCTCTGAAGTGGTTGGTAAAACAGCGTGGCGCACCAGCTCCTGTAGTTATCATGCTATCTGCAATAACAGATTTTATCCGAGAAGCAATAGATGATGGTGCGTCAACTCTCACTGTTGTTACAATGAGTGGCAATTACTACCTGTATTGTAGTACAGCTTGGACTTTATTCATGGATCAGAGAAAACACAAAACTTATTGTGCAAAAGCACAATAATGGTTCTCACAAAACATTTGATGCTGTGACCCTTTGATGGTTTTTGATCCTCCTGATTTGATGTAATACTTCGTAGAAGGTAGATTTCAAAATTGCGTTAAACACCTCCCTGATTTTACAGATACAATTATATTTGGGGAAACTCTGAATCTTTTGTTTTCTAAAGAAAATATGGTCAAGTTCAAAGATAAAAGATCTTGAAGCTCAGGCTTCAAAAACCCATGGGTCAAAACCAGAACAGGCCATGGATTTATGTCACAAAGATTTATGAGTACTCTTCAGACTATTTTCCACTTCATCCCTGAATGAAGGGTGATCGTCCATGAAAACTGCTTAAAGTGAGCAGGCTGGCCCGCGTCCCCTCTGACTTGTCATGTCGGCTGTATGCTCATCATGGCAGACCATTTACTGACAGCAGACTTCAAAGGATTGAGCAAATGTTGGTTTTTATACAGCACGACAAAAATGTACTGGACCATTTTGAGTCCCAGTATAGATATAAGTAACGTGTCTTTGCATACCAGTGCCAAGTACTAATCCAAAACCTGTGTCAGACTAATTAATTGATACATTTTATCTCACACTGTGAAGAAGAATCAGATTCTCCCTTTCATGTTATAGGGGTAGGATCAAATATTATATGTTACAATATACTGTATTTGTCTTGTGATACAAAAAAATGATATAATGGTGTAAAACACAAAATATTACTGACAAGCCATGCAGAAAAAAAACATTGGCGGTGCCTACCAAATGAATATGGGTAAACTTAACTAACTCACAACAAAGAAAAATAAAAATAATAAACTGTGAGTGAGTAAAGACATAATTCAAATATGAGGGCGGGTTTTAATAACATAACTTCTTCAGACTGAAGAAGACATGTTTGGAATACACACGACTATTCTTACAAGTAAAAAAATAAACTTAAAAAACAAAAAATAGAGCTCCAAGATTCATAAATAATCAGGGCACACTACAGTAGGCGGCACATACTGATGAGTATTAAGTTAGAACCCAATCTTTTCTCACCTTCAATGCACACGCATACACACACATTAGACTTACTTATATGCATTAATATGAGTGTCATTATGTCACAGTAAATCACTCTGTCATTAAGCCTCATATCACCTTTCCTTCAGATATACTGAGAAAGAGATTTAATTACCACACATACACACAGCCACAGGTAGAAACATAGAGCAAAATTTAATTATCTCACACACGCACGTATACACACACGCCCACAGACACACACACACAGACAGAGCAAAGAAGTGGTACACCTTGATTTCAGTAAAATGATGCTGAACTGAACATAAAACAACGTTAAGTGGCAGATCTCAGATGTACATAATGCACAGTGTGACACACACACTCTCAAGGACACAGGCAGGCCTCTCACGATAATTGCATTATCCACCTATCATATAATATGGACATGACCTCAGTCAGTTTAGCTGAAGTGAACTGAATGCATGTTCTCTTAGATCGAATGTTATCTGCATTTTAAGCACCAGGGAATGAACAGCAGCATTTTAAGTACTATTAAATGTCCTTTTTTTTTTTACAGCCAGATTAACAGAAAAAAACAATATTGTGTCACTGTCATTTCTGGCTTCAGCGAATCTGTCCTCTCACCACTATCACCGTAAGCAACGCTTAGCAGCTCATGATGTACACATCTATATCTATCTATGAGGATACTAAACTGATAGTTAGGAAGAACATTAGGTAAAAACGAGATTTTTAAAAACACAATTTATCAAGCCAAAAAGTCCATCATATCCCTTTCGGCACACTGTGATTTCTGTGCATGTGCGGTACATATCTACCTTTACATATTTACATAAATTAATTTCAATATAGGATTTAATTAAAACAGCTGCTGTCTAAATAGCAGCGCTCTCTTTATCCTTAGGTAAATGCAATCTCCATTTTTAAAGATTATGAACACCAGTGTTTGATATAAGGCTTAGAAAAACTTCAATCACTAAAACATATACTACCAATTTGCCTCTCTTGCTTTCTTCCCGCTCCCAACTCGTCACCTCAGCTGACTTCTTTTCTCGGTTAAAACAATCAGATTTAGCCAAAGCCTCTGTGAGAAAATCATTGTTCTGCTGCCGTCTTCAAAAACTACCCTGCGCTCTGCTGCTGTCAGTTGTCACTGCTGTGTCAGATCGATGCAACCCTCCTCCACGCTATTCACCTCCAGTTTTCATCAGGACCAATATCCATGGGTCCTTCTACTGAGCTCATCAGCAAGTCCTACTTCACATGACATCGATCGAGATCTTCAGACTTTTTCTTCGCTCTTGCTCTACCAGTATTTCTGTGTTTATTTCATTGTGAGATTTCTGGACAGCCCATTTTGTAACTACCTCTTTAACAATAACGATGTCACGATGGGGTCTACACAACAAATTTGTTCAAATTTCCCTGTATAAGAAACTATTTAATAAGTCTTGAAGCCTTTCTGTTCTTTGGGTCTCTTCAGGTTGCACTTTATAACAGTTTCAAGAGCAAATCATTCTTCAGCTTCCTCAGACGTTGTCACTCACCCAAAAAAAACACACAAAAAAAATATGTGAACACAAAAATTACAAGTTAAAATCAAAACACGAATACTTGACTTCTACAATTAGTGGATCTATTATGTCTGGTATGGTGTAGGCAGCACTTTAGTGACATGGTTTGGGTCCACATGCCCACTCAGAGATGAGGGTCACTGCAAATGAATCCCCCTCATCCTACAATAAAGCGTTTTGGGAGTGGTCTCTTTCCGGAGGACTGCTATGGAGTTGTGACAGAATGGTAAGATGAAGATGATGTGACTCATATGCCATGACCTTCACAGTCACCAAATCTAAACCTCAGTGAACATCTATCGTAGCTTCTTATTACTATTTTCTGTTTTTGGACTGAATTTTTCAGCTCTTTTTACCATCAGCAGTCAAACACCCAGTCGGGAGATTGTTTTTTGAAAAGTGGAGTTCTGTCATCCTACGAGAGTTCAGAAGACTTCTAGCAATGCAAAGACACAATGAACATGTGTGCTTTACATAGCCACTTTGTGCTGATTTTGCCTTTTTTTTTAAAAAAAAAACAAAAAAAAAAAAACCTGTTTGCATGAATTGAGTTAATGATTGTAGCAGAAGCATACTGGATTGAGAATCACCTTGTTAGGCAGAGCGCCTTGAAAGCCATGCAATTTATGTTTATTTTTAGATTATTTATTGTTGAGATCAAAGGGCAGATTCACTTTTTGAACACAGTGCAATTGTGATGACATAAAAAGATAATGCAGGTAAATTAGATGTTAATTTAAATTCTTTGAAAATCCTAAGACCATAGTACTTTACTATGTCTCAGAGGTAATCCTCTTGTTTCTGCTTTATTTCTTATATATAAAAACATATTGTATATACAGGTATGCTCATATGCCATTTTAACCCTTTGCACCGTTTTTTGGTTGTAATTTATTGATTTCTGAGGAAGATATTAATATTTAGTGCAAACAAAAGTAATATTACTTTTTAATCTGTGCACTGCCTGCATATAGATATATCCAAAGAAACTTAAACCACACAATGGATACACAGATCCTTTTTCCCTCAATGACCTCTCTAAAGTATCCTGTAAAGAGCGCACACACAAACAGGTACAGGCCTCACTGCACAGTGTCCTCTCTAGTCCTTCAAATTAAATCATTTGTGTTGTTGTTTAGTAACTTTAAACCATCAAGAGGCAAAAAAAAGACAGTAGTTGTGTTGAAAAACTCAAGGGAGCATGATTGAGTGGCAAAATGATTAGATGAAATTGATCTGTGAATTGATAAAGTGGCTTTGTCTTTGATTATTATTTTAGTCTATGAATTTGGTCCAGCTCAGTACAAAGTCTTCAGTGTGACTTTAAAACAGAACAAGAGAAGCCCTGAGTCTGAAAATAAAAAAAACAAACTCATCTGATGCAGGTCACCAGTCAGCTGTGAATTTGTTGATACAAAGATAGAACAACAAGACGTTGGAAATCCATGCACCACTCATCATTTACCATTCTGTCACCAGTTTAATGGCTGGAAACCAGTTGTTGTAATCTTTGCCAAGCATTAATGCTGCTGAAATGCTTCAAAATAAAATATTCATCAGCTTTCAAGACTGACAAAAGCAGTTAATTTCTGAAAATTATTGGCAATTTGGGAAATGATGGAAAGATGCAGATGCTGCTAAAGCACATCAAAGATGCACTGTGTTGTTTTTGTATTTTTGAGTGAAAGCGGTCACCAATCATATCTAGATGAGTGAAATGCAAATGACTGTAGCATATGCAGATAGTTCCATATAGTAATCTACATGAAGAGCATAATCACCTAATTGTTGTTACAAGGTTCTTAAATATAAGTGATGCGGAACAACACTGCAGTAGTGGTCTGCTGTGCAAAGGAAATTATACGGTCAGATGTGTCATCACTCACATGGTGCTCAACAAGCAGAGCAGAGTGCTGCAGCGAGTCTCCCATGTGTGATGTGTTTCCATGACGCGGTTAAACTACAGTGGGTATCTTTGACGGCACACTAAATGTCATTGAATGAGTGAATATGTTCAGTCTTCCAGGTAGATGATAGCTCAATCTAAAGGGAACAAAACGAAATAAGTCTGATAAGCCTTAAAATGATGCAAAGCAAATCCCAAAGCTATCCCAGGGCTTAAATCTCAATCTAACTAAACAGCGTGGGACATTCAGTTTCGCCAAAGACACCATTTCTCCACAGTGAAAACACTGAATGATGGAACTTCTTGTAAAGAGTTGTACTGTATCTGTGTCCCCCATAAACTTCAGACACTTGTAGGATTTATGCCAAGGCTCACTCAAGGTGCTCTGGTGGCACTACAGGCTATAAAAAGACTTTATGCTAGCATTTCCTTTTTTTTAGTACTTATGTTTATTAAACACAAGAGCTAACAAAAGAAATGGGTGGCAGTTTTATTGTTGTCTACAGGCACTGCTTACCTGCAAGCTTCCAAAATTGATCAAAGTTTACTTTAAGTGCGTACAACAGGATCATGAAAAGTGTAAGTAGCTTGTTGTCACCTTACTTATTCAGTCCCAGGAAAATATACTTTTATACAAGGTGTAAGAGTTAACCAGGGCACCAACAATCAGAGTAGAAGTCAGGGAGATTGCTTTTCCTCTGCTTTAGATTGAGCTTGAAAACAGATTGTTGTCAAGGGAGCAGGCAGGAGTGAAATAGGGCAAATAAGAGAGGTTGTTGGCAGGTAACAAACTGAATATTCTTTAGAAAGCTAGAAAGCCATCTGGTAGATGAGACAGGGTATGTGAGGATCTGTACTAATGCATACTTTGAATATTATCAGCCTACTGAATTGCCATAATCAGCTGTAATCACTCTCAGACTTACAGGGAGTGCAGAATTATTAGGCAAGTTGTATTTTTGAGGAATAATTTTATTATTGAACAACAACCATGTTCTCAATGAACCCAAAAAACTCATTAATATCAAAGCTGAATGTTTTTGGAAGTAGTTTTTAGTTTGTTCTTAGTTTTAGCTATTTTAGGGGGATATCTGTGTGTGCAGGTGACTATTACTGTGCATAATTATTAGGCAACTTAACAAAAAACAAATATATACCCATTTCAATTATTTCTTTTTACCAGTGAAACCAATATAACATCTCCACATTCACAAATATACATTTCTGACATTCAAAAACAAAACAAAAACAAATCAGCGACCAATATAGCCACCTTTCTTTGCAAGGACACTCAAAAGCCTGCCATCCATGGATTCTGTCAGTGTTTTGATCTGTTCACCATCAACATTGCGTGCAGCAGCAACCACAGCCTCCCAGACACTGTTCAGAGAGGTGTACTGTTTTCCCTCCTTGTAAATCTCACATTTGATGATGGACCACAGGTTCTCAATGGGGTTCAGATCAGGTGAACAAGGAGGCCATGTCATTAGTTTTTCTTCTTTTATACCCTTTCTTGCCAGCCACGCTGTGGAGTACTTGGACGCGTGTGATGGAGCATTGTCCTGCATGAAAGTCATGTTTTTCTTGAAGGATGCAGACTTCTTCCTGTACCACTGCTTGAAGAAGGTGTCTTCCAGAAACTGGCAGTAGGACTGGGAGTTGAGCTTGACTCCATCCTCAACCCGAAAAGGCCCCACAAGCTCATCTTTGATGATACCAGCCCAAACCAGTACTCCACCTCCACCTTGCTGGTGTCTGAGTCGGACTGGAGCTCTCTGCCCTTTACTAATCCAGCCACGGGCCCATCCATCTGGCCCATCAAGACTCACTCTCATTTCATCAGTCCATAAAACCTTAGAAAAACCAGTCTTGAGATATTTCTTGGCCCAGTCTTGACGTTTCAGCTTGTGTGTCTTGTTCAGTGGTGGTCGTCTTTCAGCCTTTCTTACCTTGGCCATGTCTCTGAGTATTGCACACCTTGTGCTTTTGGGCACTCCAGTGATGTTGCAGCTCTGAAATATGGCCAAACTGGTGGCAAGTGGCATCTTGGCAGCTGCACGCTTGACTTTTCTCAGTTCATGGGCAGTTATTTTGCGCCTTGGTTTTTCCACACGCTTCTTGCGACCCTGTTGACTATTTTGAATGAAATGCTTGATTGTTCGATGATCACGCTTCAGAAGCTTTGCAATTTTGAGACTGCTGCATCCCTCTGCAAGATATCTCACTATTTTTGACTTTTCTGAGCCTGTCAAGTCCTTCTTTTGACCCATTTTGCCAAAGGAAAGGACGTTGCCTAATAATTATGCACACCTGATATAGGGTGTTGATGTCATTAGACCACACCCCTTCTCATTACAGAGATGCACATCACCTAATATGCTTAATTGGTAGTAGGCTTTCGAGCCTATACAGCTTGGAGTAAGACAACATGCATGAAGAGGATGATGTGGACAAAATACTCATTTGCCTAATAATTCTGTACTCCCTGTATAGCTAGTAGGTGCCC
Source organism: Simochromis diagramma (assembly GCF_900408965.1). Classification (NCBI taxonomy): domain Eukaryota; kingdom Metazoa; phylum Chordata; class Actinopteri; order Cichliformes; family Cichlidae; genus Simochromis; species Simochromis diagramma. Next base: position 14,771,335 of record NW_024387414.1, on the reverse strand, counting down.
CCTGTGCCTACTCATAGACCGGAATTATCATGAATTCTGATCTTTAATTTAGAAAAAGAAAGTAATCTAGATTGTATAGGAGACATCTAGCATCTGTGCATATAAGAGCTACCAAGGATATGAATATGTCCCTAAAGAAAGGTCACTGTTTTAAGCCTCCACCAACCTTCTTGTCTAATTATGCAGAACTTTGCTGCTGTTTTAGAGTGGAAACACTTTGCACATGGTTTCTGTTCACCAGTGGAGCACAAACACCATTAAATGAGGTGAGCTGGTGGAGGAATATGCCTTGCAATATCCATGGGAGTTATACCAAGTGATCTCGTCCATTTAATGGGCCGATATCACTTGAAACAGGTGGCTAACAAGGGTAAAATAAGGCACAGAGAGGTGTTATCAGCACCGGTATCCTCCCCTCTCATAAGCCCTCAAAAATCACCCCGGGTACTGAAACCGAGAGAAGAGAAAAAGACTCGGAGGGAGAAAGAATAGGAGAGAATCCTCTGTTCCAGTAATTAGTCTGTAGAAAGTGAGCTGGACTATAATTCGGTCAGTCAGATGGATGCCTGCCCTCTAGACATTAGGTTTAGCCATTATCTACACTCATCCCTCCACTGTCCATCTATCCATCTCTTCTTCTCACTCTCTCTTCACCACCACATTCATCCTTGTACCCTGTCCCACCATCCATCCATTCTGCTCCTTTGCCTCCACCATGTCCTCTCACCACTCCTCCACACATTAGACCTATCTCATCATTTATGCTCAGCTCTTCCATTTCTCTATCCACTCCTGTCTCTTTGCAGCACTCTCCTCCCTTCCGTCTCCAGACATCACATCTAACCATATTTTAAACTCGTCCCTTCAGTCTTTCCTATCAGCACATTCATTTCTTCCTGTCTCCATTCTCTTTCCTCTCTTCTGTTCTCCTCCCCTCTCCTGCAGACATTAGATCAAGCCCATTACCTAGACTACATACAGTACACTTACCAGAATCAGTTTATCTGTCATGGACAAGACATGTGCAGGAATCTGCCTCAGTGACACTGATGGAGATATATTCAGCTCACAGCAGCACAGTACACTCTGGAGTCCGTACGGTATAAAGAGTGCAAAATTCAAAAGGGCACTACAAGATCCACAACTGACAGAAGCCCATCCACTGTCACTAAACAAACACACCATCACTATCAGTGTGTGTACAAGCTTCCTGACACACAGGTATGGTGCCGTCCCTCTTGCTTATCTCTGTAACCTCACCTCCCTTTCAGACATAGATGAAGCTTATTATCCATACTCATTGCTTCACTCCTCCATGCATGCAATTCATACCTTCCCATCTGTCTCTCCTCCTTCCAGACATGAGATCTGAGCCCATTATCTGCGCACATCCCTTTACCCATGTCCTGCCATCCTTTATTTTCATCCATCTTTCCATGCATGCTTCCCTCGGCTTTACCTTTGTCTCTCCCTTCGTTTTAACTCCTCTCTGTTCCCGTTCCCTCCTTTTTCAGCCGGAAATTATGTCTAGCCATTATCTACACTCATCCTGCAGCTCCAGTCCATCCATCTATCCTCTTTCACTTCCCTCTGCACCTCCACGTCTCTCACCTCCAGATAGAGCTGCTTATTATCTGCACCACTCCCTCCAACCATCCTTTCTCTCACACTTGTACATGCACTCACTCAGCAAGATGAGACACACATTCACACCACCGACGTATCTTCTATCTGGGCAGACTATCTTAACAGCCAGCAATGCAACAGGGGTGTAGCACTCTTTAAAAGGGTGGCAATCTCTTAAGTTTCAAGAAAAAACTGGTTAAAAACTTCAGGTTGAATGGAATTTTCTTTGTATAGAAAGATAGATACATATATTACTAATTATGATAGTTATAAATTAATCTAAGAAAGATTTCAGAGCATCATACAATTAGAAAACTTGAAAAGGCCATGGTAAAGGCACCTGGTTGTGGTCTTCTGCTACAAGGTTCTATATTTTGTGTGTTCAGAGATGCTGTTCTGCATATCATGGTTATAATGACCATTCTGACCATTCTCCTATGACCTCTGGCAAGGTCAAGGCCCATTCACCAAGAGAGCTGCCGCTCACTGGATATTCTCTCTTTTTCTGACCATTTTCTGCAAACCAGAGCAAACCATCTGGCAACAACAACCAAACCACATTGAAAGTCAATTAATTCAAAGTCAATTAAATTCCCCATTCTGATGCTCAGTTTGATCTTCAGTAGGCCGTGCTGACCATGTCTACATGCTTAAATGCACTGCGTTCCTGCCATGTGATTTGATTGACTGATAAGATATTTGCATTAATGAGCAGTTGAACGCGTGTATCTAAACGAAGTGGCCAGTATGTGTGTACGTACATATGATGAAGTCTGTTGCCGTGGTGTTTATGTGTTTGCTTTATGACACATGCCTATTTTCCATAGTTTTCCATAGATTTTACTGTGACATCCATGCATCAGACAACAAAAGTGAGCAGACCCATGTGAAATCCCACTGTGGTTTAATACTTTGTCCTTCTCGAAATAGTGAAGTACAGTGTTGCATGAATCTGCCATTTGTCAGACGGATTTTTTTAGCTTCACTTTGTTGGAGGAGTTTTATTGATCTACCGCTCTCTTTAAAATATCCCAAAGGTGTTTGAGTCAGGGCTTAGATTTCAGTCATTTCTTCTTTAGAAACTCTGAATTTTTGGCAGTGTGCTTTGGATTTTTATCATGCTGGAACATGCCAATTCTATCAAGGCTCTGTAGATTGAGAGTCATCTCATCATCACTCATGCAGTCCTACATCATCACACTCCTACTACTCACTGTAGTGGTCCTGGCCAGGTTCACACAAATATATTGGTCTCATCTGACCAAAGAATGAGCTCCCACTATTCACCAGGCAGATGGCAAGTTTAATCTTGCAGTTTTATGCCAAAGAGCAAGCAAAGATTTTTTTTTTCTTAGATACAGTGCATAGAAGTTGATGTTATGCAACATCCTTAAAACTGTCAAGTCTAAAGCATTTTTGAGAGACTGTGGCTTCGATTATTGACTGTGTCCTGGTCTACCTCTTGATAACTGCTGCAGGCACATTTAGAATGATTTACCGTTAGTTACTGAACTTTCAGCATCCTTCTGCATTGTGCAATTGAAACAACAGGTTTTGTTTAAATAATCAGTCTTTCGGGGGTGCCAGTGATCACAGGTGAATCCACTTTTGTTGCTTTAGGTTTATCATTTAAAACTTGCCAACAATGTTCAGAAAATGAATCATAAGAAGAAGAAGAAATTAGTGTAAGCTGATAAAAAAATATATATAATTACTTCACACTTAATTCTTATGGATCAGGAGTACACTCATTTCTGCATTTGCACAAATTATAAAAAAAAAGAACTTGCAGAAACTTCAGACTTGCTTGAGATGGATAATCCATCACAGAATACAAAGCAACGATTTGTTTTATCTGTCAGAGTAATGTTATGGTTCTATAGTGAAGCAGCTGGGGTCAGTTCTTTTTATACCCTCCCTGTTAGTGCAGTTAAGGATACTGTGGCCTCTGAAAAATCAAAGCTGGTTTACAGTCTCTCAAAACTAGTTCTTAATACATGGTGTCTGAGCACATCACAAATCAAATGTGTGAAGGCCATTCTGCACGGCAGAACACTGAAAGGCAGACTGAAAAGCCAGCTGTCATGTGGAGGAGGAGAAAGACCGAGATACAATGTAACTTAAAAAGAGGGATAATAGTATGCATTTTCTGACAACCTGATTAATCTGATACCACAAATAGACCAGTAATAATCATAAACAGCAGGTTAGAAAAATCCAGTTGTTTTTCTTAAGTTTTTCTCCTTTTTGTGGAACCTCCACTCAGGTAAGGAATATGCTGCACAGATTGTGGTAAAGTTGATGTTTATAAAATGACATAAAATATATATAAAACTGACTTTGCCTGAGTGACTTGGCGCTCCCATCCAGGATTATAAATATGTAGGGTGAGTGGATTTTAAACTAGCAGACCATCTGACATGCAATGTGGACTGGCTTCAGTCAGCTGCTGCTTGATATAACATGAACGCTTGTTTCTGTCTTCTGGACAGAGCAATGCCGTAAGACATCTTGCGTAAAAGCTTTTAAAACTGATTCTGTGTGCAACCGTGCTGCTATAATATAAAGTACACCGAAATGGAATTGATTGACAAAGAAGCTTTTCAGTGTGATTGCTTATGTAGTTTAAAGATCCTTCAAGTGTTTGCAGATTGATTTGAAAAATTTCACGAGGTTAAATGAAAACAGCAGCTACAATTCAAGAAGTTAACACATGTTCAGGAAAATGGGGCAGCGTGAGGTCACAAACACCCGACGTGCCGGCCAAGGCTCAAACATGAAGATACATGATATAGTTGGACCAGTTGGTTTAAAACTGAAGAAAATCAATGGGTGAATGGTTTAAAATGTACGGAGCCCCGCAGGGGACATGGGAGAAAAAAAAATTAAGACGGACTTTTGCGAGATCTCGCAAAACAAACTCGGGATCTCACAAAACTTTTGCGAAATCTCGCAAAACTTTTAGCCGCATTCTTCGGACGCCGGCTCGAAGCCGACCGGGAGGTCGAGGCACGATGTGCCGGGAAAGCGGTGTTCCTCCCGGCTGTAGTAGGTCTCGACCTCCCGTTAGCTTCGAGCTAACGGGAAGAATGCGGCTAAAACTTTTGCGAGACCTCACAAAAGTCAGTCTTAATTTTTTTTTCTCCCATGTCCCCTGCGGGGCTCCGTAAAAATATATTTTTGGGTGAACACAATGTCTTTAAATCAGTTAATAATCACTACCATTCACTTCATTTCTCGTGCTGTAACCGCAGTTTCTGTATCGATTCTTCACTTTCACCTTTCCCTTCCTGTCCTCCCAACACCTTCCTCCTCTTTTGACCCTGGTGTGAACACCCTTTCCACCCCTTTATTCTTCCTGTACGTTGATATTTTGACTGGTTTTTTTTATTCCTCTAAAAGCTTTCATCCTCCTCACCCCTGTCCTACATTCATCTGCATCATTCTCCCAGCATTCACTCTGCCCTCATCCTTGAAGTCTGTGTCTCTTACCACATCCAGTCTCTGCCTGTTCTCCAATCCTCTTCTTTTGTATTCTTTTCTCTCTTCTCTCTCTCTCTTTTTTTCTCCTCCAGGTCTCCTCTGAGGTTGACAAGCCACTTCTCTGCTTGCTCTGCCGCTCTCGTCCTTATCTCTTGCTCCCCCTCATTCTCCACACTACCGCTTTCATTCTTTTTCTCCAATCTCCCTCCTCGGGTTACTGTTAACAGTTTTGCTGCAGGAGAAAACTGGATTTTGGTCATATCCAGGTTCGGATCTGCACTCATTCTCAAGACGTCGAGCCACACGTTTCATTAACACACTGAACAGGAACATTTAAGCCTTTAGTGTTTCATGTCCCTCTTTTATTTCACCTTAAGTAGGTTACATAACTCTGGAAGAATGATCATATATTCTATAGTAAGTATTAAATATAAGAATGTAAGTCTTTTGAAACACAAAATATAGTCTATACTTATATCTATTATATGTCTCAAGTATCAAAGATCATAAAAAGGTGAAGCTATACCTTTAGTAGATTATGTTTTAGTTTTAATAAAAAGTTATAGTTTTATTATTCGTGTGGTGAGGACATATTTTGATACTTCTTACATCCTCAAATTGTCATGCTCAGGCAGGTCGAGAGCAAAAAAATCCTCATGCCCCCCAAAAATAAAACAAAAGTAATTTGACGAAGAAAATGTGAATTCATTAAACCAGCAATAAAAAAAAAATAAATAAATTAACAATTTTAGGATTAGGTTCTCAAATCTTTATTGAATCATTTGTATGGGTACTATACACTATAGTGTACATACCTGTAGTGTCTATGTATTTTTTAGAAAAATAACCAATGCTGCCATTTTCCTCAACTTAAAAAGACAATGTATATTGTATAATATGGATAACAATTACAGATCCACAGTAAGAAGAAAATACAAACAGTCTTGTGTTTTGATTGAAGTCAGTCCTGGAAACCTTGATTTGTATTTGTTTAATTTCAAAGGAAAATTGGATTTTAAACTTAGCTGGTTACTTTTTCCTTTTCACTTTTACTCTCTAGGAGTGAAATCTGTGATTTCACAATCAGTTTTTATTAATATTTTATTTTGATTTTGTCTTGATGTTTGTGTTCTATATTGATTACTGTTGTTGTATTTTTATTTTTAGTAGTTATATTATTTCTTATCTTATGTTCAATACTTTGGTCAGTGCTGGCTGTTTTTAAAGTGCTTTATAAATAAAGTTGGCTTGGCAATGTGATTACACTCATTAAAAAATAACACACACAAAAGCAAAGCTTGAATTTAGTGAACTCTTAACTGTATTTAAGATTTAAAGATGCACAGTTTTTACCTGTTTTGCCTCTCTAATCAAGTCTAACCCAAACCAGTCAAGGTAGATGATTTAGGTTATTTTATTTAAGATCTCGAGACATAAAGACATGAATCTAAATCCCTTACTTAACTCTGTTTTCTACAGGGAAAAGAAAATATACTGAACAATAAGTCGAAGTGCCTTGAGGTAACTGTTGTTCTTATTTGGTGCTATCTAAATAAAACTGAATTGAACTGAAGTTTGTGTACGTATAAACATACACCACATTTACACACAGCCACCTATGGATGCATAAAAGCAGCTACTTTGTGGTTAAATGTGCTCCTTAAAACAAGCAAATGATCCATGCAGCACGCAGCATATTGGAAATTATTAATTGATGAAACTGCAAATCAGCAGGAAGATGATACTTAAATTATGGTGCTTTTCCAGAAATAAATAGCATCTTGCTTTGAACAGTGAACTGCCGACTGTACAGACAACATTGTTTATTAGTATTCGACTTCTCTGATGTGATTTACATGGATCCAGCAGCCCCATACGCTCAAGCCCCTCGACGCTGTTCATCACGACACACTTAGATTCATTACAGGTGACAGTTTTAGAGCACATCATTGTATCCTCTGTGAGGTGAGAAAACAGTGCATCTTGTTTACTGACAAAGCTATATCACACAAACTAAATTTATACATTTCATCGCTTTTAAAAGTGAATGATAGGATATTGTACTAAATGAGAGCATGGGAACGATAAGTAGGACAGCAACTTTTTTATCCACCCAGCTTGTAATTAAATTGGACACACTTGTAATACAGAATGTACCTGTTTCTTTTATTTGTTATGCACGGTCACGCGCACTAGGTGGTCCACACTATTAGGAATTACCATATCCTTTAACATAAGCAAATGCAACCATCACATTATGCTCTCTGTACTATAAATAAAAAGACCACACACTGGGCAGAAGTGTTGGTAGTGTTACTCTATGTGTGTGTGTGTGTGTGTGTGTGTGTGTGTGTGTGTGTGTGTGTGTGTGTGTGCGCGCGTGCATGTGTGGATAGACCATTGTCATTTTATATATGCTCCCTATTTCGTTCCACAAGTAAAGTAATTACAGCCAATTCTTTTTAAGATATGGTAAATAATACAGTCTCGCTGTTTTTTAGTTATTTGGGTCTTCATTGTTGATTTCCTAAAACTAATTTTAGTGCTTGTTGGGATGGATACTACCTTTTACCTGAATAGCAATCATACAGTATCAAAAGTTGATGGATGAATCTGTTACCTGTTTCAATCGCAGCTCTCTGGAGAGACAAAGAAGGATTCAGGTAACACTGAGTAGTCGGCTGTGTCCTTCACAAGCCTGCAGGGGCCTTGTGGATATAGGATTTCATTTGCTTTCTATTTGAATGCTCACCGGATATTTATTTATTGGATCTTGAATGTAGAAGGCCTTGACCACACTGAAAAGCAGAAGTCCTTGTATCCTTTTCTTGAATTTCTCCTACTTTTATCTTCCCCTTTCACAATCCTTCACAGCTACCTCACCTGTTCATTTATCATTTCATTTTTCCTGTCCTTTTCCCACCAGCTCTCGAGACAGACTACACACTAACTTTAATTGTTAAGTGACTTCTGGTCAGACAGACCTAAGTACTCGGGCAATGTGATGTGACTGATTAAGTGACGTGTGTGTGTGACTTCTTCGGTACACAATGTGTGTTCCATCAAACTGATTACAGATAGCAGACGGCAGCTGGCAGCTGCCTGTGATCAACACTAGTGCGCATACACATTAAGTTGCATTGTAACAGACAAAACTGGGTTGCAACGAGCACATATTACATAGTTAGTGAAGTACAAATCCATTTGGAATCCACGTTGTTATGAAAAAATATGCCATAAATAACAGATGTTGTTTAAACTATTTCCCATGACTGTAAGAATTGTTCTTCAGCATTGTCCTCAATAAAAAGCCATCTGCGACACACACACAAAAAAAGCAGAGACCCATGAAAAATAAAGCTCTGACATTATGAGACCCTGGGTGCAGACAACAATCTCACAGAGTCCTTCAGTATGTTTTAATATGTTTTAATAATAATATAGGGTTAAATAACACTTCCTAGCACAGTTTGTGGGGAAATCCTAGAAAACAAAGAGTACTCTACAAAAGTCTTGAGCCACCTCTTATTTCTTTATGTTTTGCTTCCAAGAAGGCAAATTTTCTTTCTTTTTTTTTTCTTCTTTTACCTGACTTTTGACAAAGTGTTTTCTGTTCGTTAAGTTGTGTATCACTGATCTTCAACTATAAGAAATGCACCTAACTCATAAGATGAACAAGTGTGGTGTCTACACATAACAGATAACTTTGAAAATAATAACAACAAAACAGAACCACTGTATCTTGTAGACAATATGTTTCTAGCAGTCTATTCAGAAAATACATCATTTGTTCCTATTTCTTTAATTTAATCTGTAAAAATGGCAAAAAAAAAAATAGTGCAGTCTGACAAACATAAAATAATATTTTTGCACTAACAAGATGATTCCCAAAGTGCTATTAGCTGAAAACTTGGCATAGAGTGCAGTGTGTCCTTAAAATGTTTTTTGGGGAAATTCGACAAGTGGAGGACAAACGTAGAGACGGCATGACTAACTACAGCAGATAAATAGTGTTTGAAAGTCATGTCCTCAAGAAAGAGAGAGACACTTCCAGCACTTAGGCTCATTCATCTGCTGTCCGTTGAAGCCTCATCAGAAATGGTCTCAGTCACAAGGCCATTCTCAAGGAAAGGAAACAGGGAAAAAATGCTGATGTATTCCAAAATTACGCAAGAACTGGACTGAAATGCAAACTTTAAATTTAGGTAATCTGTGAAACACTTAGGAGGCCACACTTTGGGGCTGCATCCTGACAGACAATGGACCAAAAGACAACCAATATCCAAAAAAGAGCTTTGGAATTATGCCTGGAGAACTATTGGAGACTTTTTTGAGAAATTACAAGAAAGCTTGCCTAAGAGAGTTCTGATTAAAGCTAATTAAATGCGGCCATATCAGATGTTGACTATCAAGCTTGTTAGAAATGTACAAACTGTGTATTACCTTATATAATGCATTTCCATGTATGTTTGAACATTTCATGAATTCCCACATATTTTTCTGCAAAGAACTGAGAAATGTCTTGAGAGTCATGCACTGAAATGAGTACATAAATATCATTTTTAACAGCTTTCCTGCTGAGTTGTACATATACCCTGCGTGTTTTTCTTTCTCCCTCTCATACTTGAGGTAGCACGTAAAGATATATAGCAATAAACCACAAATTAAAATGAAGCCATTAAATATGGAATTAACACTACTGAATGTAAAATACTGAAACATTACCTCTGCAAATATTTTATGAGGAAGGAAATGCATTTAACTGGTTAGCTAAGCCTAAAGGATAAACAAAATGTGTTTTTATGTGTAACACTAAAGATTTGTTTGTTTACAAGACAACTCCACAGGGAACGTTTCATAAATAACCTTTCATAACTTTTTGCAGTTAAGATTTTTAGCTTGAATTGAAGGGGTTTTTTTTGTGTTTTTTATGTAATCAACAGCTCCATCTATTAATTTTGATGACACAACACGTGTTTTGCTTTAAACAAATACATTTATAACAAATGTGCCTTTCTGCAGCCATCTCATGCTCTACTTCAGGATTGGAGGCATTACAAACCTGCCCAGTGTATGTTTTCCCTCACTGCTCGAGCCAAAACACACACCATTCAGGGTAGACGACTGGCTTCCTTGTGTCTAATTCTGCTGAAGGTTGGAGGTCCTCATTATTGTCGTGTATTGTTGTTCAAATGTGACTGTCAAGTGTGTCTTTGTAATATTGTAAGAGCTTAATCTTGTATATTTTCATTATAGTCAAATGACAAAAAACAGAATGATATATAGAGAGATATAAACGACACAGAAGACAAACAAAAGCTAACCTGTGGTTGCTGTTTATGTGGAACACCGTGAAGGTGGTATGGTCGATGATAATCAACAAAAATGAAAAACCTTTAACTTTTAGGGGACATAGTTTATGTATTGATTTGATTGATTAACAACTTAAGATGTAATCAGCTGTAATACACACTGTAACAAAATTGCATTGAGGTACATACGGGTTACATGTGTAGAAAGTGATGCATGAAACGTAATATTGCATTCACAGGGCAATGGTTAGACAAATGAACTGCACTGATACAGTGTCCAACAAACCACAGCAAGAGAGACGCAGAGAGAGATGGGAGAGAGTGAGAAAGAGGCGACAGTTTCATGTTTAAAAGAAGTAAAATAGTTTTACATTTGTTCTCGGTTCACAGCCGCACACTGATTTCCTGTACACACACAAGCACATAACTTCCATGTTCTACTTATGAATGACAACTTGCAGTCATTATTCAAATAACTGAAGCTAAGGCTTAGAAAGCGAGGAGTGAAAATAGGCAGAGAATGAGAGAAGGTGTGAAGGCGGAAGATGGGAAGAACTGAGAGAACAGTGAGAAAGTTTGCAGACTCAGTATTGCTGTATTTGGTGTGTTCACTCAGCCAGCTCATGTCGATAATCTTAGAAGTGCATACGTGTGCGTGCAGTATATGTGTGCCTCTCCTCATGTTTTTTTGCCCGTCCGTGATTTTCGACCCCTTATATCCGCTGCGACTGCCTTTATCTTACATGAAATCCTTCTTGCCAAACTATTGGTCTATCACCCCATCTCGCTTTCTGTTAGCTGACAACCACAGAGCTGTGAAGACGTTGCAGTTGGTAGGTTAATTGAAATCTGGTGGCAAATGAATTAAAGTTACTGATACAGTATGTTTTTTCATGCATGTTTCATTTGCCTTGAAACTGCACTTTATACTCAGTAATTTAAAAATATATTAATAATATTAGTTTCAAAGGGATTGTTCCACATTTTAGGTACAGTGTTTATTTGTTTTTTTGCATGCACTAGATGAGAAAAGAACAAGCCTGTTTACTAAGAGCAAAGCAAAGTCATTACAGTAGTAATGCTTTCCAGCTTAGAAAATTAAATGAATTTTTAAAAATGTGCTTGTGATGAGATGTGGTGAGAACAAGTACTTAGCATATTCTACTGTGAGTACAATAAACAGTGCCGTGACCCCAAACCTGTGGAGCAGTTTACCTAACATTTAATCAATTGTATATTCAGAAATATGACACACACAAAAAACATCAACGCACTGAAATCAGTCTACATTTTGGAAAAAACGTTTCCTGCACTCTAAATTTAGCAAAACTGGTTAATGTTTGCTCTAATCTCTACATGTAAGTAAGACTCTTTGCTTTTGTGTGCATTCACAGATTCCACTCAGCATGTGTTGGAACTGTCAGCTGCGTAAGCGAATGTTTGGAGAGCCCCAGTTGGATTTTAACTCTATTTTTAGGGTTTTGTTCTGTTGTTATTTGCTGTATTCCACTTTTGCTAGTGCCGCAGCCAAACTAATCTCCGAGGTTTCATTAAAGTTTCACCCTTTGTATCGCAATTAAGCACACAATATCATGCAACACACATTTTTTTTAAACCACTAAAGTAATATGAATCATGTGTGTTGGAAGGGAGATAACAGGAAAAGAAAAGAAGAGGTGTATGAATGACAGAAAAAGTGAAATTTGCAGAAATAAAACCTGGAGTGTTTCTTTTTTTTTCGCCCCTTAGAATGACATGGAGATGAACTGTTGGCATAGGGCCAGACAATCTCTGCCGGCTCGGTATCTCTATGGCTTCTCAGTGTGCTACAGTCAAGGTCAGGGAAAATGGGTGAACTCCCCCTTTAATAAGAGGTACATTAGGAGGAATAAGAGATAATACAAGGACGAGAACATCAGTTATCTCTTCTTTTCTCTCAGCTCCTCTCATTCTCTTGTGTCGTTTTTTTCCAATTCTCTCAGCTGTTCTATCCTTCTCTGGCCATTATTGGGGGTGGGGGCTTTATAAAACCACCCTCCGCTCCAACCCCCCATAACATACACACCATCTTTTCCAGGTCTACAGTATAAGCACGGCATGTGCAGTATGCTCTCTTCCCTCAGTATGTGGAAACTTATGAGTGTGTGTGTGTTTGGGTGCGGGTGTGAATGTGTGAGGATGCCAAAGCAGTTAACAGCAGCAGGCTAAGAATAGTTTAGACTTGTCTGCTCTTCCCTTCTTCTATCGCCACTCTGCTGTACAGCCCGACGGGTTTTTTTAAAACCTCGACCCGTTTTCACATTGAGCCTCAACAGATTCATAAAGAAGCTTTATTCCTTTGAAATCCAATGCGTAAGCGGTGCCGTATACGTAACCTTCGAACCGTCAGGTTGGAAACTGTACATTTAAATGCTACTGAAGTAACCATAACCTTGTGCTTTGTGAATTGCTGTGAGCTGTGATTTCTATAAAGCATTATACTGAAGCAATACATAGGGCTATTCATCTATACATATGTGTGTGTACCTAGATGGTTCAATGTGACACTAAATTAACGTATAGAAATCTAAAGCACAACAAGAAAAACAATCCCTTTCACCAGCTTTTTTTTAACTCTCTAATTACCTTCTCCTCTAAGTGATGACATCGAGGTCCTTTTTAGTGGGGGCTAGGGGAGAGGGGGTCTTCTAATGCGATGGCTGAGGCTCTCAACTTTTTAGCTTGCTGCAGTTTCTCTTGGCCATTGTTTTTTGAGTTAAGACTAGTACCCCGAAACGATTCCTTTGTTATCGAACCTCTCTAGGGCATTTCATTGGCAAAACCTTAATGCTACATTTTTAAAGTCAGATGAGGTGTTAACTTTGGGTTCATGGTGTCCCAGACACCAAAAATAATGCCACAGGAAAGAATCATTCTCATAACATTAGTTTTCTTTGCCTGCTGAGTACTCAGATGTGTTGCCTTTCACTAAACTCTGAATACACTCACTCTAGCTACTTTATTAGATATGCCAGGTTAAAACCAGGTTGGATAGCTTTTGCCTTCAGAACTGGATACGTTTGATGGAAACATTACTCTGAGATTTTGGTCCATATTCACATGACAGCTTCACCCAGTTCCTGCATACAAATTTGTTACCAATCTCTCGCTCCACCACGTCTGACCCTACCTACCATCCAAATGTCACAGAAGAAATTGAGAGTCATCCCACTAGGCAAGGTTTTTACAGTCTTCTATTGCCCAATTTTGGTGTGCACATGAAAACTGTAGACTCACTTTCCCGTTCTGAGCTGACAGAAGTGGCATCAAATGTTGTCCGCTGCTTCAAGGTTTGACATTTTGTGCATTCAGAGATGCTCTTCTGCATACCTTGGTTGAAGTAAGTGGTTATTTTAGTTACTACAGCCTTCCTCTCACTTCCAAGCAGCCTGGCCTTTATGCTCCAACATCATTTCTTTTTGGACCATTCTTTGTAAGAGACGGTTGTGAAGGAAATCCCAATACACCTGCAGCTTCTAAAATACTCATACTAACCCATCTTTCTTCCTCATACTCAGTTTGAACTTTAACAGGCCATCTTCACCATGTCTACATCCCTAATTGCATAGAGTTGCTGTCATTTGTGTTAACTCACATGTGATTAGCTATTTGTGTTAACAGGCTGTACATACGTGTATGGATATATACACACACAGACTTCTATTAAGAATAACTCAACCGTTATCCTTAATATAGTAGCCTTATATAGTAATGATACATCTATAGTTAGTCATGGGGTGGCAAATGGACTGGTTGATATTTCTAGTAAGTGTTATCACCTGCCAAAACCTCGCTGGTATTCAGTTTGTTCACCTCATTTTTTTTTAAGTTATGGGGTTAATGTATGTTTTTGGTCTTTTAGCAACATTTTGGTGAGAACTTAGCATCGATGTCAACTAGCTAACTAACCTGGGCCTACTTGTAAACGTCAAACCCGTGTTTCAAGAATGTCTGAATTAATTGTCTTTGAAAACAACAACTCTGATAACTTTACTAGAGTTCAAAGAATTTGGATACATTTTTAACTCTCAGTGGTGTCCCAGCGTATTTGCATTTGGGAACCAAAAGGGTATTTGGACCTGGAAAGTTGCTAATTACATCAGACTCAACAAGGAGGTTCTTTCCCTTCCTTGTCTCTCTATGGCTCTTGCCTTTCTATTTCTATTTCTCGCTTCCTTCCTCTGTCTTTCTCTCTTTTCATTTAAAACACATATGACACATTGCCAGACTTTGCGCCTTGATCTTGGAGGCTCTTTCACATTTTTTCACATGCATTTTTGTTTAATTCCATCTCGGAAAACGTATCTAATAAACTCCAGCTTGCACAAACACACAGAGCAAGAACCACATGTGCGTAAACCAACTGCACAGTCTCTGTGTGTGCAGATATAAGTGCATGCTTATAGTTCTTTTAATATTCTCTTTTATTTGCTTTTCTTTCATGTTGAGAGGCTGTCAGTTTATGCATCCATAAGTCTGTTTTTATATGCTTTTTTCTGCTTTTCACCATTCCTCCTCTTTTTCTGCCTCTTACTTTATGCCACCCTGTCTTTCCAATCCCCTTCT
This sequence comes from Simochromis diagramma, assembly GCF_900408965.1. Lineage (NCBI taxonomy): Eukaryota > Metazoa > Chordata > Actinopteri > Cichliformes > Cichlidae > Simochromis > Simochromis diagramma. Next base: position 14,756,309 of record NW_024387414.1, on the reverse strand, counting down.
CTGACTTTTTTTCCCCCCTCTTATCAACACTCCTACCACACGCTTACGCATCTAATAGAACCCAGTTGGAAGGTAAAATCCTACCTGTTGGGATAATGAATTGGAGATTTAAGAAGAAAACATACTGTAAAAGTCTCGAGTATTGTGTGCAGTATTAGTAATAGCATCTGCTTGTATAGTGATAAAGAATCGACCCTTTCAGTACTGTTTCCGTGTCTAAGCCGCTTCTGTATTGGCTGAGGCTCTCGCCTTTTCAGTTCTGCAGCACTGTGTTGCTTGTCTTCTGAATAGGCGTGTAAAGGCTAGACAGCTTTTTATTAGTACTATTTATGTGTAACAGGCCTTTAAGCTAAGCTTTCACAAAACTCAGAGTGTACACTACAGCCTCTGGGCTGGAAGCAATAATTCAACATATTAATTACTAACCAAGCATTGTGGATAGTGGCAGCTCCGAAAAAGTCCACCATCCACTTCAAATGCAGTTGGCTGAGGTTTTGTCAGTTTTCAGTGTCTCCCACCTGCTATATGATGGCAATCAGCTACAGTATCATTGACCACACAATCATTGGTGCTAAACTTCAATGAGTGATCCTAAACATACAAGTATTGTATTTAACTTTAAATACAAACTTACCATTATGTTTATATCACTATTACTGAAATTATAACAAACCAGTACTACATAACTTTTCTAACTTAACTAATCCTCCAAAACCTCAGCAGTATTTAAATTTCTGGTGTGTGCAATAAAAATTATAGCATTTTTTTGTTTGGTTTCGTTTATTCACGTATTTGCTTTCTTTGTTTGTTTTCAAATACTTTCAGACATCAGGTCATATCAGGTATTAACCAAGCAGCAACCCCCAGGGTAACGAGTGAACCCTACATAGAGATGCGGGGAAAAAAAGTTTCTATAGCGAGCTCTTTATGTAGACTTCAAAAGTGTGTCAGTAAGAAATGGCCCACTAAATGGCAACCATGAATGACTATCGAAGACTAAGAATGGTTAAAGTTTAGGGCATGGCTAACATAAGGAACTGTAGTGGATCAAGGCCTCTACTTTACAATTTCTGGTAAGTGAATTCTACTCTTTGTAGCTCGGATTGCTTATGGGGCAACATTAATAGGATTAACTAAGAAATAACATAGCCTGCTATGGCCCAAGAGCTTTGTGCTCCTGGTTTGGTGAGTTAAATCTTAGTGTTGTATTAATTTTTAGTAATTAATATACATGTGTCTGTGTGCATTGCATCTGTACATATTATGAATGCATCTTGCAACACTGAGCTGGTAAATTAGCACTCCATATTCTTGTCTAACATTTGGTTCCAAAGACACTGAGGCTTCAAAATGCTCCGGTCCAAAACCTAAAGGTGCATCCATGTTTTACTTACAGTGGGAGAACAATGATCACTGGAGTTAAAAGTTTTCAACACTCTGTCGCATTGTGTTGCGTTCACTTGCCTTACCTAGAAGTGGCTAACCATTTCAGACTTAACAAGCAGATAATGTACTGGATAATTTCTGTCAGTGTTTTTATCACAACTGTTAGTGTTGCATATGAATGATTGGACTAAATAGGCATATTTTATCACTAATTTAATTCCAAATTTATAATTATAACCTTTAAAACCGATTACATTTTCATAATATTTAAAAATTGAACAGGGGCATAAGACTAACACAATAACAGTCATACCAGTTTTGGATCTTAATATCAATTAAATTTAACCATAAAAATAAATTTTATTTACCGACTATCTGATGTTTATTCCACTACCCCAATACAAAAGAGAAAAAGGAGATTGTGTCCATGTTGCACAAAGCACAGAAAAATGACAAACTCAGCAACAGTTTAACTGATCAGAAACACTGTCTTGGTAGCACAAAACAACCCACACACCTCGCTGTCAACAGTTTTCTTCTGGGCTGTCTTATAGTGAAAAGGTCCCTTTCCTGAAAAGTGTTGACAGTGTGGTCAAGATTTGTTCCATTTCAGTTTTATTTACATGGATTTGTGATCATTTTTGTATTGGGCGTTCATGACATTTCAGCAACAAATGTAACTTTCTTCTTAAAAAGTCCACAAATTAAACCTATTGCTTTTGGCTGCAAAGACAGTTCCGAACAAAACACATAATATTCAGCTGCGTGCTCGGATTCCCACACATAAACATGTATTAAATGTATGAAAAAAGCAAATCTGTCTACAAAAGCACATGATGAAACTTTTGAGGCTTTGGCATTTCACATGTGGAATGTTCTTTCTGCACCTTTAACTTTGTGGCTGCAAAATAGATCGCTCCACATCAGGTCATAAGGATTTCATATGTTTTCTAATGAAACTACAGTGTTACAGGAAATTGCACTAGCATCAATCTAACGTCAGCATTAATTTTGAGTATGCCTATGTGTCTAAACCCTGGGTTCTCAAAGTGTAGCCCAGCTAGTGCAAGCCAGTGCAAGGAAAAAGTAGGAACTACTATACATTCACTTTCTCCAGAATCCATGTCACAGTATAACACAGCAACTCAGAACATGAAGTTGAAATCTTCTGTTCTGGCCATCCTAGCAGATTAAAAATTCTTAAAACTGACAAATACACAGAACAGCACACAACAACATAACAAAATGGTTGGCATGAAAATCAAACACACATATATGTTACAAGCCAGCTGCAAACGTCTTTGTAACTGCTTCTGACAGAGTTTGAAGGTTGGTTAATAGCCACTGTATAAATACAGAGCTCATGTTACTGGATTAATCACTGGTGAATCTGTGCGTCTCCTGACGTGACACCGGCTGGCGATGGAGCATGGAACGAATAATTAGCTCTTAGTGAGAATCTGGCATGTGGAACAAACACCTTGACAATTGCATGGTGGTAGTGGATAGAGAGGCATATAATTGTGATGGGATATGACAGGAATGATGATGACCTGTATTTTGTCTTTTTCTCAGTTTTTTGTGTTTGTGTGTGTGTGTGTGTTTTGGGGGTGGGGGGTGGGGTGTTACTTGCATAATTTCAGCCAAAAAAAGTGTGATAAAATTGATTCTTCAGGTTTTCATTGACTGATTAGCTTCATCTCAGTAGGGTTGCAAAATTCAAATGCGGGGCATTCAAAGGCAATCACAATCATTTCATATTCAAATGCGGCTCTGCCGAGATTTCTTTAAACATCCTTCTGGATATACAGCTGGCAAGCAGGGTCTGGTATGTGGTATTAAAAATTTTAAAAGAAAAAAAGGTGATTAATAAAATTCGTATTTTTAGAATTATTGGCTAAATGAGCTGAACTTTGATTTTTCTGATGTATATTGATAGAGAGCGACTACGGGACAATGTAAGCTACAATTTTAAACATAAAGACAGCCAAAATGTGGGAAAAAAAACACCTGCTAAATACACATGTGTGCACTCATGTGATACTGGAACAGCAGGATGCAGTACTGCACAATTAATCTCTTGTCATAGACGTGCATGCATACACACACACTGTATCTCCAGATGAGCATTTTTAACAATTCGATTGTTACACTTCCAGGCATGCACATTCCTCTGAGGCTTACTTAGATGGTCCCAGATCTTGCGAAACACACAACACATAGAGAGCAACAGAGTTTAAACTGAGAGCATTATAAATGCTTAGAGGATTCAATTTTTTAGCGCATGCTTCTTTAACAACTGGCCACCTTCTCGAGTTACGGAGCCTGTATATCACACCCTGGAAACCAAAGTGTGCCTTTGTCTTAAGCATAAACTGATTTTTTTTCCCTTTAAGGTTACATCATTTCTTTTTCTGTTAGCACTTATAAAAAAAAGAGTGACAGGTAACAATCAAGAGAGGGAAAAGGTAGAAGAATTGAGTACTTGTCTACAACATCACTGATTTTCATCCTGTTCCTTCCATAAACCAGACAACCATAGGTAATTCAGAGCAATTTTATACTTCCCTTATGTTTGTCAAATAATTTCTACTGTTGCCTTATGAGGCGCTGAACAAAAATAGATCGCTAATCTGCTGCTCCAGACTTCCCAGGTTGTCTAGGAAAGAGTTACTTGCTGTCCCCAGTGACAAAACTAAACATGCAGCATTCAGTTTTAATTCTGCTTCCAAAACTTCCAAAAGAGAAAAAAAAAATTTTTAGTATTTGAAATATTACATTTTATAAAACAATATTTCAAATGAATCCGTGTCCTGCAGTGTGCAGTTTTATATTTCTTTTACTTCTGTGTCAGTTTATTTCTGTCTTCTATTATATTTTATCAATTTAAATATTGAGAAATACTTCCCTTTTTATAGATAAACAACAAAACATTAAAAAAAAAAAACATTTAAATAATAATAATCAAACAAACAAATAAAGAAAAAGAATTTCCAAGTGCTAATCAAATAAAATTGATATTTATTGGGGTATCCTTTGGGGTAAACTGTTTTGGCTTTTTAAAAAAAGTCTTTTTTTCCTTTTAACTCTATGGAAGAATGACCCATCAACATAGTTTTCTATGACCCCAGGAAACACTTACTGTGTTTACTGTCTCACATGCTTTTTTTCAAGTTTTATTAATTCATAAGATATTCCTTTTGTAAATTATGGCCCCATCTAAAGCCAAAAAGCAGGGTAAAGTATGGCACTGTATATCTACAGAAAATGCCGTGTTCCTCCAAGGGCTCCACCCTTCCCTCACCACCTCTAGCTTTATAACACTAAGATGACAAATGCAAAAAAGTTCAGTTTGAGGATTCAAAACTTGTCTTTTCTAACCAGTTTTGACAACATGATGACTTCATCTTTTATTTAGAGACTATGGTAAAATTCCAGTCAAGTCAAAGAGGAACACTGATTGCAATTTCAGAACACATACAATCATCCAAACTACTAAATATTACATCATTTGATTACATCATTTTATATCAATACAACATGACTAAGTGCATGAAAACAATTCTTTTTCCCTTTGTATCAACCCCTGTACTGAAATACTTTCAGGTCACAGCTTCCTCTCTCGCTCTCCCCCTCTCTCATGTACACACAAAAATAAAGAATACACTTTTTATATTTAAGCTGCAGCAGTCTGTCAAGTCACATAAAAGATTTGGATTTTGCAGGCGCACTCACAATCTTCTGTCTGTGACATAATGGTAGAAAATAACCAGCACTAGCAGAAAATCTATCAAAAAAACTTAGCTTCACTCTCTTCTGCCTCCCTCCGTCTCTGTAATTGCATCTCTATTGTCTGTTCTGCTCCCTCCCTTTGCCTGGATATCTGTCCTTCCCTCTTTCCTTGTCATTCTCCTCGTCCATCTGTCTCTGCTGCCCCCTTCCTCCTCACCCTGTCCCAGAGTGTTGAGTCACTCCTTAGGGGTGAGGCAGCGAGTGCAGAACAATCCCTCTTTCTCTGGCCTATCAGCCGTCCTTTGATAGAGCTGCGGTTATTGATTAAAATGTCTGAGAGTTCGGCCTTCTGGGGCCCGGAAGCTTTATTCAACCCTCTCAGTTTGCTCTTCACACTCACTCTTCCTTTCCGTCTCTCTCTGAGCCTCTTCTCTTTGCCTAACCCCCCTCATTGCCTTTGACTTCCACCTCCCTGATTTTTCCTTTTTCTCGATTTGCTTAAGGCATTACTGCAGCCAAACTGGATAGCCAAGCAGTAAATGCGGCCATTTCCTCTCATGTCACTGAACATGTGTTGCTGTCAGTACTAATTAATCACTAAATCATATTTCTATTTTACTGTTACATTTTTAATCTTGTATTTGTGAAGACTCATTATTCTGTTGCTGCTGGTTTGACCACTGACTCAAATAACTAAACTTTACCGATTGCACCTGATGAGTCTGATCCAATCATCTGCGGTAACATTTAGGCTTAGTTAGGTTCTACAAAGTGCTTTAGAATGTGTTTCTCATTTACTACAGACACACAAGGTGCTCACTGGGAGCAATTTGGCTTCCAGTATCTTCCAAGGACCCTTCAGCATGAGAAGGGGTTTGTCATCTCCAAATCCTGTGATTACCTGGCAAACCACTTTACCACCAAAGCCTCAGAGACAATACTCTTGTGCGAGCCCTCATAATATTATATAAAAGAAAATTGCACCATACAGTATACACTAAGCAGATTACTATATATATGGATACAGTAGCATTCCATTAGGGCAAGCAAGGCAAGCAGTGCTTGCCTTGTCAACTCTAAAAAAACAAAACAAAAACCACCACATCAAATGTACCAAAGTAAAGTAGTCTCTCTCATTTAATTTAATGCTATTCAATTGTTTGCATTCATCCTTTACATTATTGCCATCTTGTGGCCGCAATTGGCTATTGTCGCTGAAAGCTACCCTTGTTTCGTGCTCATGGGAAACTATAGCTTTATCTGTTCTATGGACATGTCCTTAACTCTTAACAGTGACTTGGACTCTGGAAGCAAGGAGGGCAGCAGCTTTTTGTGGGTAAACCTCTGATCTTTGATGGTAAACAGACGGGAGAGAACCGTGCAAGGCAAGTTGTTACTGCTCTGAGATCAGTTATAAACTGCATTTTGTGTGGAAACAGCAAGCATTAGCAACTAAAACAGCTTGCTAACTACCTTGGCCAATATGTGGCATGGTTCCTACTATGTCCAGTCTAATAAAGCTGGTAAATTGACCAAATGCAGGCTCAGCCAGCACTTTCAGATTAATATGGTTAGCCTGCTGTTTTGCTAATATTCCACTGCTTTTTTTCAGAGATGTATCATATTCACAGGAAAGCCACTACAACGTTATACACTTGATTAATAGCATATAATGCCAGACATTAAACAGAATATATGTACTAAATTGACCTGAATATTAAACATATGCATCAGTAATATTAATCAATTTAATGTTGTCTTTTCACATTTTTCTGCAGAATAATCATTTTACTGTTGATACTGTTGATACTTTATGTTAAATTTTCCCGTAAAACAGTTTTATATGTAGTGAGGCATTTTCTTATTGTGTCATCAGTTCTTTTCCTGAAGAAATGGTTTGAAAATCTCCTCCATCACTTGTCATTTTTAGCTAATAAAATCTTTTTTTTTTTAAAGTAAATACTTCTAGTACATATAATAGTAGGTATTTCTTTAACTATAGAGGTAATAACATTTTATAATTCTTCAGCCAGGAAGGAGTGCAGAAAGGAGAAAGACCACACACCATGGCATGAATCAATTGTGTATTGATTATGTGTATTTTTCTATAACTTGCTGTATTTTATAATATATAACATTATAATATATTTTTAAATAAAATTTGAAATATTGTCCAATATTAATGACCATCGGTGTGCAATTAAACAGCAAGCTAAATTAATATGTTTGTGTATATAAATGTATATAAATGTTTTTGATCATGTGTAAAACTTCAATTCATTGAATGCCACGGCTCCAAGCAAATACTTAACAAGACGAGCAGAAACCAAACAACTGTCTATAGAACGAGACTGGTTAATAAATTCAAGGAAATGTAAGTGAGCTAAGCTGTCCAATACGTTATGTTGCAGCGTGAAGCACCTGGTAATTGAAATGTGCTGGGTTTTAAATCTATGCTGCTAGTTAATGGGTTGAGACACATAGTAAAGTGCTAGCTGAGTGCCCATTATTCCCTCCAAGTGAAAAAAGACCTTTAATAGGCAAAGTGATTGCAATTTTGTTAAAAGAAGATGCAGCCCAGCATCTACCTGCGAAATGGACAAACACAGTCACAAGTCTGGTTTCCGAGGTGACCCATTAATGTCTCTACAGCCCAGATATATTTGGGCTAACAGAAAACAATGAACAAAGAAGGGATTGCGTAGGTTTTCTGTTAACACGCGCCATTTTTTTTTTCTTGCTGCTGAAGAAGCTATTTTAAGTGATCCCTTACAAACTATCAGGGCAATGAAACTTAGTGATTTATTGGTTTAAACATTGCTTCTATTTTTAAGTATTAGTACTTACATATTTTTGATGTATTACAGGGTTAGAACATCTTTCGTGAGAGAAAAGGTTGAGTTATTTCTTCTTTTTTGGCTGCGTTCCATTTTTCTAGTTACTCACATTTCTGACAAAGTCATTATAATATCCTCTTTGCCTCTTCCCTTTTTGCCTGCCAGTCTGCATTTGCCTTGCTTCTCCATTTTATTGTATTAGTTTATTTATTTTCATCATTGATTTGGGAGTTGTTATGATTCTGTGGTCAGAATCATAACAACACTGAAACAGAGCCAAATTTGTCTCTCCTTCTCCTTTCTATACCCTGCCCTGCCTGCACGCGCGCGCACACACACACACACACACACACACACACACACACACACACACACACAGAATTCAATACAAAGTCATTAACGTTTTTATTCTATGATGAAACATTTCTCAGTTGACGGGAGTTTTGCATTCCAAGATGACACCATGCACAGGCCATAAAGGACCAACTGAATTACTTGATGAGTCTGAAAAAGGGTTAAATCATATGGTATCCCCATCATTGTGAGCTGAAGAGTTAGATAGCACGTCATCAAATCGCCCAAAGAAGAAATGATGAATAATCGTGTCCCACTCCACCAGCAGAGTAAAAGACACTTAGTGCCAAGTTATGTTAAAGCTATTCTGGCAGCATGTATGACTGACACACCTTACTGAGACGCTTTCTGTGAAATATTCATTTAATTTCACACCAGCCCATGATTGTTTAAAAAGAACACCACTCAACTGCAACAGCAACTTTGCATTTTAAGAGTAAAGAGCCACCCCATGGATATCTCTCAAAAACTGCAGGACCACTACAAATTGTATTTTGACTGTTTTGTTTAAAAGAAATGTTCCCATATATTTGTATTTCCAGTTCATCTCCAGCCTGATGTATTGCTGGGCCGGGACTATCCTCAGTGAGTGAAAGCAGAAGTGGAGCTGTTTATATTTTCATTCTAGTTCTTATTTTTTTTAATGTTGTTTTTTATCTTTCTTACTTATCCAGTCAGCCGAGTTTCTGACAAAGTCACCCTAATATACTCTCTGCCTCTCTCTTTTCTGTTTCTCTGCTGGATGCCCATGTTTGTCTTTTGGTCATTGATTTCAGAGTTGTTATGATTCTGACCAAGTCACTACAAGTCTGAAAGACAGCCAAATGTATCTTTCTTTGTCAATCTTTTTAGTCCACCCAACACACACACACACACACACACACACACACACACACACACAATCTGAAAACAGGCCTCCAGTTCTCTTTACCAGTCTTTCCGTTCCACAGTCCTGCTCTGTTGTTTAGCAGCTAATAATTTTATACCTGTTCGTGGCAGTAGAAAATAGAAGCAAACCTCAATATACTGAAATGCCTTTCAGATTTTTAAAGATAAAACTTGCCAAGACTCTGTCACTTTTTACAGTCTAGCAAAAGAAAAAAAAAACTAAAATCGTCCAAAACAACCTATCTGCTGCTGCAGGAGGCTTTCAACTGAGTGCACAAAACCTGTATGTCTATAGAGACTTTTGCGTTTCAAGAGTAAAGAGCCTGCACCCATGAATATTAGTTCCTTGCATTAAAAATCCTACTGGGTACAGAACCAAATTAGGTTTTATATCTGTTCATTCCTCTTGGATGCCTCAATCTTCCACTGGAAGGAAAGACCTGGTAGTCAGAGGGGAGACTGAACGTGTTGTCTCACAGGCTATTTTCTGGCCTGCCTAATGTCCAACTCATAAAAGCCTTGGAAGGATGAGCTTAACTTTACACTCATGACCCCCTTAGCTGTTGGCAAAACACTTTGCAGTTGAAGTTCCAAGTTCACAAAGGACTGGCTCTGCATTTGAACAATGCTTCTCTCATTCAGTGGGTTCTGGATGAAAGATGGCTACATGTGAATTTCTTCACATAAACAAGGTTGTTTTTTAGGCTTTCTAAGCATGTTTTTCTATTCCAAATGCAGCCAACAAAAGCTTTAATTTATTCCCCCGACTTAAAATGTAGCATCGGGTACATAACATGTATAAAGAGTGGAACTGGAGCCTTGCAAACTGCAACATCAATAGTGGAACACCAACCTGATTCCTGTTTTGCAACTCACTTTCCTTTTTCTCATGCCTCTTTACTGCTTACTGTCCAATAAAGTAAAAGAAAAATATGCAAAGCTGAAAGGATAAATCAATGAACACAACAATTTTAGTAAATCAATAACTCTTTTTTAAAAAAGTCTGAGCAGAAATAACTTAAATGTCCAATTTGTAGCTCAAGTGTGAAGTTCTACTTATTAATGGAAACAAAACAAGCAATTTAATATAATTAGCCTGCCTTCAAGGAAAAAAAAAACTAGAATTGTCCTCTGTTTGGACATTTTAGAGACCAAACTATGAATAGATTTTTCAAGACAATAATTTTTAGATCAATAATGAAAATAATTGCTAGCCTCGGGCGTGCAAGTGTGCAATAATAAACTTTGGCAAAGCATTCCAAGTGTTTAAAAAGATATGATTAGTCTTTCCTTCCTTGGTGTTGATAAAAGATGCTTGGATGGACAGCTAACGTAAATAACAGAGTAGGCACTGCACTATGACTTTTATCCCCTTATGTAACAGATAGAGCAGGCCGATACCAATACCAATATTTGGCAACTTAAAAATCTGATATTCTGATATGGCAACTGATATTGTGTTTTTTTTTCTTTCAGACAAACAAAAGATAAATGCATTTCCCTAACTTTCATTTCGTACAATTACTCTTTTGCGCTCTACTTTAGTTGGATCAGCTGGTTGTTGTGTTTCCAAACACATGTTGCCAGCAGGGAGGTTTTGTCCAGTCTGATAGACAAACTCTGCAAAAACAACACTCACAATATGGTTGAAGGGTGTTTTGTCTCTTCAATACTTTTTACATTTTTATTTATAGGCCATTATAAAAGCCGACACTGTTAGATCATCAAAAATATCAGCACTTCAATAAACTGGTTGGACTGTAGTCACAGAAATCATGATCTGCATGTGCTAACGCCTCATTATAATATCTAAATTAGACAGGGGCTAAGTAGCAATAAGATTTTTGCAGGTGGCTTTAATTGATCCATGAAAATGTGAGTTTGCCATTAATTCATAATATAAAAGGGAGGTACGCCGTGTAGTCACCATATTTTCAAACACTTTGCCACTTTGAGTCTTAGAACTCAACAATACACATCTCTGTTTCTTATTGCTCAGCAGTGCATCAGACCACAAAAAGTTCTCCAAGATGCACCGCACTGATCTTAATTCCAAAAACGCTTAACAAAGCTCCGGGTACAAAGCGAAAAATGACAGTTGAATGTGGCGCTTCATGTAAAATGAAGATGCAAAGTGTTTGTTTAATCATAATGTTTACCAAAAGCGGCTATCTATTCTGAGCTGCAGTGTATTGTGACAGCTGCAAAAAGGATTTCAGTGTATATTCTAAGTCGAAATTGTGTAACAATCTGTATTTGTAGAAACCTAAGTGACAAGCTGAATTATTGAGAGAGGCATTAAAACTGTGGCGACACAAATCACCAGTCAGGAGTTGAGACACTCTCCATAAACTGTACTTGTCAAATGCTACACTCTTCCAGGTCAAAATCCACAGCATGAGTGTGCATCCTCTTTTAAATGACTGGCTCACAGTCTTGATAACTGGAACAGAATCAGGCAGAAACATACGACAAACTGGACATATTCCTTCAAATGTCCCCTTGTAGAGCAGTGAATTTAAATCTATAGAGTTACTGCATTAGTCCCACTGTCCAGCCAACCCGTTAGCTGTGCCTTAACAAGCAGTATCACAATACATAATTTAGTTTTCACAAGAGAGGAGGGGAGAGGAGGAGAGAAGCATAAAATCAGATCACTAATCTTATGATGTGAGGATTCACCAAAAGTAGGCTAGCAACATGATGCTCTTGCCAACTGTATAAGCAGCATTTTACATCCAAGTGAGCTTTTTATCATAGTGCTGCAGTGGCTACGTTGTATAAAAACATCCCAGGTACTGTTACGCTCATATTCCAGAATATAATGACTGTCCATCTGTAAAACTCAGGGAATGCTGAAATGTAATCGATTTTCCTGTTTAACTGTATAATCAGTAAAGCAATCCACTCAAATACAGACAGTAATCCAATCTCTTACATTGAATTACATCCATAACAAACTTACTCTAGTGAATTACAAGAAAAAAATTGGACCAACTTAAAATTGCCTTATCATCATGGTTCAGAGTGCCGTGAAATATCCTCCCGCATGCTGCTACAGTTTCATTTACGAACAGAGAAAAGAGGCAGTGCTCATGACGCGGCCATCCCATGTTAATTAATCAAGTCTACTAACATTCACTGAGATGTTCTTAAATAGACCTGAGAAGTAGTTTAATTTGTTTTATGTCAGTTTTCAGAATTAATGCCGCTGAGTTAGTAAATAACTGATAAGGATGACAAGTTAGCTGTGAGAAGAGAAGAGAAGAGAAGAGAAGAGAAGAGAAGAGAGAAGAGGTATTCATGACAACACAAGATGGATGATCTCTCTCTATTGAATTTCCAGTGTTTAGCATCTAAGGCATCTGGTGTTACTATGGTAATGCTATCAATTAGAAACCAGAAGATGTACCCTTAATCCTTGAGATATGGAGCAGAACAATTGAGAAGCCATTACTGATGCTGTCATGCGTGGGCCCAGGAGGTGTAGGCTGGTAAGATAACCGTGACAGAACATGTCACATGCATAACTATCACACCACATCCATATTTAGCATCCTGGATAGAAATGACTATGAAGCTGCTTTCTGAAACAACAAGGTTGGAATAGCCATCTGAGTTCAGGCGAGTCTTCGGTCACGTAGCGCTGAGAAAGACAGACGTCGTCAGTAGTGAATATACGACAGATTCCCTCTGAACTTAAGCCTCGTATTTCAACTTTTCAAAAAAGAGAAGAAAATTATAGTTTTTCTCAGTTGCTTTGGCTCACTACTCAAATGTCAGTTGAACCTGTCAAAACAATATGTGAAATCTTTCACAACATTTTGTTACTTTCACATAATACAATGATTATTAGCACATCTAGTCAAATGACTCAGCGTAACTGCCTTCAATTTGAAGACGGATCAGGTTGTGTATGCCTTTGTGATCAAGTTTCTCAGCTGAATAGTAAAATAAACAGTAAAAATAATGCTGGAATTATTTCATTGTGTTAGTCATCGCATGCAAACTAGTCCATCAAATTCAAAATCTGGCAAGTCTGGAGGAGTAAGTCGTGAGTGTTAGTATTGTACAAATATATTTGTAGAGCTTGATTGCAATAATTTGCAAAGACGGGAAAAACAAAACCTTCTCAGTGAAATTACGGGAGAGAATGGAGATGTGTGGCAATTCAGGAAGGGGAAGACAACAAAGTACAGAGGGGGAGAGAGTGCAGAGGATGGTGGGTATACTTCTTCCTCTGTTAAACTGCCAGCAAGCATCATGGGTAATGAAAAACAAAACAAAATGGACAAAGGTGACAGGATGTCCAGGATGTTTTGTAATTCCCACCATTTTAGTGTTTAATGTACTATCACACATCGCAGTCCTGTGTTTTTTTTTCATTGTTGGTTTTTTTATCAGTGACATTCTAAATGTCTTAATTATGTTCAGTGTTTTTTTACTGTAATTTACTGTGTTGTGTGACCCCCCTTCCAACACACACACACACACACACACACACACACACACACACACACACACACACACACACACACACACTACATGCAATTATAGAAGCTCTTTTGCTGCACAGAATAAAAGGGAAAACCTTCTGCTCTCCTCTGCTCCATCCATCCCTCCCCATGAAAAATTACAGTCTGCTACAGCGAGCTTTTAGTGTTAGAGAAACCATAGAGGAAAAGATTTTAAGAAGAAAACAAATCAAACTTTTACAGCCCACAGTCATTCTGAAAAAAAGCATATGAATACTTTAACCACTGTGGTTTACAGAGTGCCAAATAACTTTTCATATGAGATGATTATTCGGTGATACCAAAGCTTCATTCTGACATGCGTATGAAAGGTTTTAGGAGAGTTACAGCCTCTTCGTTTTTTGGGGGAGAAATGCATCTGCTTCAAAAATGCTGCACAAAATCTGACAAAACATTTAACCCCCTCAGGCTCAAATTAAACTTTTTGTTGCTAATGCACAACCAAGTCCTGCAGTGGTACTTCTGAGTAAAAAAAACTCGTAAAATATGTATGTGGGGTAATCAGGTTGTGTTTTTAACTGTTGCAAATCTGCAACGCCTGCCTTGAGAGGGTTAACAGAACAAAAAGTTTAACTCCACTGTGACTACTCCTTCAGTTTCAGTTCAGTTTAGAGTTGCAGAAAATTGTTAAAGCATTTTAAAACAATGCTTTCCTTTCTGACAGCAATATCCAATTTATGACTAAAAAAGTGGAGGCCTGAATTCAACAATCCTCCCACTCTTGAAATCCCATTCAGCCCTGTAAAACAGCATTTGGTAAGGGTCCAGAGGTGTGAAAGTCTCTTTTTTTTTCATATCTTCACACAAGTAGTTCTGTCAATTTTGCACAACACCATAAATTCCTTAGAGGAGAGCCTGTTAAGAAGGATCCTGATATGATTCATCGTGTTGATAATACAACGATGTGCACAGGAGACAGGAATGGAAAGGCACCGATCATACATGCAGTGTGATTCAGCCAGGGGGAAACTATAACTCCATGCTTTCTGCCCTGCCTGTAAGGTGTGGCCACTTGGAACGGGTTGGACAGCACCTCATACGACACAGTAAATTACAAGCGATTCAAAAACGGTTCCAGTTGAAGACCAGTTTTAAATTGGCCAATCCTTCTGAATCTTATGCCTCCACGCTTTTCAGTTCCTTTTTTTTTTTATCTACACCCTCATCTTTTTATGGCAGGTGTGTATTCCAAAACAACTCGGTGGAAACTCATGGTGGCAGAGCTCTTGAACACCTGAGTCAAACCTTTTTTCTACATCGTGATCACGTTCAGACATCATTTACTGGTTGAAATTCACTGAAGGCTGACATTCTTCAATGACCAGGAACCAATAAGCATAATCTATAATGAATAAGTATCAATAACATCCTGTCAATATCCATCTCTACAGTCCAATGGGCATATCATTTTTCTATATGCAGTCAACACATTAGTAAGGTCTCTAATTAACAGGTTAGATGGCAGGAATTTTATTGGACAGGTGAATTAAAGGTTTAAGATTTAAGGCTTTAAACTTAGCTGGTCACCTCAGCCACACAGCTCTAGCTGTAAACACGTAAGCCCCTCCCACTTGCTGTTCAAACTTTATGTTTGTAAGCAACAGCCAATCACAAGAAAGTTTGATTAAAGCAGAGGTGCTAAAAAAGCTGGTATCAGACTGAAGGGCCACACTAAGGCCGAGTGTTACGTAGATAATTTGGCCTATTGCCATTCAAATGGGGCAATGAGTATAATGGGTCCCTGTCACATATCTCATAGTCATCAATGAGAAAATGTTGATTACATATTACAAAGGAGCTGTGATGTGTTGAAAGACAAACTAGCAAAAAATGTTTATTAGATAAAATCAGTGGTGGTTTAAGTGCCAAAAAAAGCAGTGGGTGCACAGTTGTTTTGACTCATGCATCAGTGGTTATTTTGTGATTATGTCATTGCTGTTTTGTATGCAGTGACTTTACAGTTCACATCTATGCTCTGAGAAGCATCATATCTCGGGCTGAGTGTGGCTCTAGTGATATACAAAACATCCAGAGTATTTTGAAAGTAAGGGAGTTTATCCTCGGCAATATCGCGACACCAATGAAATTAAAAAGAAAGGAATGATGGGAATCGAAAATACTGCATATGGCCACTGACAGTTTTATTTGGAGTAGCTGTGCAGCTGGCCAGAGGTCTTTGACTATTTCATTATGTAATAACCTCTAAAGTGGAAGAAAGAGCAGGCAACGAGGGTTAGATGACAAGAACAAAGTAAACTGTCATGGTCTGCTACTCTTGCAATGGACAGACTCGCAGACTTACTTTGCATGCATTATGAGGTATGCACAGGTACGGTATGTTTGCAGTGCTAGTTTTTTATCTTGACCGATATGTGACAATTTTCAAATCGTGTGGCCTTAAAAATTATGTACGCTTGAACTAAAGACACACACACACACACACAAAGACGGGCAAAAGATCAGACTCTTGAAATGCAAGTATGAATTAAATATATACCATTTCAACTTGGATGCCTGACATCCCTTTCACTGACAGCAGTGATGATCACACTGTAGCTGACCTTGCCAACTTTGCCAGTTTGTCACTATATTTAGTAGCGCTTTATAACCTTTATGTGGCTTTATTCTTTTTTTAAATAAATGTATTTCTGCTGTAAATACACCTCCTTCTAGGTCTAATCATTGAGAAGCAGCAGCACCTGGGAATAAGCTTACATGCCCCGTGTTATTCTTGTGATTTGTTGCCCAATGGGAACAGCATACTGAGAGAAAAAGTAAAAAACTTCGTCACCGAGTTACCATGATTTAAGCCATATCTTTAGCTTGTGTTTTTAGCGATGCTGTCACATGTGCGCTTCCTGTGTCATGTTCAACCATGACTACTGAAGATGTGGAACCTGGAAAAAAAAGTGGGGTGTATTTGTGAAACCTCTATAGTGTAGTGTATGACAATATAAGTACATTAGCATGCAAATATGAAGTGGAAGTGCAGCTATGGTCTCCTCAGATGTGACATTTAAGAATAAGAGCTGTGTTAATGACTGTATTCATCTTCTGTTTTATGGTAAAATTTATCACCCAATCTATAAAATGCCAAATTCAGTGTAATAATCATGCTGGGAAAAGGCCACATAGTCTCGAGTAATACTTTTATGTTTAGTGACAGCCAGCAACCAATATGTTTGATATCCATTCATATTCTAAGGAGGAGACGGCGACACGGTGCATGAGTATATAAGGTGGAGGCTAGTTAAAAGATGTTTTGAGCAAACATTATGAGCTGGCGCCTTCATGATATATTTTGTGATGTTTCTTTCTGTTTTCCTGATACATGTGACATGATGACTTCAAAGGCTAAACGTCCTCAGCTTTGTTAATGAGTGTTACACGGCTTTACACGACAGTGTAGCGTACGGCCAGTTAAAAAATATAGAATATTCAAATGGCTGATCTCAGTTGTCTTAAACGCGGATTACTAATAGGATCCAGTAGGAAGCAATCTAAGTTGTTATGCGGTGTTTTATTAAAACAAGGAAACATGTCACACATTTTAAATGACGTTGTAGATGTGATGTATTGATAAATGATTTCCACGTCCAGCCAGAAATAATACTGTGATTAACATATCAGTCATGTTGACAGAGCAGACTGTGAGAACAGAAAATAGCTTGCTGGGCCGGGGTGCGCAGATTGATTCCCTTGTGAAGCATTGTGGCTTACTGTATGTAACAGATGCACGAATCAACCTGTAAGATATATGGGAGCTTCACAATTTCCATTTATTTCACAGAATTATTACTTCTGTGCCTCCTTTTTTTCAGATATACGAAAGCAGAGCAGAGCTGGCAGTGAAATCTGTAAACTTTCAACATCAGAACCGGAGATACTTTTTCACAAGCACAGTAAATGCACCTGGATTTTCCAGGGTGTCTGTTGAGTGGAGGTGATTCAATATAATTAAAGTGCTTTCTGGATTGGTAATATATGCTACAATGTAAATGGGTCTGATTAGAATGGATCACCTCTTCACACAAATAATGTGCTATTTCCCATTGGCAACACACTGTTTTATATTATATTATATTATATTATATTATATTATATTATATTATATTATATTGTAATTTATTATATTATATTATGAAAGAAGAGTATCATTATATTATCTTGGGCCATTATAATATATGAAACTATCAAAAACTAAATCCAAAAACTTTAAATATGGTAATTGGTTTACATTACATCAGAAAATATGATTTAGTGCCTCAACATAACATTATATTACTTTATATTATGACAAAATTATATGGTTATGTAATATACTTGGTAATCTAATGATTAATATCCCTTATACAAATAAATTAGGTAATTAGGGGATATTGCAGTGAGGTTAGTGGATGAATAGAGTACCACAAAAAGGCTCTTTGGTTGGCTGTCTGAGTCACAATTGACTGCTGATCTACAAGCAATTATCCCTTTCCAATTTACTGACCATAATTCACAGGTAAAGGATCTATCATCTAATTAGTCTGCTTCCAGTCAAAGGCACATTATTGCAGAAATGGGGACAAAGTGGATCGATCAGACAGATAGACATGCAGACTGACAACTGGCAGCCGTCTTACCTGAAATAATAAAAGAAAATTCAACCAGAGCCCCCTTATTAAGACTTCAAACAGAGAGCAATATAACCCTTTTAAGCTAGGAGAACGTGGAAGAAACAAAACGATTAGTGGAACGGAAGTGAAGGCAGAAAGGAGTGATGGGATCAGGAGAAAGAATGAGATGTAAAAAGGTAAATAGGAGAGGCAGCCGGTAGCTGGGAGGGAAATTGAGAAATAGAATCACACTTTAGGACAGAGAGAGCGAGAGGGAGGAGGAGAAAAGGACAACGGCTAAAAAGGATGAGGCTGTGAGAGAGGAGCAAGGGAGGACATTATATTAGATCTGAGTGGAGGAAGTCATTTAGTTAAATTTAGCCATCATTTAGAAAGCTCTTCATGTCCCCTAAACAACTCCACACCAGCAGGCTACTGGATGCCACAAAGTGCCTGGTGCAATTAGGAAAGGAGGAAGGAGGGAGAGAAGAAAAGAGAGGGAAAGGATGGAAGAAAAGACAGGGAGGGGATAGAGGAGAGGAGAGGAGAGGAGAGGAGAGGAGAGGAGAGGAGCAGGTTGGCTATGTGACACCTCTCTCTGTTCTCTGTCTTAGTCAGTGCAGTGACGTCAGCTTTTTAACAGCACTGGTGTCAAATCTGGCCTTCCTCCTGTTTCTAGAGCCAGGAAGACAGCCTGAAAGAGATTATAAGACAGTAAATGTGGATTTTTCATGTATATTTATGAGACATTTATCCTTTTTGATCACCGCGAAATGCATGCATTCTTAAAGAGGATGGACACAATATCAAAGAACACCTGTGCAATTTAATGTCACCTTTGTGAAGCTTTAAATGTTTCATTTTGTACTGTAGCCTCACCTCTCTCTGCACTCCCACTTACTGAGGAAAATGGCAGAGCAACAAACTGGAAGGATGGCTTTGCTTTTTAAAGAGCAGCTTACAGTAATTTTGGCAATTGCATTTGTACAACACACCATTTCGTCAGTGTTTCTCACTCATCTGCACGACGACCAGTATGGATACAAAGGTAAGTTATCTTATTCAATATTCAGTGTTACACAGCCCATATCATCAGGACTAAATGTTGCAACGACTTTAACTAATGTCCCCCAAAACCTCCGGGGATACCACAAATAAAATATCTAAAACGCCACTGCAGATATCAAATGTCTCCACACAGCACCAAACACAAACATTATAACCGTAGGAAGTACATTAACTTTTTAATCACTCAGGTTTAACTGCATATGGAGGTGCATCAAGTTCACAATTAAATATTAATGGTAATACAGGGGAAACTAAGGTTTATGGCTCTTGATGCACAACATTAAGCACATTAAAGTCTGATGTGCAACACTGGAAAACAAAAACCAAATGGAGGGTACTTCAAGCCCATCACTTCTGTCTGTTCATCTGTATGCCGGGTCTCATAAAGAAACAGTCTGTTTGTGTTGTTTCCAGTTCATTAAAATGATATGTCCAGCTGATTGGAATGCCGGGATATAAATATTAAATAATAAATTATGTATGATTATTTTTTTTTGCAAGTAGTTGCTAGAGGTTGCTGGCTGTCACTAAGTGAAAAACATTACAAAAAGGATGCTGCATCTGGTAACTGCTTTGTAGGGACACCAATTTTTCTGCAAACTGTCCCCAAGTACTCTCGAAACAGTAGTGAAACTGCAAAAACTGACGCAAACTAGAAGTGAAAGTTGTACCTTTTGAAATATGTCATTTGCAGTAGTAATGACAAATATTTAATTTGAAAGTGTACTGTCTTCGTCTATGTTACCCAACATTTTCTATGCAAACTACAGGTGACATCAGCACACTGCTAGCAACTAAAGCACTGAGATTTTTGGTGAAGTGCCATATACCCCTAACAGCCAATTTCAAATTGGGACTGCCAGCAACCGCTTGCCAAACGGTCAGGGAATACACATTTTCCCTAGCAACCAGATGTTGCCAGGGGACCAATCTCTTTATAGCAACAGTTTAATTGGAGTTAATCTGTCTACATGTTTAGATGTGGTAGTTGTCAACAATGTGTAGCTTTAATTTGATCATTCTTCTTGACTTGTTCAGTGAATCTAATGCTGACATTAATTATTCGTTTTCCTTTACCATACGCACATTTATCATCATGGGACATACGCTTCTTTCCTCATTAGACTCTTGAGCGTTAGCTCACTCTCTTACCTGTTGGATTTACTCTATCATTATCATTGTTGAGCTGTGGGTATTGATATATTATCATGTTCCTTATTTATACGATGTCTTGATATGCTATCCTGTTACTTTATGTGGGAAAGTAACTGTGCCGTAAGCTGCTTTGGCGCTGGCGGTATGCAGTGCCATACGGCTGTAGCTAAGTCTTGGAGAGATAATGGCTTATTGTCTGCTTCTCCTCAACCATCAACAGATTAGAGGCATGTAGACACGCAGGCTCTCCCTCTCGTTTTCTCTTTTGCTCGTTCTCCTCCTGCTTTTTTCTTCTCGCCTCTCCCCAGTCCTCTCCTTTCACTCCTCTTATCTAATTTTTCTTCTCTATAAGCTCTCACTCTGCCTCCTCTTACGCCCACCTGGCACCCCACCTAATTTTTAAACCTGTTCACTCTATTTTCAAATATCTTTTTCTTTTTCTTTACGGCCAGAAACATAAGAAAACTGCAGCGTCAGCGTAATCCCACCACCAGCGCCGCACACTCACCTCACCCTTTTGCTCCCCGTGTCTCTGTTTCTGTGTTACTGACCAGAAAGCTGTTTATAATACCAACAGTGGGTGATGTGGCCTTCTGACATTTAGACAAATGATCTACGGAAGCGGCAGAGGAAATTGAGAGGGGGAAATGAGAGCAAATATAAGAAAGAGGTACTGAGGCAAAGAGAGAGAGAGCGAAAGTAGAAACTGGGAGAGGCAGAAAGTAGCACAGGAAGAGGTTAAAAAGAGAAAACAAAAATCAGTGACGAGAGAGGGAGGAAATGAGCAGATGTTAAAGAAAATGAAGAGACAGCAGGTGGAGAAATAGATAGAGAGCAGATGAGACTGTGAGTTATTTCAGTGGTCATATAGACATCTCAATGAAAATGCCAACAACCTAATCAAAGAACTCAAAAGGGCAGAGAGAGAGCAGGGGTAAGAGACATCACAAGGAAATGGAAAGCAGAGTGAGAAGGAACGAGGTAGAGGAAGTTGGTGAGAAAGTGAGGGCCGAGAGGGACAGAGAGAGGAGGAGAGAGAGAGATGGAAGAAGAAAGGGAGGACAGACATTGAGGGAATAGCTGGAGAAGGAGGAGGGGGAGAGCAATGCAAGTGAGGAGAGAGTGGAGACAAAGGGAAGAAGAAAATTCAGAAGACTGAGTGACAGGGAGAAGAAAAAGCAGACAAACGATACACAAAGCAAAGGATGAAATGTAGAGATAAGAATCAGAGTCATGGATGAAAGAAGGGGGAAAGACATGAGGAGGGAGAAAAGGGCAGAGGGATGAAACAAGAGATGAGATAAGGGATGAGTGGAAAGCAAAGGGAAGAAAATGGGGTGAGAGAAAGAGAGTCGAGAGAATTGCTTGCTTCTTGACATTCAGGAAGCAGTACTTGAAACTCGTTATAGAGGCAGCTTATTGTCTAACATGCTAAAGGGGCTTGATAATGTCTTTGCTGGTAAGTTTTGGCAGAATTAGAACAAATTTGACTTCAAAAACACCAAAAAAAAAGTTCAACTTATACATCAATAAAAACAAGGCAACTAGGATTTGCTTATTATCCATCACCCTGCATTATTTTTCATCCTCTTTCTCCTCGGCTTTGCTTTCTCTATGGATTCCAACATTGGGAAAAGATTTCTGGCTCTGGACTCCTTAAATGTAGGATGGTTTGTTTGCTTGATTTAAAGGCAAACAAACAGGCAGGATGACAGGCAAAAAAGCCCGGTAATTCAGCTGTGGTTTGTCAGACATGAAGTAAGCAAATGCCATTGTTCAGATTTAATGGCCTGTAAAGGACACTGCAACATCAATTTTCATACAGATTTCTGTGTGTGTACTATACACGCAATGTTTGACAACTTTTAGAGCAACCAAAATACAGAACTTCACCTTAAAGGAGTGTTTAACTCTTTCTTCTATAAAGACAGCATTTGATGACCTCCCCTGTACTCTTAATGACATGTTTTGACACCACAGTATATATCAATAAAGATGTGGTTTGACTACCATTAGAACAGGATTTTCCAAGACCTGGAGACCACCCTCACTAACTTCTTTATTTTGTTTGATAAGCAGGCCAGAAATATAACAGAAAATAGCTTCAAAGGTTACTCCTAGTAGCCTTTGAAGAGGTAAAGAGTTAAGTAGAGACTGTTATAATCAGCAAATTAATTTTAAGGAGTCAAGAGCAGGAGACAGAAAATATAAGCCAAACTGAAAGTGAGTATTTAATGCTGATACCGTAAGTCTGAAGGATTACAAAGTCCAAGTCCAAGAAAGAAAAGCCAGGAAATCCAGAAATCACTTGAAACACAAGCTCGGGAACCACGGGGGGATTCACAGTTAAGTGGACAATACAACAAAGCACAAAGGAAGGCTGAGCCAATATATACACAAAACAAGGGAAGTTAAACAGGAGGGGAACTAAATACATATAAACCTAAATGCAGAGAAACTAGGCATCAAAATATTATGGGAAACTAAACAAGACGCAGACTCAAAAACTAAAAGCACTAAAAGCTTCAAGGCTACAACTATAAAAGTGAACAACTGAGCACATAAAGAACCCAAGGAGCAAAAAATTAAATGCAAAACTCAAAGAACAGACTAAACACATGCAGAGGATACAGGGCAGGGATAATAAACAAAACAGCAGAAAGAGTGTAAACAACCCTACATTTCAAAGAGAGCGAAACTCAAACATGAATCATACTCAAAAGAAAGAGGAACCATGAACTCGCTAAACCCTAAGCCCAGGGACCGTGATAGAAGTGCCCGTAATATTTCTCTGGTGTGTTACAACACATTAATAGTAGCTACATCACATAAACCATGCATTCTCATCCCAGTGCAGTTTCTCAGACGCCACATCTGTCCTTTGGTGCTGCAGCTATATCAGCAACTGAAAGATAATGGCTCCTTTTCAGAGACCTACAACAGGAGGCTGGAGAGGTGGTGGAAGCACAGTTTGCAGGGTTATCAGTCAGGACTGTGGTTCATGTCCCACTGGGACCTTGTGGGTGTTTTTTTCCCTACATACTTTGAATTTCGTTTTAGGCATGTTTAGGATGTAAAAGCTACTTTGTTGGTTATGTTTAGGAAAAAAAACATGATTTGGGTTAAAACAAGCCCCTTCACAGGAGTAACACTCCATGTTGACAAGTGAAGAAAGTTGGAGCCAAGAACTCTTATGCCATAGCCCAGTTGTGTGTAAATGAGCACCAGCAGTTTTGACGAAACGGCCCTAATTGACACCCCGGGGATGAAGACGGTCTGGCATGAAACTGTTCTACAGTAATTACTCTAAAACTATTACAATACTGGGCTGTATAGAAGTTGAGCCTTACAATTTAATATCATAACGAGCCACTGTACTTTATTTTAGTCTCCTCACTGTAATCATTACCAAGGATTTGACGATATCTTAAAGAACTTGCATCTAATAACACATCATTAGATATATATCATGACACAAACATTCAGAGTCAGCTCATCATAGCTGGCTGTAATTGTAAAGTGCTTAGTATTCTGCAGTGTGGCCACAGCTAACCCTGGTCCGAATCCGGGTCACGGCATTGTGAAACAGTGTTACGGCAGATGAGCTTCATTTAACCCAGCCACTGGGCCACAAGCCAGTACACTCCTAGTGCTGGTCCCAAGCCCAGATACATGGAGAGTGTTACACCAGGAAGGGCATCTGGTAAAAGCTTTTCACCAAGTCAAACTTCCAGATCATCAAGAATGGGGTTTCCGTACTGAGTTAGATGGAGGCATATTATCTGTTATTGTGAGCCCTAAAGGAAGCAGCCAGAAGATGACAAGAATTAATTTTCGCATTAATTTTAAAATACTCCTCTATACATTTAAGGCTATTCATTCTCTCTCCACATCATACATCTCTGATTTGGTACAGATCTCCATCCCATCCCGGTGCCTCAGATCCTCCTCTTCTCTCCTTCTTTCTGTTCCTTCCTTTCATCTTATTACCATGGGGGGCAGGGCTGTTAGTCACTCTGCCCTTCGACTTTGGAATTCCCTTCCCCCTGACCTCAGAAACACCACTTCACTCCCCCTTTTTAAGTCCACCCTCAAAACCCACCTCTTCAAGATAGCCTACTCTAGATAACTTCTCTGTGCTCTTAAACTTTCTTTTATTATTGTGTTTATTTCCTGCTTTTATGCTTGTCTTATTTGCTCTGTACGGTGTTCTTGGGTGTTTTGAAAGGCGCTTTTAAATAAAATGTATTATTAGTAGTAGTAGTAGTTAAGTAGTATTTGCAGTCCACAGTACAGTAGCTCCTGTGTCATTACTGAACTCATGTTGCTTAATGTTATTAATGGCTGGTTAAAGCAAGCTGGAACTGTGGAGCTTAAAAACCATTCATGTAAAAAGTAAACTTGAAATGTCTACGACTGAATTTATTTTAATTTCATGAACCAATTTAAAAAATAAGTTCAGTTATGACCCAAACACTTTCCAAATAATGTTCTTAATGTGAGATGTAACAAAGCACTAAAATTCCACGATCCACTAACTATCTAGCTCCTCTTTTCCTTGTAGAGCTGCAGCACCCTCTTCCAGTGATAACAAGTCCTTATGGCAATTATCCATCTGAATCAGTGTGTTCACTTCATTAAAATATTCCTTTTGTCTGATAGAAAACCCTCAATTAATCTTACTTAATAAACATTTGAACAACCACGCTTAAGCATAACACTGGTTACTTAGCTCGGGTGTTCCATTGCTAACTTAAACTAAATACTCTTCCTCAGCTGTGTAAAGACAGGAAACCACGTCACACATCCAAAACGATCAGATCTAATCACAACACCATCCATCCACCCATCTTTATGTATAAAGCACCTTAAAAGCTGACACAACGTTTATGCATTGGAACTATATGATAAAAATACAAAAGATGTAAATAAAAAAACACAATTTAAGAAAGTCAAATAATTAAAAGAACAAGTAAAAGAAAAAGTAACACACAAATGAAACAGGCATCACAGCACTTTATTACAAAACTAAATTTAGGATATGAACTCACACATTATTGGTCAAGTGAGTCTTGAAACTGTTCATACCATCAGCAAGTGTCTCCTGCTACAATACTTTCACCTGCTTGATGACTCAACATTCAAGTGTGACGCAGCTCAAAGAAAGTATGGTATTACATCCTTATATGCAGTAGCCTACTTTTCCCTTAAAGGCATCAACATTTACAGTATTCGTCTATATTTATCATGAACTGTACATTCAGGGATTCAGTTGTAATGGTTAAGGATAAGCTAATGGTTAAGTTGAGGGCCCGGGGTCCCCACAAATACAGGAGTACACGGTGTGTGTGTGCATGTGTCTGTATGTGTGTAGCTGATATTGCTACAGTTGGAGTCTTGGAGCATTTTACAACCTTCCCTTTATTATTTCCTTATCACACTGCTTAAGGCCTTCCCTCCTCCTCCTATTTCCCCTCTCCTCATTCAACCATTTTCTCCTTAACCCCCTCCCTGCTTTCCTCACTCACTCACAATTTCCCACTCTTTTCCATTTTTCTGCACTTCCCCACTCCTCTCTTTGCCTTTCCTCTCCAGCTGACAGGGCAATAATACTCAGTTTACACTTTCGGATGTCAGCATAGCATGAAAACCTCAGAACATCAGTCGTAAGCCTTTTTAATCTTTTTCTTAACCTGAACTGAGAAATTGTTTCCAATGTTTCCACAGTGCTACCAGTTTAATTTGATTCAATTTTGTTTTATTTGATTCAACGACATTTTTGGTGGCTGCAATCCTGCTATTTCCTTCAAGGATGGCGCAAGGAAGCATTGGTAATAAAGCACTTTGTGGTGGTTAATTGAAACAAATAAAATCTAAATTTAACAAGCAACAATTAAACAGCCATTATGTGCTAAGAACTTGGTTTGGCCTTTGGACTCTGGAAACTTATTTCAACCCTTGTTTTCTGGTATTTAAGCACAGTTAAGAGGTCTTGCCTTTGTTCTCTCTCTCCACCGGCTTTCTCTTCTCTCCTGCTCTGCTGTTACAAAGATACCTTGTAAAAAGTCTTCAACAAATCAGCAATTGCGCCAGTCAGTCACATAGCCTGCCTGTAACACAACCAATCAACCAGCAAGTCAGTCAGTCAGTTTACAAGCAGTTCATCATTTAGTCAGTAAATCAAACAGTCAGTCAGTAAGCCTTCTGGCCTGTTTCTCACCTCCTCCCTCACTCTTCCTCACCCACCGTCCCTCCTGCAGGGCCGTACTGCGGCATCCCACTGTATCGTGGGACCTTTTCAACAGTACCCCCTGTGATGTTCGTTTCCAGAAGCTAACATCTATTAACACCCCCTCCAAGCTTCTCTCCTCTCCTTTCAGAACTAGTTTCCAACCTCCCTTCTTCTACCTCCTCCGTCCTGTTCTCTTCGTGTACCACGGGACCATTTTTTGCTGCGTCCTCATGATGTAGGTTCAACACTGCTAGCGACCATTACCAATCATTAAAAATGGATAGAATAAGAACGATGCTACTGGAGCAACGATAGCCTGTGGCTAGTGCATTTATTCTCAAATGCACGCACACACACACACGCTGAGTGGAAAATGTCTAAACACAAGTTCACACACAAAGACGCAGGTTATCGATGCAAGCACACACAGAATTATTCAAAACACCTTCTTATCTACAGCTCCATAGTTTACATTTGCACGCTGTACTATTCCTGCGCTCATCTGCGCACGCGAACTTCCAGACGTAAGTGCATAAACACAAATTCCTTCACATGGGCGCACTCATAGAAGCAAATATAAACACTCGTGCAAGCTAACGTACATGCATAAACAAATTCAAAACTAACACGTTCACTTCAACTCACAATACTAAACTAATATGACACACAGCTTGTACTGCTCTCGCATGGTTGCACTCAGAAAAGCTGTATACACCAAATGATGTCTAAACACGGTGGCACATGCATTCTTTTAGCTTACACACGGACATTTACACACAAAAGGGCACTCAAGCAGAAAGTAATCCCCTCACTGATCCCCCTAACACACGCGGCTCTAACCCTAACTAAGCATTTTTCTCTTCAAGGCAAAGACAAACACTTTCGCACACGGACGCTTTATTCTTCAAAACATTTCATCCTCTGCAGACTTTTTAAATTTTCACAGAGAATGATACTGCAACACTCAGCGACCCTGTTAATGTGACTGACAGCGGCATTAAAACACTGGACTGTTCAGTAGATGAGTGGGGTACAGATAATTTGAGGAAAAAACAAGGGACGACAGGGAGATGGGAGGTGGTTGTCAGGAAGAGAGGAACACAGAGACAGAGACACTAATAAACAATCTGAACCCTTTGCCAACCTGGAGAGTAATTATCACTGTGGCTCTATGTCGTTCCCCGTGTGGGTCGTGTGTGTGTGTGTGTGTGTACGTGTGCGTCTCACTGTCTCGCTCTCTCCCTAAAATCACATTAATGGATGAAAGTGGCTTCTGCTGCTGCTGACTCGTCGCTTTGAAATGGAAATGTAACTCATTGGCTCCATATGTAGAATGCACATCCACACACACTCATAAATACCCGACACACGCGCAACCACCCCACACACACGCACACACACACACACACACACGGAGTGTAGGTACGCTCTCCCAGTGTCAAACAAACACACATATACACACACTTTGCCCTTAAACCATGGAACTAAGTGAGAGAAAAAACTGAAATAACACTAATGTAACATTAACAGACACATTAGCCTGTTTAATGTTAGCCTGCTAGCCAGCTATTAGCCTACAGCTTATAGAAAATGTCATGCTAACAGAGAGGCAAAGCGGAAATAATAAAACAGCAAACGTGCCGCACTGACAGACCCATTAGCCTTTAAATTCATCGTGTGGCTTCACCAGACCAGCAGATTCGAAGCTGCAGGGTATACACGATTGACACTCATTCGATATGAGATAGTTATTCAAACTCGTGCCTTTGAGTAAATCACTGAATTCAGACCAGTTCTTACCAGCTCACCCTGCACTGTCATCAAAAAGTGATTCTCCCTACCTGGTTTAGTAATTACCATATTACTTTTATCTGGGTTATTTAAGTTTCATAGCTATGGGGAATCGTGCAGTGAGGAATAGTTTACACAGACCAGCTAAGGAACTAGATGAAAAAACCCTCAGCATCCCAGTTCAAGGAGTGCTGATGCTGTGCCGGAGGATCAGGGCTGCAGAAGGCACAAAAAAAAGAACTTCTCAACCTCATTTGGTAACACGCACTTTAACACTTAGAGCACGTCTTTTGTGGGAATGCGTCACTCAACTAAAAACATTTCCTAAATTGCCCTTGCATTTGTGAAAAGAAGTTTGTTCATTTCTAGAAGAAGCGTGAAGCATGAAACAGCCAATGTGGCGGACTGCTATTTGAGCCGCCGCTACCAGCATGCATTGCACGGCCACTAATGGGACAAATGAACGGGAAGCAGTGGAAATTATGAACTTTACTGGAATTGGTTAAAAAATGTACCATAGCTGTTGATGTACTGAATAATCTGTCAAATTAAATTTGGATATTAGTTTTCATGGGTGTCTTGTAGTCACGCCGACAGATCTTTCATTATGAACTCCATTTGAGAGGTTCATTTCATGCTTATTTTTAGAGCTGGCTGGCTGAGTAATCCTGTGTTATGAAATAACCCTCAGCTCCCACCACAGCGAGGCGTCTGCACCACAAGGTGCAGGAAAACAGCAACAAACTGCTGTGCCAAACGTGGCTGCGTTAAAAACTCCGCAGCAGCCGAATGCAAAGTTTAAGACATGATGCAAATTGAGGGTGTCATAGTTTGTTGCAGCTGATAGCTATATGATGTATCTGGGGTTTTAATGGCATGCAGCAGAACTTTATTTAGATTTATTTCATTTATTCAGGCAAAACACTATTAAAAAGATGAATTGAGTGGTGTCTGTTACTCAGCATTACCATTAACATGGTGGTTCTGAAGAAGAGCTTAAAAACTACACTAGACATGACATTTATCCTTGCATACAAATGGGTGGTAAAAGACAACTGGGCGAGCAATGCAACACCACTTTTATAGTACTCATAATTTTGAGGTCTGTCAAGCCATTCCATATGATATACACATGGGCTTTTATTTCCCTTTTTTCATGCTGTCCTCTCAGATTTTAAATGACAGATAGATGTGAGATTCTGCTGTGTGTGATGCAGTATTTACTGCTAGCATGAAATATTTGAGTCCAGTCATTAATATCAACAGATTTCAGAGCCCTGTGTGACCGTGCCTTTAGGTCAGTTTGGCGGATTTCCCTTCGCATCCAAGTTATAAATTCACGGCAGACATGGTTATGATGTCATTACTTAATGCTAGACATTACTAGCCGAGCAGCACAAGATGGAAAAGTCATTCCTGATTAATTGCGTCTGCTGGGGAATACATTTTCATTTTCTCTTTCACTTTGTCTCCCCCTGCATAGCATAGCAGCGCCTCCTGTTCCTCTCTGTTCCAATCTCTCACACACTTGTTCTGCTCTCTGCTTTTTCCTTAACTTATCTCTCTCTCTCTCTCTCTGTGTGTCTTCATATGCATTCTCATTTCCACTCTTAGTCTTTCTCTCACTGCCCTCTCCCCCCTGTATTAGTGTACTGTATGTAGGCCATGGCTCTGTTAAAAGTTCTGTCATTTGAACACTATAAAGACAGATTACTTGCTCGTTTTGCTCAAACCAGGATGGATGGCTAAAAAGGAAAGACTTTTTCTTTCCAACATAACAAGCATAATGGCCCATATATATTTAACATCTATTGTGTATGTTAGCTAATAATTAACTGCTGTGACCCAGTAGCGCCTTCTATTGTTTTTCCCTTTATATGTTCTACACGCACATAAATATGCATATTTAAATTTCAGATTTCAGTATTTGTTACATCTCTCTGTATGCCTCACTCTCTCTCACACACACGCCACCTCGTTCCTCTCCACTGAAGTGTGTACTCAGTAGTTAACTGTATTGAAGCGTGTGTGTGTGTGTGTGTGTGTGTGTGTGTGTGTGTGTGTGTGTGTGTGTGTGTGTGTGTGTGTGTGCATTCTCTGGTCTCTCCGGACATCTAGAAGGACTCTTAAGTACCTGAAAATCATCAGCACTCAATGAGTTGTCTCACTCTGTCTGTTGCAGGTGCACTGACACGTAAAGGGTCTCTTCTGCAGTGTCTCAAGCTCAGATTATTTGAAATGTGCGTTAGTGTAACTGAGGGGAATCAATTACAAAACAAACACCAGAGAACACCTGAACACGTGTGTGTTCAGGTGTGTGCGTGTGTGTGTGCGTGTGTGTGTGTAGCTTTTTATTATTTATTACGCAAGCATAGTGGGATGTAATAATTGTTCCAGTACTCCTCTTGCAAATGAAGCAGTAAATTATAAAGATATGCATGCAAATGTACAATACAAACTCCAATGTCACGAGCGAAAACAGTGCATCTCATGGAAATTGTTACATTTTTACATAAACAAACCTCTGATCATTTTTGGATAGTGTCTATGAATAAATTCAGTATATGCAAAGCAGCAGCACGTAAAACTGCCATTTTATTTTTATGTTATTACAAATTTCATTTATTTTCATAATTCAGTGACTGGAATCTTCAGCAGGACCAACTGCAACTACAAAGCAATGAGCAACAAACAAATTGCTTCACATGTGGGTGGAGCTTTAAAAATGTCTTAGGTGGTCGCAGGTGGAAGCTGACCTATTCAAACCTCTGACATCCAGGGTCTGGTGTTCTCTTGATGTGCTACTTTAAGGCCTTCAAAAAAGATGGTTCAACATCCAAGGGAAGAAATAAAATAATAAATCCTTTCATTGTGCAAGAAATCACAGGAAACCCCAGTGAGTGGAAAATAAAATTTTAAGTCTCTCGGAAGGGGATGCACAAATTTACCTGAAAGGTGGGTGTGTCAGGAAAAAGCACATGCTGCCCAAACGCATCATTAAAGCAAAGCTATAGATTCCTGGCACAGGCAAAGACTAGTGCCCCCACTTATAATAAAGTTTCACGTGCACAGAATGGGGCCTGATAGAGATATATGCACCATCCCATCCATAAAGATAAACTTAAAAGAACAATGTGCTCACTTGTGTGACTCATTATCACAAACATTTAGGAGAAAGGGAAATTTGATAATGCATATAGTGAGGTCATAAATTCAAGAGTGACTGTAAAAAATATTGAATCACTTTACCTATAATGATCTGTCAACTCATACATTTAATTTTACTGCAGATCACTTAATCCAAGTGATAAAGTGAATCCAAGCATATCTCTCTTGGATTCACTTTATCACTAGCATTAAAACCAGCAGAGTTATTATTTGTGGGCAGCACAGTGGTGTGGTGGTTAGTCCTTCAAAAAACCAACAGTGCGTAACCTGGTGGGGATGACAGTTTGTACAGTTTGAATGCTGATCAGTTGGAAAGTGGACCAGAACAGGAAAGGGAGTAGGAAGGAGTTCACCAAGTACTGAGAGAAGTAAGGGGGAAAATTTTTTTTTTAAAAAAATAGTATGAAAGGCACAGATTTTATATAGTATACTATACATGTTCAATTCAATCTTATTCATAGAGCACCAAACCACAGCAGACCTCAAACTGCTTTATATTGAAAATAAAGCCCATACAAGAATACAGGAAAAACAAAAAAACAATCAAATTAACCCCTCTCAGCAAGCACTTGGTGATAGTGGGAAGGAAAAACTCCCTTTTGACAGGAAGAGACCTCAGGGAGGGGCAGCTCTCTGCCACAAACGGTTGGAATTTATGACCAATTATTCTCACAAAATCATTACGTTCTATATGCTCATTATCACTCGTGGCAATAATATGAGCCACTGTCACTGTAACAGTTTAATTTTCAATAAATATCTCAGAGTGGGGAAACTATACGGTTGTTTTGGCAAGTTGTTAAGTGACCAGTTTGATAGATGCAAATATATAAGTACAGCAACAAGTCATCCATATTAACGGATAATGGATGCAGTAAATAAATGGAAGAATAGCATCCATCGACATTACTGAAATGTGCTGAACATTTATGGTTGTGAACTGTGATTAAAAAAGCCTACAGGTGTATGTACACATGGTTTTATAAATCTGATTAATGTATGACACAGACCATTTTCAGTTTTTGTGTGCTGGTATACATCTGATATGGCTTCCACACAGGATTTTATAAATTAAGTCACTGGACCTTGAAATAATGTGTTCTGAACAGATGAATCAAAGGTGTTTGTTTAGCCACAGTAACAGAGCAAAGCTTTTCAGGAGAAGAAGTGATGGAAAACTGTAATGGAAATATTTGTCAGATTACAGTACATACAAGAAAACCCTCAAATATCTTTCAGCTTAAGAGTGGACACAAATCCAGAGAGCCAATGTCAGGAACTGGTGGACAAAGCAGCCAAAAAAGAAGTTATTTCGATTACAGAGGACAATAGCTTCTGAAGCCATGAGTGTACCTACTTTTCCACACAGACTAAATTACATCGATTCATATTTTTGCTAAATAAATAATTGAAAAAGCAATGTTTTTCTTGATGGGTTGTTTTATTACTTTTATTCAGACTGTTTCAAATCATTTCTTATCCAAGTATATCAAAAAGCCAAAATTTGGTAGGGTGGTGCTTAGTTTTTTTCACAATGAACAGCACAAGCACAGAGACACAAACTTGCACATGCACATGCTTTTGCATATGCACAGTCACTGAGATGTAGCTACGACAGTCTGGACAAATGCAGAGTATCTGGTGAGTGACAGTGTCAGTACTAATCAGAGCATTTCAACTCTACTGGTTTTCAATATATAACCTTTGATTTTGCATTCGTCCTAGAAGGGAAACCTACTTTCCAGGCAAAATAAGTAACAATTTATTTTAACTCACTGTATTTATCAATCATAGGCAGAAGACAAATGCTTATATTTAAAC
Source organism: Simochromis diagramma (assembly GCF_900408965.1). NCBI lineage: Eukaryota > Metazoa > Chordata > Actinopteri > Cichliformes > Cichlidae > Simochromis > Simochromis diagramma. The sequence goes on along the minus strand of NW_024387414.1, from coordinate 14,722,744 downwards.
ACTTTAAGATAGCTTTATATAAACAATTGAAAAATGTAACTTCTCAATTTCTCCTACACAGTCGTATTCCATTATGCCAACATTTCATATATTAACACGCTCCTTCCATTTACATGCATCATAAATGCATGTGATAAACATTACAAACATTAGTTTCACTTATTTAACTATTCCGCACATCTTTATGTCACACCCTTATGCCTCAGTAATGAGATAACAGGTGGTTGCATATGGAGAGAAATCATTAGCCAGGGCTGACACCTGAGCAAAATTTATTCACTGAAGATGATGTAGGCCATGAATGAAAGATTTAGGAACAGCTAAGTAAGTGGACTTTGCTTTAGAAACATTTACCACAAGCACGTCCGTGTCCCCAAGGTTAAAAAAATAAAGAACTCCATGCTCAAGTCTTCTAAAATACTGTTAACATAATATTAAATGGCGTCTGACATATACACCCACTTCTTCTTTCACATTTTCTCATGCTTTCTGGATTTTCACTGCAAGAGGTTTCACACTTTTTCTATACATCTAATTCCCTCGGTTTGCTGTTTCTAAAGTGAATGTGGATTGTGCAGATAGCTCTATTTTAATTAGCTACCTTCTCACAGTATATGTGTGTCTGTGTGTGTGTGTCTCCATTTGTGCATTTCCCGTGTGGGATATTAGTATGCCAAGCAGGGGGACAGACAGCTAGTTCCAATATCTTGTTGTTTGGCATTGATTCAATGTCAGCTAATTGTCACCGTGCGCATATACTTTCATTTGTGTGTCTGAGTGTGGATGTGTCAGTACGTGCATTTGGGGCTAAATGTCCTGATAAACATTAAAAAGCTTCAAAAAACACAGACATTTAATCAGTTCTCACTTTGAAAGGGGAGCAGAAATAAGTCACTGGAATGTCCTATGTGTCGGAGTCTGCGTGTGTGTGTCGGCGTGTGTGTCGGCGTGTGTGTGCGCTCCTTTAAGAGTATAAGTGTGTGCGCGAGTGATTAAACAAGTGCTTCATAGTCCCAGTGGGAGTCTAAAATGAAGTTCTCAGACATGTTATTCTCAGTAGTGTGTGTGTGTGTGTGTGTGTGTGTGTGCGCGTGTTCGTGTGTGTTTGTGAGAGTGTGCCAAAAACGTCTTTTGTACAGTCCCCTGTAGAGTGTCGTTAACAATATATCAATTATATAAGCAGTAGCTGGGTTTTATGGGAATTATCATCACAGTTGGACATTTGGACGTTTCTTGGCTATAACAACCTGTTGATGAAAAGGCTGAGTTTATTTTTTATTTATCTTTATTCCTGCTTGAGCTTCTGATGAAGGAAACGTAACTTGGCGAGTGAATGTAATGTAATGACAGTGAATAATTGAACTGGACATTTTGCAAAAAAAGATGTGGCTTCCAATAAACACAATGTTGATACACAGTTAGAATAATATTTATTTTATTTAATCATTAACTGATGTTCTTCAAATGCAGATTTCGATGTTCAAATTTAATCTTACCGACAGACTAAACCTAATAATGATAATGTATTTATAGAATATTTCGGCCAGTTAAAAGTTGCTTTGATCTCGACTATATTTGTTAAAAAAATTGAGCCTGCTAGCAAAAACAACTACAACAATAATAATTGTGATAATAATCATAATAAATAGGAGTCGTGAATACAAGAATAAATTATGGGGCAATTATGAGTAGAACACCAAATATCACTGAATGACAGGGACTGAGATTCTAGGTAACATTTTCCTAAATTACTTTGAAAATATAATAATGAAACAAATCACAAGCATCATAAAAAGCTTGAGGACTATTTAAAGAAACATGTTCTTCACCTGGACATTTTTTTTTTTCTTCCAGCTGCAGTCATATCTGACTTTTTATGATATTTTTACGTGACATTTCCAGACAATCAATTATTAGTTGTGTTGGAATTTAAAGTGCGACATCACATTTAAAAGGGTGGCAACCATCTGGGGTTTGAGGTTTGACGAAATAAATTATTGCCACCCCTCCGTCTGTCTTTCCAGATGTCTGTATGCCCTTTAATTTTCTCATTGTATTTCTGTGTGATTAACTCTTCAGTAACCAAAAGGCTTCATTGAGTCTATCATGTAACGCTTTGTTTAAATTGAGTAGCATAATCAAAGAGAGATGCAGAGATGTAGAGACTTCAAGGATGATAAACACGGCATCAAACGCACAGACACGCACAGATCGGGACGAAAGATAAATCACAGGTGATAATCATAAACAGCTTAAAAACACATCTATCATATTTATCAACATACACAAATCGCACGCTGTCTTACATTTACTCAAATCCCTTTTTTTTTCTGGGTTGATGGCCTGTGTTTATGGCAGAATACAGATGGATAAACATACACCCACCAAAACACACACACACACACACCCTCAATATAATGCACAGTATTAAACATCCAGAGCAGATCAGAGTTAAGGGAAAACACAGCTTACACAAGAACAAAACAAGCTTACTTGCACACATATACATTTATCAAGAATTCTAGCACAGCTGGAGATCTACATCAGAGGGGGGAAGATCTGATGGGTCCATGCCTGAGAAGGGGAGTTTGGGAACAAAATACAGAGAGGACCAGCACTGAGGAAGAGAGGGAGGAGAAGCATACACAGAGAAGCTATTGATGACCTTAGTAACAGAGAAACGAATGTTAACACTTTTTTCTGTCTTCATCTATCTGTGGCACCAGGAAACTCTTGGCCACAGCCCCCCTCCCCCCAAATAAAAAGAGACCTGCTGGGCTGCTGACATGAAGCATCAATCCCTTGTTATACCATCAGACTCCACAGCCTTTGAGAAAACTGCTCCTCTGTGTGAGTTCGACTCCACAAAATCACGTTCAACTATGAGCATGGGATTTCCCCTCTTCATGCCCTCCACATGAAAATCTCTCTCTGGTTATTCGTAGACTGTAAACTGAGTTCGTTGCTGAGCTGTGTCTCACACCAAACAGGACTTTTAACTGCTTCAAATGCAAAATTTTAGTCACTTCATTTACTTAGAGGAGGTTATCTGGACAGCACAGAGGCCTGAAAACGAGCATGCCTACACTCCCCAGATGAAATATTGTGTCCAACTTGGCCGCTGCACGCTCTCTTCTCTCACGCGCACACGCACTCTCTTAACTCCCTGTGCTTGCATATAGGATATAGCTCTCACTCCCTCTTTTACACTCTCTCTGTCCATCTTAGTATCTCAAACACGCACGCACAAAAAGGACGCATGCACGCAATGCCCGGAGCTGAGAGCGTGCGCGCACGCACGCACACGCGAAACTCTCCTGCACACACTCACACCAACGCTGTCTGCAGCAGCGAAACTGCATGCATTACCTTTCTGTCCCTCACTCTCGCCTGCGCGCGCACACGCAAAGTCCAACCTGCGAACACTGTGATCCTCCGGCACACGCGCGCGCATATGCATGCCTGCGCACGCAAACACGCAGGCGATTTGAAAACCTCCAAAACTCACCCTTGGATGAGGAGAAATCCCCCAAGAGAAGCCCCAGCAGGAGGAGAAGCGGGAGGTCGCGTCTCAGCCTTCCCGTTTTCTTCACGTTCAGCCTCCTCCACATCAGCAGCATCTCTGGCGTTCCTAAATCCGTCATTTTGCTATTAAATAAATCCAAGCTGGCTTAATTTTAAAGCCCTCTCCCCACCTTGCCGCTCTGCTTGACTGAAGGAAGCGGAGGGGGGTAAAAGAGGACGGCCGCCCCCCTCCTCCTTATTCTTTCGTTTTTATATATTAAAAAAAAATACCCGAAGATCAATCACGAATATCCCCCACACACATGTCCATGTTAACGTTTGGACAGGACAACCGGTGACGGGTTGATGGTCTGAGATCGGGCAACACGCCGCTGGTGTGAGCTGTCATAGCAGAGACCGGAGGACCGGAGGAGAGAGACAGAGAGATGAAGAGATTTAGGGAAAGAGAGGAGAGAGATGGTCGGTAGGTCCGCACAGCACAGCGAGCGAGCGACGACTGAGAAAGGGGGGAGAGAGAGGGGGAGAGCGAGAGAGAGCATGGGAGAGAGAGGCAGAGTAAGAGTACGACAGACGGTTAGTTGGGGAAGTAAAAGAGAGACGGTAAAAGTGGGTGATTGTGGAGGAGGAGGGGAGGAAGGAAAGATGAAGAAAGAACGAGCCACTGGAAACGGAAGAAAGGAGGTAAGCAGGTGAAGAGAGGGATGAGGGGATGAGAGGAAAGGGGGAAGCAAGTAAAGAAAGAGGGAAAGTAATGGAAAAAGAAGGGGAAAGGTTTGAAGGAGAGAGGATAGAATGGCAGGAAAGAGGTGGCAGACAGAAATTTCAGGAAAATTGAAGTGTGGAAGAAAGCGTGAAAAGGGAAAAACGGAGGATAAAAGCACAATGACAGAACAGAGCTGGAGCAAGAAATAAAAGAAGTCATAAGAGAAGGTGAGAAGGAAAAGGAATTAAAGGAAGGACAGAAAGAGGAGTGTGAATAAAATGATTGGAGAACTGTAGAGGTCTGGCAAGCAGAAGTCAGGAGAGAGGGGAAAACAGAGAAGAATTGGAGGATAAGAGTGACAGGGGGTGAAAGAGAAGAAGGAGGCCAAAGAAAAGATGGTGTTGGGGGGTGGCTGGGTAGAGGAATTTAGAGAGGATGGAGGCATAATAGATGCAGGAAGTGAGAAAGAGTGGGAGGAAAAAAAGACAAGACAAGTAAAGATGGATTTTAGCAAATGGAGGGAGAAGAAAGATCAGACAGAAAGACAGAGAAACGAAAAGACAAGTGAAGAGGAAAGGGAAAGGAAGGTGACACAGATTTTAAAAAAAGGACAGGTTGGGGAAGAGGAAACAAAGCAGGAAAGGTAAGTTAAAGAGCCAAGTGGGGTTAAATAGCCTATAAGACTTAAGTGAAGGAAGTGGATTGGAAATGTGGGCAGGCTGAGGAAAGACACAAGCAATATAAAGACAGAGTTAAAGTGACGGTTGCTGAAGGAAAGCTGACAGGAATGGGGGGAAAAAGACATTTTAAAAATGAGACGCTGATGTAGAGCTGTTAAAGAAAACTGAAAAACTAAAAACGACTGTTAGGGAGGAACAAAGGGGAACAAAGAGAGGTAATGCTCTTGGCCGGCCTACCAAAGTCACACACACATACACACACACATGAAAATACCTGCTGCATATTTTCAATCACATTTCCAGACTATGTGCTTCCAGACTATGAGAAGGTCACCCGATGTTAAACTCACAAAAAATAATTTCACTCTACTTCTTGTTAATCAGTCTCAGTGTCGCATTAAACGCCACTCTGATCCTCTCATCTTTAAGAGTGAATGTGTGTATGGTGTGTGTACCCCAAATGGAGCCACGAGCCAGTTATTGATCCCCGGTCCCCGGTGGCATGTACAGAGGATCAGACTAACAAGATTACAACACTCCAAACACGACGTGGAGACTTAGCCCGCTGAGCCACAGACACGACCAACACACGGGAACATTTGAAGGCAAATGCACGTCACTCCAAATTTGTCCCATTACAGTATTTCACAGCAGGTGTCACCCAATACTTTCACACTATGAAAAGAGAAGCTTGTGAGTGGGTTCCCCAAAGTAAATGCACTGAAAACTAACATAGCTTTAGTGACATCACTCAGTTTTCTTAGAGATTTTCTGGGATTCAGATGAATTGTGGCAGCTATGAAGCCAATCACCCACTAAGGCCTTAAGATGTTCTTAATGGCATCCTCTATAAGAAGGGTTCTTTTTTTTTTTGTAAATATATTACATTATGTTTGTTTTTGTAGATTATTTCATGTGATTATTGCTGTTGTTCACATTTGCTGGGGAAAAAAAGTTGTGCCAAATAAAATATGTGGATCCACCCACTGTGGTGAACCCTTGCAAATAAGGGAGCAGCCAAATAAGCTTTGATTTTATGCTGTCGGCTATCTTGAAACAGTCAGTAAGGGATAATTCACCCAAGTCAGGAACAGAGATCCATAAACAAATCTAGTAAGGAACATTTTATTGCTAATAAATGTGTATTAGCGATTAATCAGTAAGCAACTTGTGCATCTAGCTGCTAAATAAGTTAAAAAAACGACTGAATTCAAACTAATCCTCATTTTGCTGTAGGCCCCCAGAGCAACTCCCGTGGGTCCTTTGACCACATGCTACAGGGATTTGTCGGCTACGGCAGCTTGTTGTCTGCTTCTTCAGATATTTTTCATAATGCATTTTGTCCTGTCTGACACAAACGCTGCATTCCTTCCTGTACAGACAGTGAACCACCTAAACACTGACATCACATCCTGTGTGTGCATATCTGCATGCCAGAATCATGTGCTTTCACACGGGTTTATACAGTACGTGCATGCTCGGCTGTTGTGCTACATGCTTTAGTGAGTGTGTTTCAGTGAGTGGATGTGTGTGTGTGGGTTGAGCTATTTCACAGCATTACTGTGAGTCATCCATCAAGCTGGTAGCTCTCTGTGCATTGGGCTAGTTTAGTCATTTTATATATATTTATAAAAACATTTTTTACATCCACTAGTGGGAGGCTTCATAACAGCATACGCTCCTAAAAAGACTGTCATTTTCAACCCTGACAAGAGGGTCGTTTGACACAAGCACACATCTTCTGCTGCACTTCAACCAACAGGCAGACACAGGGAGGCAAAAAGGCAGATCTGAAATACAGACAGACAGACAGAAAGACAGAGAGATACATAGAAAGACAAACACACAGATGAATAGATGGGCACTAAGGATACCATCAGCACCATGCACCATTCAGCACTATGGAGAGCTCCTGTTTATAGCTCAGTGTAGTCAGGCTGCCATCTGCTGCTGAAAATTAAACTGCAGGAGAAAATGACTAGAGAGCAGAGGGAAAGTGCAAGCCACTGAAGTTTAAGTGCAGATACGCAGCTGAATATGAACCTGTGCAGAATGAATCACAGTCAGGTCTACGATGGCCATCACTTTCACTCCAACTGGGTTCAAATCTGAGATATTTCTAATCTCAGAGACACAGAAGTTACTGTTGGAACATGTTTTTCCATCAATGAAAGAAATCAAGGATCATAGAATCCCACATTTTACCGCTCTGAAGGATACCTCTCATTTTAAAAGCTTTAATGGGGCCAAGGCTGTAATTATGGTTACAGCAGTAATGCAGTTGGGCATGTGGTGCAGCCAAGAATAAACAGGATCAAGTTGGAGATTTGACTCGAGAGCTTTATGGCTGTAGGTTTAGAACAAAAAGCATAAACACTTTCTCTACAAACACATTTGCACTAACAGCTAATTAAACCACTGAAGGTCTCGCGTTTATTTATTTTACTGTGAACTAACAAAAGAGGAGAAAAACAGGTCCCCTCATTTGTCCTATGAGGAGCTGCTAACCTGTGAGTCAGAGTAGAAATGAACTGCATTTCAAACTAATGTCTCGCTGATGTTATCTGCAAACACACACACAAAAGAAGAAAATATCACCTCTCACTGCAGATGTATTCATTGCTCCTTTATTTTTGACCTCATTATGCAAAAACTCAAAGAACATCTAGATCTAAACTGCATTCTTCTTTAATGACTCTTTTTAAAAAAAAAAAAGGATTGGTTGCTTTGATAATTGTGTTTGCAACTTTTCGTATGAGGTCTGCCAGTTTTTCCACCGTATTCATCTATTTTAAAATAGCACACATTATTGTTTTTCCTCTTACATTAGATGTTAAAAAAGGAGGTGCATCTACTCAAGCTCAGACAGGGGTAAATATGCACTAACTTTACAAAGACAGGGAGGCTGCTCACTGTAGTAATGATAACATACATGGATAATTACAGCATGGGACATAAAGAGTAGGCACTAATCAAAGGCACAAGCATTGTTTTTACAATCACTTCCTTTAAAGTTCCCAGAGGCACAAAGCCTGTATTTCCACTGGAGACCTTTGTTTTCTGCTCTTCTCTTCTTCAGTGGCAAAGAAGCACTGTTGTGTCTCCAGCAGCTTTAGAGTTTAGCAGGGTTTTTGAGCTCAGACCACAGAGGGCCAGAAGTTGAAATATTTCAACTTTTGGTAAAACAGCACTCCACTTCAAATGGGTCTTCGAAAGTCTCTGAGCAACAGCAGGAGCCACAATCAGCACTTGCCCCAAAATCTGTTTAGAGCTGCTGGAAGATTCACAGGATAACTGAGCATGAGTCAGTCAAATTTCATCACACAGTGTTTTCTTCCCTTTTGTGTTAAAAATGTCCCACGCATTAGATCAGTATTAACAGACAGACTCATAAAAGCATAAAGGTTTAACAATTAAATCTTTTTTTTCCCCAGTTAATAAATAGCGTGGTAAATTATGTTCAAAATCAAGTGTTGCAACTGGACTAGTTTTCACTTTACATTCACGTCATCGCATCAGATCATCCTCTGCCAAAACAATAAAGGAATAAACTATTACTTCAGACTTAAAAAAAATCTTTTTATCCAACTAAATCTATCTTTTAAGAATCCTTTGAACATTTTTGACTATATTAGTAGAAGTACACCAAACATTCAATTTCATCAAGCAAAATAACCAAGGGAACAAAAAAAGCACTCTGAAGTACCCTTGATCAAACATTAGAAGACAGCGAGGGAGAGGTTTGGGGGGGGTGTTCAGATCCTTCTGTAATCACCATCGAGCAGCTCAACAACAGAAAAGAAGTATCGACTATTTATAGTCTTGTGTTCCAATTTTAACACTAGGTACATACTGTAGTTTACATTTGTATCCTAACAACAGTACCTCCGTCAGGTAGCAGGAACTAGTTATAATTCATGTCTCTGCACTGGGATGGATGGATGGATGGATGTAAACATTACTGACGCAGAGTGGGATCATCTGCTCTGAATTTCCTTCAAGAACACCCAGGAGAACAATTCCTGGGCTTTGCAAATATGAGGTTTGAGCAACAGGTGGATGAGGATGTAAGCTGTAGAGGGACATTTGGCCTCACTGACATACATAGCCAAGCATAGCCACACGCTGAGCACTATCAAATTATGATGTTGTGTCTAATCATTTATCTTCTCGTCTAATAATTTAGTATTTAAGAGACCAGCCTACCGGTATCCAAGGCAACATCTTATTGCTACACGGTCACAAGATGGCAGGGTTATTTCTTCTACCTAAAACCATGCTAGGTCAACGCTACCCATCTTAGTGGGAATCTAAAACTGAAGAGTTTGGCTTTTTGATCAAGTGCTGTTTTAAAAAGTCCTGAATTCAAATTGGTTTGATTTGCAACAATATAAAAATGAGAAAAGGAAAAACTGGAGCAAAAAAAGCAACTGGAAACAGTAAATGCTGACATTTTGGCATAAAGAATGAGTAGAAAGATAACCTTTTAAACAAATAACTGTTGACCTTAATTATGGGATGCTACCTGTCTTAGCACATAATGGCAGTTGTCATGGCATTTTCTTTTAGCCTGTAGACCAGAGACCTTTAAGTATGACTGAGGAGTTATTGTGTTTCCAAATCACAAATCACTGTATTTTAAATTGCGTTATTTTCACCTGATTTTGCTGTACAAGCGGGGCTGTGGGACCTATTTGCAATGGTTACCCAAATGTCAAAAGCACTACTGCAGCATGCCTATGTACCATTTTTAAAAGCCTTCTCCTATTATATTTAAATCACCCAGAGAAGCAGTAGGTACACACAGTGTGTCTTACTGAGGCAGGGTCAACAGAGGAGAACCTTAATTGACTCAACTTGAGTCCCCACAGGTTATGAAAACCAGCACATTTTAATGAGCGCAGGTCCAAGGTGAGCCACTATATTTATTCAACTTGACGGGAAAAGTTTTAACGCAACTCATTCGTATGAGAAATATGGAACTACTTTGCAGTGCTCTGCCATACCCGAGTTGTCTTCAAGTGTCTTCCCTATCAAATACAAGGCCCAATGTTCAGAGGATTGTGTGCTCTGTGCTGCTTATTCAGATCTGTCTGTATATGCCTGTGTGTGTGTGTGTGTGTGTGTGTGTGTGTGTGTGTGTGTGTGTGTGTGTAACTGTGAGCTAATAGAGAACACACCTGTTCTCCTAAGAGAACTAAAAGTCAAACACGAAGTCTTTTAGAGGGAATGACAGAAGAGGGGAGAGAATACAGAGCACAGGGAGGTGCCAAGACAGAAACATGGGCAGAGAAGAAAATCAAATGAATTTTAGACAAAGATTAAGTAGGATGTTACACTAGAACAAATGTAGGGACTCAGAGGTCAGGAAACACAGACAACTGTGATGAGGGATTTAAGAAGAAGATCGGGTGAAAGTGGAAAAGGGGTCAAATTAAAAAGGAAAGTGTTAGAGGACAGGAGCTCTGCGGAAAGAGATAGCTGAAGAGAAGTTGCTTCCTGACTAAAACTTCAGCTCCATGTCTCCACTACTGCATTTCCTTTTTCTTCCAGCGATAAAATGAGTCCTTAGTGACTTATCAACCTTGAAGACACCTGCTGATTTTAAATAAGATATAAAATCCTTAATTAGCTAAAGGAAAAAAAGTTACTGCACCAAGATCGAAGTCCTGCTCTGGCACTCCATGTCAAATTATTTTTGCCCTACAGGTTTCGTCTTTATCCAGGTTATTATTAATTGTTGGCTTGAAGGCGGCAATAATTAAAGTCGTAGCTTTAAGTGACTGAAAATGATGGCTAGGCATGAAATCTAAATGTATCTAGGGCTGATAAATAGATCAAATTTATAACACCAATCAATATTCACAATCCCTGAAGTAAAACTTGCATTATTAAAGGGTAGATTCATGCAGCGTCGGCAAATGGAAAGAACAGAAAACTTTGTATTATTGCAGCATACAAGCATTCGAGCATTATTTGCAGAGACAACCATAACGCATACCTACTCGTAATTGTGCGTAAATGTGGACATCTTGCTGAGTTGGTTATTATAGCTCTCAGAACATGTTGAAACATCACACTCTGATTTAATAATGTGAATATGAAACATTTTGTCATCAAAGGTCGGAAGGAAGATGGATAATATTAATCATCCTGTGAGTCCAAAAGAAACATCTCAGTTCAGTTCATTTTTATTTCAAACATTTCAAACATGTGCCTTCACAATCATTACAAAATATCATTCCATTATTTGTTTGAAAAGGAGTAGGCAGAACATAACATAATGATGGATTATTGAGTAACATTGCAGGACAGACAGGACAGAGGAACGCTGGCAGGGAATAGGGAATTATCTTGATTCGGATGAGGCCGCTATCCCAAAATAGGTCAGAGGGAAAAGTCCACCAAGGTGCAGCACAGGGCATATTAAAAGGAAGTGGAGGAATTTGTGTTAATTTGTAACTATGAACCAAACAGCCAGTGCTATCTTGATGCGGTCACTAAGAGAGCATCTTTGAACTGGCTCCACTGATAATGAACAGGAGAATGGCTTCATCGACACCGCGACATGAAGCTGTTGAGGGGAAATCGCCACATTTTCAGTTTCTGAGCTATTTGCACCAACACTGGGGAGAAAATGGAAAATAGGTGTAGCAAAGCAGTAGAGAGGAACTTGTGAATTAGGATTCAACTGAGTTACTGAGGAGCGGGGGGTTGTTAGGTGGAGAGGGAGTGTGGGTGGGGAGAGTAAACAGATTGGGAGGAGGTGGTGATGATAATGATGAAAGCTGTGTGGTGAGCGTGCGGGCTGGTGGGAGGGGGAGTGGTAGGAAAACAGGAAAGAGATGCGGGGGGGGGGGGGTAATGATGATAGTAAGGGACGATGAGATGTGGTTAAATAAGAAATGATTCGCAAGATTAGGAGGGAAGGAGAGGAAGCAAGGAGCTTATGTGATGATGAGATTGGCTTAAACAAGGAGGTGGAGAGTGGAGAAAGTAGTCAGCTGAAGAGAAGAGGACACTGGAGAAATGGAGGGAAGGAGTTCGAGGGTGTGGAGGGATGAGAGGAGGATAGACAAGGTGTATGAATACACACAATGTGCTATTGACTGAAGGCTTTCCTTGTTAATTGCACATTCCCTGTGATTGCACTGTGAAATATGGTGCTGAATGAGAATAACTTTCTCTCGCTCTTTTTTTCAGACAGAGAAAGAGAGAGAGAGAGTAACAGGCATGAGTGAGACATGAGGGAAAAGACAAGGAGACAGAATATAGGAGCAAAAACGTCTGCAGCAATTTTAATGGCAATCAATCTACTAGCTGCTGCAACTCTTTACTCAAGACTGCAAATGTGGTGGCACTAGAGGAAAAGTCAGGGGGGGACTGTCTATCATCGTGATATATATCATCTGGGCACTGTGGAATAACGGCACCAAATGTCATCCATGCAGAACATGTTTATTTCACAGGAAAAAACTCATTTTAAAGATCCCTCGGATGCTCAAGTGGACATCGGAAACGCCTGTGCAAAAATTTCACAGGAATCCAGCCAACAGTTATTACAATAATTCAATGAGGAGTAAAGTGGAGTTCTAATATACAAAAATACTTTTTTTCAAAAAGCAAATGAACCTTAAGAGCCAGTCCTGAATCTACATTCTTATCTCTCATTTACCTAGTTATTGCATATAAAAGAAAACAACAGCAAAACAGCATGTGCAAAGAGACTAATTGTTTACACAGGCAACAAAGATGCCTGGCAGTCTTAAACCTTTGCAAAACATTAAAAATTCATTTCTGAAACCCACAGAGAAAGGAAATCTGCAGATGTTTTCTGGATACAAGGCACTCACACTGTGCTGGGTTATATGAAATGGAGAAATCTATATTATGGTTTTGAAAAGATGAGTTGTATGAATTGTGTTACTTGGAATAACACCAAGTAGTTATGAAATTTGTTTTACCTATGTATCACATACATTGTTTAGACATCTACATATACCAACAATATAGAAGTCACACTTTGATCTTCCACATGTTTGATTTGGCTGAATCCCACAAACCTGACACAACCTGATACAAACCTCACCATTTATCCAGGCTTAGGACCGGCACTAGGTGTACACTGGACTGTGGCCCCCACATATTTACATGAGTACATCAGCAGGACCGCTCAGATTCAGAGGTTTGGAGACAGAGTTAAAGCGGCAACAGTGAAATAGTTTAGATATAGTCTAGAAGAAGGATAGTGCAAATATAGGACAAAGGATTCCCAAGCTTGAGATGCATAAGAAGAACATGCATAAGAGGATGCTAGAGATAGGCTGAGACGGTACCAGATGAACTGCTGTGGCAACTCCTAGATGAAGTACACAAAAAAAAGAAGAATTCATACTTTGATCAACCAGTTATGTATTGTGCAGGTCCTCTTTACACTGCCAAAAAGGCTTAATTAACCTTCATTAATTGGAAGCAAAACCTTTAGTGTCTTTAGATGTTTACTAGGCATCAAAGTCTGCATATACAGTGGGGCAAAAAAGTATTTAGTCAGCCACCGATTGTGCAAGTTCCCCCACTTAAAATGATGACAGAGGTCAGTAATTTGCACCAGAGGTACACTTCAACTGTGAGAGACAGAATGTGGAAAAAAAAAAAAATCCATGAATTCACATGGTAGGATTTGTAAAGAATTTATTCGTAAATTAGGGTGGAAAATAAGTATTTGGTCACCTCAAACAAGGAAAATCTCTGGCTCTCACAGACCTGTAACGTCTTCTGTAAGAAGCTTTTCTGTCCCCCACTCGTTACCTGTATGAATGGCACCTGTTTGAACTCATCATCTGTATAAAAGACACCTGTCCACAGCATCAAACAGTCAGACTCCAAACTCCGCCATGGCCAAGACCAAAGAGCTTTCGAAGGACACCAGGAAAAGTATTGTAGACCTGCACCAGACTGGGAAGAGTGAATCTACAATAGGCAAGCAGCTTGGTGTGAAAAAATCAACTGTGGGAGCAATCATCAGAAAATGGAAGACATACAAGACCACTGATAATCTCCCTCGATCTGGGGCTCCACGCAAGATCTCATCCCGTGGGGTCAAAATGATCATGAGAACGGTGAGCAAAGATCCCAGAACCACACGGGGGGACCTGGTGAATGACCTGCAGAGAGCTGGGACCAAAGTAACAAAGGTCACCATCAGTAACACACTACAACGGCAGGGAATCAAATCCCGCAGTGCCAGACGTGTTCCGCTGCTGAAGCCAGTGCATGTCCAGGCCCGTCTGAAGTTTGCCAGAGAGCACATGGATGATACAGCAGAGGATTGGGAGAATGTCATGTGGTCAGATGAAACCAAAGTAGAACTTTTTGGTATAAACTCAACTCATCGTGTTTGGAGGAAGAAGAATACTGAGTTGCATCCCAAGAACACCATACCTACTGTGAAGCATGGGGGTGGAAACATCATGCTATGGGGCTGTTTTTCTGCCAAGGGGACAGGACGACTGATCCGTGTTAAGGACAGAATGAATGGGGCCATGTATCGTGAGATTTTGAGCCAAAACCTCCTTCCATCAGTGAGAACTTTGAAGATGAAATGAGGCTGGGTCTTCCAACATGACAATGATCCAAAACACACCGCCCGGGCAACAAAGGAGTGGCTCCGTAAGAAGCATTTGAAAGTCCTGGAGTGGCCTAGCCAGTCTCCAGACCTCAACCCCATAGAAAATCTGTGGCGGGAGTTGAAAGTCTTGTTGCTCGGCAACAGCCCCAAAACATCACTGCTCTCGAGAAGATCTGCATGGAGGAATGGGCCAAAATACCAGCTACTGTGTGTGCAAACCTGGTAAAGACCTATAGTAAACGTTTGACCTCTGTTATTGCCAACAAAGGTTATGTTACAAAGTATTGAGTTGTATTTTTGTTATTGACCAAATACTTATTTTCCACCCTAATTTACGAATAAATTCTTTACAAATCCTACCATGTGGATTCATGGATTTTTTTTTCACATTCTGTCTCTCACAGTTGAAGTGTACCTCTGGTGCAAATTACTGACCTCTGTCATCATTTTAGGTGGGGGAACTTGCACAATCGGTGGCTGACTAAATACTTTTTTGCCCCACTGTAGGACAAGGCCTTTGACTCTTTGTTATGTTTTTTGATCCATTCTTGAATGACTTTTGTGGGTTTAGGAAGAAAAAAGTACAGGCTATCTGTCATTGTGGTGGATTAGAACGCTGAGGGTGGATCTACTTTGCCATGAAATAATTCACACGTGAGACTAAGTGTTTTCAGCATGATCGTAACAAACTGTATAGTCTAACACTGACTGAGGGCTATACGGTTTCTTCTATCCAGTGAAACACAAAAGTGTTTCAAGTGTTACTGTAGACTTCCTATCAGCTTGAAGCAGTCTAGACATGCTCTTCTGACCTCTGGCATCTGCAAAGCATTTTAACCCTGAGCGCCGCCTCTCACTGGATATTGCCTCTTTTTCAGATCATTTTCTGCAAACTCTGTGCAGGAAAATCCCAGCAGATCCACAAGCCTATCTGATTCCAACAGCCCCGTTCAAAGTAACTTAAATCACCTTTCTTCCCCATTCTCACTTCATTCTACACTTCAGCAGGTCGTCTTGACCATGTCTACATGCCTAAATGCATGGAGTTGCTACTATGTGGTTGGCTGATTAGATATTTGCATTGATGAACAGTTGAACAGGTAGCAAAGCAGCCGGTAAGTGTGGGTGCAGCAGTCTTCCAGTGCAGAGGGAGTTCAAACTATGATATTTTTCACCTGCAGGTTCAGAAAGACCCACATTTAGACTTTTGAGCAAGCAAACACTCAGCTTCAGTCCATTTACTTCATATTTGCCTGTTTAGGCACAGTGACAATGGTGTTTTACTGCCACTGCTCTAAGTGTGGAAAAAAATCATTCATCTGCTTCTTGTGCTGTGGCCATGAGAAGCGACTGTACGTTCTGTGCTTTTCTTCATTTTTCTTACGTTGCCCTCATAAATGCAGACCTACTTGTTTAGATTGAGTTACTATTAAATACATGCCATTATTGCTTTTAAAACATGGCATTTAAAATGAGGGACAAAATAGCATTATGATCTCATTTTTATGACCCTGCTCGTCATAATGATGAACAACTAGAAAGTCTAGGGAACCCCTGGGTGGTGTGTGTCAAATTAACCTCCATATTAATGCTGGGAGTCAAGGTTTCCCATTGCAATATTAAAGAATGATCAATGGTTTTTCACTTCACCTGTTTTTTTATGTCGCTGCAGCTGTATTCTTCTCAAGAGACGGTGTAACCACCTGTCAGTGGTTTTAATGTTGTGACAGCTATGGGCACGTGGGCTTTATGAAAACTAAATCACTGCACAGCCGGAGAAATATGCTCTCAGGAGGAGTTCTGCACTAAATCTGCTCAAACCCGTACTGTCACATCAGATCAACACAAACTGAATAAAATAGATCAGTATTCAACATATCACACGAAAATAAAAATAAAATAAAGTATTTCGGCGAACGTAGATTGTGAAAGGTGGGATGAGATGAGACAGAAAACAAATCTCGAAACAAAAACATAATTTTGTTCCCCTTTTATTAGCAGAGGAAATATTGCTGCACCTGTTTTATTGGTTGGTGACAAATGACATGTAATGCATCTGACTACATGTTTTATAAGGAGATATATATAAGTGAACACAGGTGTTTCACAGTAAATCCATACTATAATTACCCAAACAATCACTGGCTTTGTGAAACATCTGCCTCCAAAAGTATTCATCATTTATAAACACCAGGTGTTCTCCATTGCAGAAAGCAATTTACACAATTCATAATAACCCCAGTATGTTTTCACTGCCTTACCTACTGATTTCTTTATATTCCACCCTTATGTACCACTATTGAATTAGAAAACTCTAACACCCTGCATATAATGTTGACTATGATATGATCTTTATGCAATGCAGATGCACACATCCTGAATTGATGTACAAAATAACATTTTTTCTAACAGCACAAAGGGCTTTAACATGTTGAAAGCAACAAACATCAGGTCCTTCTTCTTCTCCTTCCCTTTAAAGGTAAGTTAAGGGGAAAACTATTGCAAGGTGACCCAGCATTAACAGCCAGTGGAAAATATTTGACCCCTATTAAGAAGTATCTGACCAAAATCCAGATGCTCTTCTTTCTCTTCCCATTTTAATCAATCAGTCTGATCCTGTCTCTTCCTCTCGCTAATATGCCTGCAAGAACACCGATACAGAGGCCATACAAAGTTCATACGGGTGTAGCCAATAGTGCACTTCTATGTTTGTAAACCCACTTCCTGACATGCCAATCACAACACACAGACACACATGTCTCTGGGATCAATTTCAATTCTGCGCTTAGGCAACAAATGTGCAGACAGCCTTTCATCTCTTTAGCCTCGCTCACTCTTTTCCTACACTGCCCACTTCTCACTATTGATCTCTGTCACTCTCCTGTTGTCTTGGCTTCCGTCTCCCGTTCCATATATTCCCATTTTCCTCTTTTTTTCTAACCATGACTCATTTTTTCCTCTTCATCACCTACTTATAAATATTTACTTAAGGACTCTTTCCATTTTACTTTTTTCCCCCTCTCACACGTCTGTGTTTTCACTCTTTCTATTACCCACCCACACACAACCCCAGAACATGCACACATCTCATTAAATGAAGTTAATTTCCGATCCATGAAAAGCTATTGGCCCTCTGCAGAGGTTGCACACATTGTCAGATTGTATTGAACGGGGCACATCTGTATGCCTGTCTGACTGTCTCTTTGATCTGCCTGGCTGTCCTGCAGCATGTCGGCTTGCCTTCAATATGCGTTACATGTGAGGTTATGAGTGATGACAGAGGTGGAGTTTATTTACCTAAGTGTAGTAAACCCTGACTTCTTTTCTCTTTTGGCATATTTTTTAGGAGATAAGCTGTCACTGCTGGGATTTTTACGCTTTAGATCACCTGTTAGTCAGCAATGGTGGTTTACAGTGATGTCTTTTTACATGCATTTATGGCGATCATGTTTAAATTTCCATGGTGGCTCACTGAAGTGCTAACCTTCTTCTGCTTCTGCGGATGTCATAAATAAAAATCTTCAAACGACTCTAATGTTTAGGAGGAAAGAGGCTGTCAGTGCCTCTGAGCAACAGGGCTAGGCCTCCTTTAATGAACACAGACTTCACAAAAGAACGTCGGATTTAAAAAGAAAAACAGATATAACATGCGAATGTGAAATGAAATGTTAGCAGTAAAGACACATCGATTGTTTGAAGTTATTCTAAAAAATTAATAACAACTCTGCGTGCCCACGCTTTGTTTTTGGAAGATAAGCAAATACAGCCAAAATGTGTGTGTTTGTGTGAGTGTGCGCACAAGTGCGTGCGTGTGTGAATGAATGACAGAGTGAGACACACAGCAAGAGAGAAATAGTAATTATGGAAATCTTCTGCTGAACCTTTGAAAGACTTGTTGTTAAGACACTAAAATACAAAAACAAAATTGTGGTTTGTTTATGATGACACGTTCAATGTAGATAACATCAATACAGAGGGTTGCTCGAGTAATTAAGAGTTTGAATATGCCCACTGTGTGCTAATGCTGCAATCCGAATGAGCCGAACATCAGCTAAATGCCTTTAAACAATTCAAAAGGAAGGCTTTACAACATGTGACTGCATTTGCATCATTAAATGGTCTTCACGTTTGGTGGCATTCACGTTTTCAAACTTCTACATGCTGTACAGAGCATGGTGTTACATACAGTCTCCGTTCATCTTATATTGGTTGGTTGGTTTTCTTTTGCCTTTTTCTCTTTTTCCCTGTCTTTGTCAACATGACACAGAGGCCAGGGGACCAACCACCAGGGTTTTAATAGTTTTGCAATTTTCATTAGTTTTTATTTTTATTTAGTTTTGACTTCAGATTTTCAATTTTATATCAGTTTTAATTAGTTTTTACCAATTGTTTGCTAGTTTAGTTAAGTTTTTATTTTTTGGAAAATCCTTAGTTTCAGTTTAGTTTTGATTAGTTTCAGTTATAGTTTTAGTTGTGTTTGCAAAAATTAAGTGTAACAAAATCCCAGTTTCATCATATCAGTCATTCTCTTCTGCTTATCCTTGGGTATGTTGCTATTCCAGCTACCATACCCTGCACCCTGGACAGGTCGCCTGTCTGTCGCAGGGCTAACACGCAGAGACAGACAACTCACATTTCCACCTATGGGTTCCTTAAATAAATAAATAAATAAATAAATAAATACATAAATAAATAAATAAATAAATAAATAAAGGCAGATGAACAACCATTGATACCAGGCAACTATAAAATGTATATCTTGGCCCCAATGAGACTATTAACTCTTGCAGCACCGGGTGTTCGTAATTTTGGTTCAAGTGAATTGATAAACTTTTTGAAGGCAATTGACTCACACAGTTATGTAGATATCCCCGTCCTGTTGTCTCGGGATGCATCACGCTGCCTTGCCTGGGGTTAGCTTCTGTTTTCTGGGGATGAGGGTTGAGTGTGCTCCCTTACCTTCTGAAGGTAAGCTAGGTTAGCCTCCTTCCTGTGTGAGCTTTTCAAGTGCACTTTAAGGTTTGTGGGATTTTTTCCCCTTTAGAAATGTCCCTCATAATTTGTCTCTTTCCACTAGAAGACACTTGCTTTATCCAAAACACAGACATATTCAAAGTAATCCCAAATTGGACTCTGGCGCTTTCTCCCGACTTTTCCTGACATGATTCTGCGCATGGACGGAGCAGCAACACAGACGACTCGACTAACGTACTGCCACCTGCTGGCATAATTAGACAGCTAGAAAAAAATCTGGAAACTAAACTTCATTTTCACCCTCGACTATTGTATGACACGCACACATCAATGAAAACTAAACACATTTTTGCTATAAATTCAGTTAATTTTAGTTAGTTTTGTGAACGCTCATTACAGTTTTAGTTAGTTTTCCTTTTTTTTGTTTTTATTTTTATTTCCGTTAACGAAAATGTTTTTTCACTTCTAGTTTTCGTTATTTCGTTAGTTTTCGTTAACGATAATAACCTTGCCAACCACATCCCAACCTACCTGTCAGTCAGTCAAGATGGCATCTTCCATGCTTCCAATTAAAGCATTTACCAGAAGGATTTTGGTGCAGAACTGTTTAAAACTGTTTATAACTGATTTTTTCTAGTCAGCAACTATTGGTCAGCTCATTGGGTAATATTCAGTTTTCCTTAGGGATTAGTGGTTGCCAGGTGTTCAAAAGGCCCTGATTGAGACCTTAATGCCCACTTTCTGCTAATGCTGCAATCCGAATGAGCCTAACATCCGTTAAAGGTGTTAGTGTTAATCATTTGGGTTTTTTGGGGGGAGGGGGCGTTTGTTCCTGTTTTATGGCCTTTATACACTAGATGTGCAAAAATGTAGTACATACAAAAACATTTTTCAGATGAACCTATTCTTAATGCAGCAGTTCACATTGAAAGCATAATTTTGAAGGCTGATTTTGGGACATTTATTTTTTGAGATCAAGCAAGATTTTTCCAACATTTTGCATCCAAGGTAAACAGATCTGACCAATCAGATCAGAGCATTTGGCAACAATTGCGCTTGTAGCTCAAAACACGCACCTGTACTAAATACACAATGATATGGAAATAGTAAAGTAATACTATTTTACTGAAAACGGAAACTGCTGCGGTTCAGGCCGCTCTCTTTAACTATTTCTCTGCCTCCTCAGATGTGGTCCCATCTCGGCCAACAACAGCCCAAACTGCCCCACTGTCATCCTGAAATATGTATGAAATTGATGCAGCTTAAACTGCTGGATCAAACCATGAAATTCTCTTCTCTTGAGAATCGGAAGAAACCAGAATCTCAGTTTCTTCCTTTTCTTGTTTAGAAACATTAGCAGCTCATCATCACTTGATGTCAACCACCTTTTTTTTTTTTGTAGTGTGTTTTTGGAGGAAAAGCTTTTGAATGTTGTAGAAAGGTCTTTGCTTTGAAGGTTTTTCTCATGCACCTTGTTCTGGCTTTACTTTCTGTTTTTGTTTCTTTCACTTCCTTTGTCATTGTTTGGTAGTTTTTCCTTTGACTGTTTCCACCTTGTTGCTCGTTTCTACCTGTGTCTCGTTTCATCATCTGTGCGTGTATATATAGTCACGTTTCTCTCTCTGTCCTTACCGGTTCATCTGTTTATGCTCAGAGTGTTCAGCTGTTTTTGCGTCAATCTTTGAATTTAGTGTTCTCTGCAACAACCATTGATCTTTGTTGATTTCAGCTTGCCTCTGCACTCCTCATTTAGGTCTTCTCTCCAGCATTATCCCTTCTCCAGCGACACACACAAACACTTTGGTTCCAAATAAAAGAAAATCTTTCTAAAAATAAAGGCCTTTAGTAACCTACACAATAAACAGGTTAGCCAGTGATCGGTTAAAATGGGTTCAGAAATCAATGTAAGTGGCACGTCTGGCACCATGTTTATTGCTTGCCTAATCCCATTTTAAAATAAAAAAGGTTAAAGGCTTTTCTTTGTTCTTAACATAATTTCACCCATGTAATAAGTATTCATTGATAGCCGCACACAATTTGCAATGCTGAAAGTAGGAAAGCTAAATTATTATCAAGACCTGTGTTCAATGGTGTTTAATGGTAAAATGGAATAAAATGCTCTATAATACAGAATGAAATTCCTTAAGGACAATTGCCGTGTTGTTCGTATGATATTTAATGACACCATACTGTGCATCTATATCCGATAAGTAAAAAAAAAAAACAAAAACAAAAATACTGGGGTAAGTAAAAGAGAAGTGTCAGAAGAAAAATCTGATGTTTATGTGAAGCTGACAAAATTAGAATAACCTAATGAGGAAATAATATCTCCAAATCAAATCAAGGCAAATGATTAAGATTGCTTAAACAATAAAAACACGCAAAGCAGTGTCACACTGACACTTCATGACAAAATATTAAGCCTAATCGTTTTACAGACTGATGATTACCTTGTTGTTTTGTTGTTATTGTCACAAAGATGAGAAGACCTGAGTTAGAATGGATCTGAAAAGTCTTCTAGCACATTAAAAAGTATAATCTAGCATGGGTCGATACGCCATCATTTAGATCAATAGGAGACTGAGATAACTAACCTCCTTTGGAGCCCTACACAATCCTGTTCCTATCCGATCGTTTTCTGTTTATTAGAAAGCAATATGCAGTCTCATATTAAATGGATATGAAATGGGGAGGAAGCCACTGGCGCAATGATGCACAAGGTGATACAGAGTGGCTTTCGGAGGGAAGATAACGGGTATGCCTTCATAAAATAGAAAAGAGCAGGGCTCTAAAGCATTTCAGAAAGCGATGTAATGGCATTTTGACCTCTTTGTAAGTTAGCATTGAGCTGAATGTGGAAATATGTTGAAGCAAGGTCAGGGAGTGTGTGACGCTGGTGTGTTTTCAGTACAGGCAGCAAGATGAAAGCAACTGAAGCGAGCAGGTTTAACATTTGACATTCCCTCGCAGGGATGATAAAGCCTCCACAACAAAATCATTCTGCATTTTTCCAGCTGTTCATAAATGTATGCATGGATTTATTTATATTGCAATCAATAACAATCACCAAATCCCTGACAGTATTTCAAAACATTACTTGTGTGTGGATTTTTGGCTTATTATCAAACTCTTAGAAAGGGCCTGTAAGGTTCCCTGCTGGGTTGGGCTAATGGCCCGTGTGCATGAAATATGACAGCCTTCTAAATTAAAACATTTGTTCAAAGCAGGTCAGCCTCAGAGGTAGCTATGTGCCAAAAAGTGCCTTGTGAGTCTCCAGTTTCATGGCCTAAAAAGTGTCATATCCACGAATAAGACCATTAAACACAATAAACTCACAATAACTAATATGTTTGTTTCGAGTGATTGAAAACACAGAGCTCTGCTTCATTAGTTTTTTTACTTCCCTCACGCTAAAGTCTAAATATACTATAAACATGATGAGGAAAAGGAGAAGATTAAGAACTCAATAAGACAGATCTAACAGATGTTTGTGCATGAAAAGTGAAAGAAATGAATCAATACTTTTATGGTTTTCTTTATTTATTCTTTTTACAGGAGAGCATTTGGACTTTTTTGCTTATGCTGTGACATACTTTGAATAAAGACATTCTCTGTTATTATTATAAATTTTTAAAGTGCAAAAGCAATTTGTAACGTAACTGGATGATTTTCTGTTTGACTTTAACATTGTCTCACATCACTGTGCAGGAATTTTGGGCCACTCTTATTTACAACATTGAGGGCAGCCAATGCTGCAGTCATTTATGCAGATATTTTAAAGTCATCTCGCAACATTTCAACCGGGTTAAGGTCTGGACTTTGAACTGGACCACTGCAACACCTTTATTTCTTTTCCTTTCCATTCTGATTTGTCGCTGTGTTTGGGGTCATTGTCCTGCTGGATAGACAGTCTCAAATTTCACTATAGAGCATTTTAGTATACAGAAAAGTTTATGGTTGAGTCAAAGACTTTGAGGTGTACAGGTCCTGTGACTGTGAAACAGCCAAATGTTAATGTGCTATGTTTGAATTTTAGCAAACGTGGTGCAGTGCATTATGGCCCAGCATCTCCATTTTGGTCCAAAAATGAAGTTAGGCCCAAGTTAGGGTCCTACCTTGAGCCTACAGAGTCTAAGATGTGACTCTTGCTTTTATTTTTTGTTTATGCAGTTTCTTTCTACGTGGGGTTGAATTTGCTGGGAAATCCGCTCCTGCAAAAACTGTTAACTGTTTTGAATGTTTTAGTGAATAATCTTCCTTACTGTAGAACATTGGACTTCCATACAGCTACATAGCTCTTACAAGACTGATCGGGAGCTTGAGATCATCATCCAGGTCTCTCCTGCTTAGCATTGTGTAAATACACACCTATCAAAACTTTTGCTTTTACAGAGGTGCTCACACTTCGTGATTGTCAATCCATGTAGATTTGATATGGCTGCTACTTACCCTCTTAATTCCTGTGGAAGCACTAAATGTGTACTTATGTTTTGATGCCTGCTCAATCATCCAGGTCAGGAAATCCCAAAAAGTTGATTCTGTTCATCTGGATGTAGTGTGAATGGTACTCGCAGAAGTTGTTGATCAATAGTCATGACAATTTGCATATTCATGATCAAGAAACTGACCTCACAGCCTATTGTGGTGCTAGTTTCAGTCATTATGCAAATGTACTGTTTATAAGGTTGAAGAAACCTGCAGTGCGCTGAGACAGAAGAAGTCACTTGGATGAAATCGCTACATCCAGATGAACAGAATCAACTTTTGATGTGTACTTTTTTTTTTTTTTTTCCACACACTGCTTCTGCATTTTGCCTTCATTTTTATTTATTGTAATGTCACATTGCAATATTTTATGTTTTGTTATTCAGCTGAGGTTGCCTTTACCTAGTGTTCAAATTTAAATTGACTATTTTCTATATTGCGCAAAAACACAACAGTTGCCTGAAGGAGCTTTATTTGGTATGGTAAAGGTCCTACAGTGATAAATAAAACATAACATATATCAAGCCCTGGTAAGGATTTCTTTTTAATGTCCTGAAATATAAAACCGTCGGCTTGAAAGAGGGTGTACTTTCGTACAAATCTATAGTATAAAATCATGACTCAAAATACGATGCAAAATGAACTCTTCCGTCTGAATTTTGAAAAATGTGGAGTTTGGTCCATTACGAATTCAATGATTAAAATGCATGCTGGCATGCTGATCAGAAACTTGAATTTCCAGCAAAAGAGTGTCGACCAATATAAGGGAATGTGCGCACTCTTTGAAAAGGAGAGGGTGGAGTGGGGACATCCATCTATTCATTCATCCATTTTCTTCCATTTATCTAATTCAGGCACAGGGAGAACATGCAGCTCTATACTGGATTTCAAGCCTTTTAGTTGTGAGGCGTTGGTGCTGGTAAATGGACTCCAGACTCATTACTGTTTAATATTAAAGGTGCCACATTTGTGTACAATTGCTGAGAAGTAATGGACATAATTTTAACCAAATCATAGTTGCTCTGAACAAACACTAGCAGTCATTTCATGAATAGAACATGAATCCTTTTTTGTGAGTTATGTTTTTGCCTATGGTGTTCACTGCTTGACTCATATCAGGGTTTTCAGTGTAAAAATGTTGCTTTAATGCTGATTTTATCTGACTTGTCAATTTTATATAAATGAATCTTAAATTAAAATTTGTGCCTCAGAGTTTGTGGTCAATACCCACAGTTTTACATGTCTAACAAAGTTTAGTTGGCAGTATTAATAAAAGGTAATGTAGCATATCTTTACAGGATCTCCAATACCATTTAATCCTCAGCCAAATCCATGATGAACCGTTATCTCAAATGTCTGAAAAGTTCATTTAACCGTACAAGCCAGACTGCCTCACGTCTCTGCACGCTTGCCTTTCATCTTCCGTTCTTTCTCTACATCCCCTAATCTCACATGTGCACATAATATTTCAAAACAAATAAGTAAAATAATACATATAATCTATGATAATAAGAAGCCTCCATTTGAATGTTGACTGAGGCTTGATTGCATGCTGAAGCTGCAAGTAACTTGGATGAAGTTCAAACAACAAAATCAAATGGCGTAAATTAAAATTCGCTGACACCTTCCCTCGCTCCCGCTCTTTATCCCTGCCTTCTAACTCTCCCTTGCACACACCAAGCATTCACAACACTAAAACCGGCTGTGTGATATAGTGTAGGTTCCCCTAATGCTGCCAAAATAAGCCTGAACTTTCAGGGCTTGAACATATGGGACCTCCTGTGGTGTTTGGCACCAGGAAGTTGACAGAAAGTCCTTCGGGTCCTGTTGGTTGCACAGTGGGGCCTCAGTAGATTGTTCTAGGACACTCTGTGGATGCTCAATCTGAATAGCATCTGTGGAGTTTAGAGGCTTTTTCTGGGTAATTATTGCTATGTGGTCACACACAATATCACAATGAAACACCCAAAGAAGGCCCAAGGTGCTTGACCTGGATTTAACGTCGTAACGATTGGTATTCCTGATTAGAGATGGTGTAAGATGCTTTGTTGCACATGGGGAAGACTTTCTCTGTATATTAATTTTGATTTGGAGTAATACAAAGTTTAGTATCTGAGCCTATGTAAAGCAAAAACCAAAGCATTCACCTTGTGCAGTGACACATCACTCACAGCTCTCCTTCTCCACTTGGACGCACCGTAGAATTCCTGTTCATACGTCAAGACATATCTGCGACGTGCTGAATCTGTATGAAAAATGGCAACCTTTCAACTTGAATTTTATAGAAGAGGATGAAGCCAAGGTCAAATATGGAGCCAGGATGGGACAGTGAGTAACTGCTGCATGGGTGCACCCAAACAACAAACAAGAACTCCAGCTTGTTACAGTCAAACTCATTGTTGTAATTTTTTTAATGAAAAGTATCTTAAATGAAAGAGATAAACCAAGCACAACACTACACATGTCTGGTTCTTGTGGGTCTTTGAAATGTGCTCATTTTTTTTATTTTAGAATTTCATTTTTTGGACTGAACTACAAAAACTTTACATGAATCACAGCTGAAAATATTTATCTTGTTTATCTTGATGCAGCTGCTCAATTCAGAGGTCCCACCTCTTGAAACAACTCATTTTAGCTCCCTCCTCCTTTCCTTTAAGCCAAATCTTTTTCTTTTCTTTTTTTCCTGGCTTCTGGACCCTCAGCCAGTGCTGTGCCTGAGATGGCCGTAATAAGGCTCTGTTGACACCTAACACAGCTGAGAGCAGAAAACCTGAATCTCTGATCTCACATTCAAGTCTCTTATCTCATATACCACTTACATTTACAGCATGATTGCGATTTTTACACCTCTCAGTTGTACGTGCACTTGTGCCTCTGGGTGCTGGATCTCCTCCAGTGTGTCAAAATGACGATCCTTCATCTTGACTGTCATTTTTCGGAAGATAAGGTTACAGGGAGGGGTCCAGGTGTTGGGCAAAGATTATGTGGCCAAGAAACTCCGTGTGCTCTGAGGCAACACGAAACAGAAGCTGATGTTTGCTCCTTTTGCAAGTTTGATGTGATGTGGCGAAATCGCAGAACAACGTAAAAATAGCAGGCGTAATGGACAGGCCAGGAAGGTGATCTTGAATGTGAGATCAAATTTTAATCAAGTAAAACTTTGTTCTTGGACTTTAATAGAATAACTTTTAAACTTGTTATTTATCTCAAACTGAGCCTTGATGCCCATTTTAGCTCCCACCTTCCTTTAAGCCAAATTTCTTTTTATTCTGGCTTCTGCACTCACAGCCGGAGCCGTGTGTCTGAGGAGGCCATATTAAGGCTCTGTTGACATCAAACAGAGCCAAAAGCAGAAAATCTGAATTTAATTTTGGCTGATCTCATGTTCAAGGTCCTTATTGCTAAACTTTTTGATCACAAGATGTATGATCAAAAAATAAAAAAAATAAAAATAAAAAAATAACCATAATAGCTCCTCTTTTTTTTACTCCTATTATTTTTAATTAAATTATCTCAGTCGGTGCTATAATAAACACTTAATCTATTTTAAACTACTTGACTACAGCTATCCGGCACTAATTAACCAACATCTAAATTGTAAATTCAAATTGGAAAATCATCCATAGAAAAACACTAAAGCTGACACATTAAACTGCTTTTTATATTTATTTATTTATTGTTCAACAGAAAAACAAATTTGAAGAAAAAAAAAAAATCAAAGAATCAAAGCGTCTTTTCTATCACAGAAGCTTGAAACACAGTAAAGGAATTTATGCTCTACCACCACACCCATATCTGATTAGAGCACTGAAGAAAAAAAAAAGTCAACATAAAGAAAAGATTTACAGAATTTGACATATTAATGAATGAATATAGCTAACAACTGCAAACATGCTTTGATGTGTAAAATCAGTGATTCTTCTGCTTTAATTTTGAATATGCTTTCTCCATTTCATATCAGCATCCCATTACATTAACTATTATCTTCATAGTGAGTTTCTTTCCACGTTGGTACTGGAAAAAGGACACAGACAAACTAATTTCGGCGCTAACCGAGCAGTAAGTAATTTAACATTGAGGAAAGGCAGATCAGTAAGAGCAAAACAAGATTTAGAAGTTCAGTTTCAAAGATTTTTTTTCTCAGCATTGAAAGCAGCAGCTGACAAAATAACCTTGTCTCCAGACTCATTTAGTTGCCGTTATGGAAGTTATAATCATATCACATGATCTTCCTAAGCCAATGGAGTCTGAAAAAGAGCTTGTTCAGCACCGTGGGAATGTTTTAATGTGCAGAGTGTTGTTTGGCGTTCACTCAGTATTTTTGTCATTAATAAAATTCCACAAGAACCAGCCCGCAGGGGTAAAGTGGAATAGATTTAGTTCTGTATTACCTCCTCCTGGGCCCCCAGGAGGAGTGTAGCTCACCCACTGAGAGAGACAGAGGGCAGCTGAAGATGCAGGGGAGAGAAGAGACAGGAAAGAAAAAGTCAGACAGAGAAAAATGGGGGTACAACGAGGACAGGAACAGGGAGGGAAAACGGAGAGGCAAAGAAGAGAGAGAGGTAGGAAGGTAAATTGACTTTGAGGAGGTTAAACTCTGAGTCTATGCCCAGAAGAGACTGATTATGATAAGGAGAAGAAAGGAGAGAGAGGAGACACATATTTCATTAAGGAATGGGTGGCGAGAGGCTTAGGGAGGGGTGAATGTTGCCTTTTCGATTTTGTTTTTTTTACCTGTGTTGTTAGACAAGCTAATTAGGTTAGCAGCTAATTAGCTTGTTTTGATTCACCAAGTCACCTTGACCCAAGCCGTGACCTATCCGCCACTAAATGAATAGACACTCACAGACAGGCATACAAAGAAAAACACAATGATAAAACATACAGACATGCTCACGCACAAACATAGACACCCTAAGAAGAATACAGAAGCGCCTGTACTCACACACAAACAACCCACGCACCAACCCATACACAGCTAAGCAGCTAGCAGACAGTTATATTGGATTTGTTTAGGGGGTCAGGCCCAATGAAATTAATCAAGTTCTCTTTCAAAAGAACAAGACTCTCCTGCATACCTCTCCGTGTATACCTCTCTCTTGCTCTTATAAAGTCTCTCTGACTTTTTTTGTGTACTCTCACTCACTCTCTCCTGTCCTCTCTCTCTTTGTGAAAACAAACAAACACAGGGAGTTGCATTACAGTAATAACAGCTTTATTACTCCCAAAATGTGATCAGATCTTGTGTTATCAATTCAGATTAGACAGCACTAAGCTTGAATTTAATTAGGAAATACAGTTAGCCAACTACAGCTCAATGATTTCATCAGCCATTATTAGTTTTTAGCTGCTTGTATCCGAGACTTGGGAGTCAGAAATTCGTGAAACCATCGTGCAGTATCGTTTGATTAGCAACAGCTTCATGTTCCTGCATGACTATGTTTGCAAACACACTGCCAATGCAGTAAAAGCATACTTGGAAAGTTCGAAATTATTGAAGCAGTGTGCTATTGGTCTTGAGAGAGATCGGAGCAAATGGCAGCCAATATTCAAAGAAGAGCTTTGAATGTCCTTCAAGTAGTGCCGTTCCTAAAGACTACTTAAAGAAATTACAGAAAAGCTTTCCCAACAAAGTTCAGGCTGCACTCAAGAATAAAGGTGGTCATACCAAATATTGACTTTTAAGAGCATTAGAATTTTCCTTGTATCGTTTCCTGGCAAAATATGAGGAAATGAAGGATGTCTCGAGACTATTGAGAGTATTAAATGTAAATTACTTCCATCGTGCTGTTGCAATTAGCTATCATCTCCAGAAGCTACCCTGATTACGTGGCATTGATTTGATGTCCCCTTAACACAGCCTGGAAGTAAACAGAGGTGAGTGGCCTTCGCGTTTGCACACAAACATTGTGGATAAAGCTTCTGGCTTTTAATGGGAGCCCAGCATGTTAGTCATAGTATCCTTAGCTTAGCCTTCACTTTTATTCTGTTCTCTCTTGCTATTCAGCTTGGTCACCATGTGTGAGGTAGAAAAGTGCAGTTTGAAAAAACTTGTAAAACCCCTTGAGTACATTAGCAATTAACTATTTTACAGATGATAAAGATGGGATAGTAACTTCTAACATTATGGATTATTTAAATGTATTTGATAAAAACAAGGAAGTTGAACATGTGCAGGCTGCACCAGCATGTGAGAAATTCCTTGGTTGACTGAATGTGCGAAGTTTAACCAGTTGTTCCGCTAACACACTACCTTTGTTTTTAGATATTCACAGTTAACCATGTCAGTGGTCACCAGTTAATGGTCAGCTATGATTATTTTTATTATATACATATATTCTATCATTCTTTGTTAAATCAAGGTGTAGGCTTGTTTTTTGAGTGCATTGTGTGACACTACAAAAATAGGATTTCATCCATTATGATGCATTATTGCAGGTTAAACAGAGTTAAGTAAATAAAATATTAAAAAATTTCCAGAATCTTAAACATCTGCAGCAATCATATGAATCCATGTAAGACTGATGGGAAACATTTAACAGGTTTATATAAATTAGAAGACTAATAAAAATAAATGCGGTTTCGTTTTTTCTTCTCACAAACATACAAATGTACAGAATAAAAAATAGCTTCACAAAACCCTCTTTTGCAGTTTCCCATGTGTCTGGTAAATTTTTTTCCCAACATATCAGACGTGTGTATGTGTATGGCACGCTGACACAGGTAATGGTGCACGCTGTAAAATGAAGGCCAGCCTGATGAGTCACAGAAATATCCAGGATGAAGATGTCGGGTTGTCAATTACAGGGTTTAGTGTGTGTGTGTGTATGTGTGTGTGTGTGTGTGTGTGTGTGTGTGTATGTGTGTGTCTATAGCAAATATGGCAAAACATATTTTGACAAATAAAAAAATTGGGTAGCAATTTGAAAGAAAATTGACAAAATACTAACAAAGTACTTTTTGTGTGGGGGTACCTTTCTTTTTGAAAGCTACAAGGTGAAAAGCAATGTGAGCGAGAAGCCATCAGAGGAAAAGCTACAGCTACAGGTGGAAGCGTTTTCGTCCTTGGTGCAGATTTTAGACTCCTTGGAGCCGAGGTATGCTTTGAAAGAACCAACTCATATTTGTACTGTCTGACTGGAATTCAAAACGTTATAGCTTTTCCTAATTGCCACACTCAAAGGTCGAATGTAAAGCTGGCCATCGTAGAGAGAGTTGAGACGTGATATTTTTTAATTGTTGGGATAATGGGCCACATTTTCAGGCACTCGCTTCAGGACTTTCAGACATTGGGGGATTTGCATCTCAGCTCATTTCTTGCTAGAATGTAGACTGTCAAAGAAAGAGGACAGGTACACTAGAGCATGTGCCTGAAAGGAAGGTGCTTGCTGTCTCACAACCCAAAAAGCAGAGCTCCAGACTGTGCTATTTTTACTACTTTGTGGCAAAAGCAGCCACTATCACCTGCCTCCCCCCCAAAAAGAACCCCCTTTTATGTATGATTTATGTTTATTCATAAATACTTTAGGAAATGTGGATCCCACGAAAAAGACACTCTTCCACTTTACCAAACAGTCATTACTTCACTGCTTCATGGAGAGTGGATTGCTTTTAAAGAGGTGAGAGGAGATGGATCCATGCCAATTCCCACAGTAGCACACCCACTCACCAAGTTATTCCTCAAAATCCCACTTAGTTTCTCACTGCGAGGCAGGTGAACCACATGTCTCTGGCCTCAGAAATACCAGACATAGACACCATGCCCTGTGTGATCTCTACAGCTGACTGCATTTTGCACCTGTGCCCTTGCTTCCCAAAAATAAAACTGCACACAAGACCTTGAACGAACTTTCCCTCAAGCCATGTTTCATCCTTCTGTCATCTTTATCATCATCTGGGGGTTTTTTTCATCGTTCGTCATGTCCTCGTCACATCATTTATCTCTATACTGACCGTTTATCTTGGAGATAGCAAGAATGAAAGACAGACAGACAAGGATAAAGTCCAGGGTTTCCTCCAGAAAAATTGTTTGGCCCAGCGCTCGACAGTACCCGGTCACCTACAGTCATGTAGAATTCCACTTACTGCAACTACTGAGTGTAAGAGGAGAGACAGCAAGAAAAGGTAACTTTTCTGAGCTCTCTAGATTTGCAGATACCTGGTATTTTTTGTATTTTAACTGGATTTCAGGCCTTGCGCTTAGTTGCTCTCTCATAAGAAAAACAAGAACAGCCTGTGCAAAAGAGAAAGGTTATCAAGGCTGATAATAAATCTGGTTTTCTTCAAACAATTTGCAGGTCTTTGACTGCAAAGTCCAGCAGGTCTCTAAAGGCTGCTCCCCACAAGCTTAGAGTTCACCTGAGAAGGTCAAACTGAACAACATTATACCTCAAACATCTAAATTTGCTTTCCAGCTCTTCACCTTTTTTTTATCAGCTATTATTGCCTGAAAAAAAATGACCACGGGTATGAAATCTGTCATTATTTATCCTCCCTTACATATAGTGTACTGTGCTCAAGAACAGTAGCTGCAGTGGACATCTGGGCCTGTGCAGGGTGCACGGTTCCCCGTCTCTGCATCCACTAAAATCCCCCATTGTGTGGTTGCTGTGTCTGGCAGGAATGCCAGCCTTTGAATAGTGGACCTGTGCCCTATCCTATATATCATTCCTTGACAGCTCATTGCAATTTTCTGTGGGAATCATTATGACAGATGAGATCGTTTGCAAATGCAAGCGCCATATCAGGTGACTGCAAGTGGTCAGAAATGAATTATGTGGTACAAAGAGGTCCTGGAATAATTAAAGTTGCAACAGAGCACAAGCCTCTCCTGCATTCAGTCCTTTCACAAACATTTCATCATCTTACTGTATGTTCCTTAAGCAGTTTGAATTGTGGCTACTACAGTACACTAACAGGATATTTTGTGTATCACATCAGAACACACTTGTTTGTTTTGTTACAACAATCACTTAAGTTTCTCCTCCACAGACTAGCCAGGTTTGTTCAACAATATATACACAATCGCTTCAAACTTAGGCCAAGAAAAGATGTTGATTTGGGTGCACTCCACTGAAGTACAAGATAGAACGACGAGCATATGGTACGATGCTTCTGTTCCTGTATCAGCGCCTAATGAAAACACACAAACGTGGTTTTCTGAAGGCAGACGCTTGTAAACTGTGATTCAACTTTCAGCCTGCATGAACAAAAGAGGCCTTTCCATCTGATTTCACTCTTTCATTCTGTCACTCTTTCTGCCTTCCCTTCTTTTTTGCCCTCCTCTCTTAATTTGTTTTGCTACCCTATCTCCCTCTCACACATTCTCTCTTTGTCTCCCAAACACTTTTTCTACTAACACAACTCCATACTTTTCTCCCTCACTTGCTTTCAATTAGTCCTCTTGTCCGTTTCTTATCACCTGGCCTTAATTCCTCCTCCTCTGCCTTCATCCTTTCAATCCTAGGTTCCTTTTTAATTTTCCCCATTTGATTTTCCGTGTTTGCTGGCACAACTCCTCTCTCTCATCTCCATCCCTTTGCCTCATTATCTTTCTCTTCTCCTCATCTGTCAGTCTATCTCCCTCCCTTCCTTGTTCTGTTTTTCATTCCTCTCTGCGCCTGCCCACCCACCTGTCTCGATTTACTATTTGCACATCATTGCACTGTCATCCAACCATCCATTTCTTCATTCTTTCTTTTGTCAATTCTCTCCTGAGTAATTTTGGTGTTTAAACCCCACAAGGAATTGGGGAAAAAAAAAAAAAAACTTTTTTCTTTTTATTTCAAAAAATCGAATATTGTTTCCAGTCAGCACAGAGGATCAACTGCCATTAATGTCACCTCATGAAAAAAGGATTCAGGAACCTCTCTCTTTGGTTTTCCACGTGTCACAAGTCTTTAGATATTTGAAAGACTGAAAATATGCACATTACTGCAGATGCGCAGTCCTCTTTACAATGTGCGAATTTGGTTAGCGTGTGACAGACTAGCTTGTCCACTGTCAACTTCCAAAGCATGTTTGGAGTGAGTTTTGTCCTCAATGATCCTTCACAGCACAAGTAGGTAAGAGAGCCAGTAAAAATGTAGATTTTTCTCTTATTTGCATAGATTTTATTATACAAGAGTGATGAGAGACATTTAAAATATCCTGCTATGCTTGAGTATGTAAATTCAGGTGGACAGTCATTATTACAAGCATATTAAAAAGCTTCAATATAAAGTAGGACAACATTAGTGCACCAAAACACAACAGCCTTATAACAAATAATAACATGGATAAATTAGGTTTTACGAAGAAAGGGAAGCCGCACCAGTATCTGAGAGTACTCTTGTAGTTTATAGTGGTAGGTGGAGGTGAAAGCCTATTATATCACCAGAAAAAACAAAGCAACTACAAGTGATGTGCAAAGGCCAGTTATTTAACTAATTTTTCATTTAGCTGCACATGACAGCAGAGACACTTAACCTGGCACGTTTCCTCCAAAGCCAGAAATGGATAAACACATATTGGAACGTTGAAGTTTTAGGGTTAAACAGTTAAGATTTCAATGATTCATTTTAACACTAAATAGTTACTTCAACTTCTGAGATGTAATTAAAGTCCACGCATATTTTAGTGCTTATTTGATTCTAGAGTCCTTCACACCTCCACCAGTCCACCATCATCATAACAAGATCTCAGGTTTGTGACTCTATGCATAGCTGTCTGGTTACAAAGAGAGAAGAATTATAGGAATACAACCAACTTAGAGGCTACACAGACTCAATTGCAGCCAGTCCTCCAAAAACCCGATAGCACAAGACTCCACAGCAGGATGTGCAAACTGAATTGGACTATTGGTTGATAAGCTAGCCTGAACAGGAAATGCCACCCAGCTACAAGGAAATTATTTTTCTATTATGCCAAGAACAGAAACATGAACAAAAGTCACCCATGATGTCAGTTGTTGCACATATTTTTGACAGTGGCAGTAGACAACAATACCATGTGGACATTAAAGTCCCTTACCTAAACACTGTCACACACAGGCCTCCAGCCTATCTTTAACCAATCAAAATGAGCAACAGCATGTAGATATGACTTTTAAGGTGACAAAAATTGACCTTTTGCATTTGACTACTTAAAACATGAAAATTGTACTCGAGAGACTGTAGAGTTTTATAACCCCCTATAAAGTATTGAAAAGAACTGAGTAAAAGGTCATTCAACGTTGAAGCCACACAAAGAGCAGCTAGGATGAAGTTGCTACACTGGACTGAGCTCTGAGTAGCACAACAGGACCAGGTGTCACCCGATCCCCTCGTCCACCTCGGCGTCATGTCTGTCGGATCTCGAAGCAAGCAACCAAGAAATGCATCACTCAGTTCAAGAGCGAGGCTCAGACTAGAGGATGTTTTTTTTCCCAGAAAAGCCATCTCACGAGGGCATCTGGTCACAGTTGAGGTTTGCAGTTTAAGAGCATGACCACTGAATTGCTGTTTCAACATCCAAATTATTACTTGTGTGCTCTGATAAATACAGTGGGTAAATTCAAAATATTAAATTTTCTCTTCTTTTTTTTATTGAAATGAGGTCATTTTAAATTATCTATTATGGATATCAAGTGAAATAAGACCTTTAATGATTATGAATTTTCTCATCTCCACTGCCCAGCAGCACAAACAAGTGATAAACTCACTAAAAGAGCACAAAAGTGGTGGTGCAGAACTGACTTCACATAGAGCTCAGTTGAGCTTGTTTTCATTGAAAACAGAGACACTACAGGATGTCTAGCATCTCTAAATGCCGCTGTATGGATGGACACGGCACCTACCACCTATCCGTTTTTTTTAATACCTGCTCATTTATATACGCATACAAGTGTCTGAGCGAGGATGCATCATACATCTGCCCCACTGTGACTTCTTGGCCATTTGAATATTGCAGTTATTTGATCGAGCTGTGAATTTCTCCCAAGTGGAATAATCTTGTGATCCGTTCATCTTCATGTCAACATCAGACAGGCACAAATAATGTCTTGTGGTGGGAGCGGCACAGCAATTTTGAGATGTTGAGAGTGCTGCAGACTGCACTTACAGTAGCTCAAAGAATGCTACCAGGTTTTATAGGCTATACTTACTGCTTTGATCTGTCGATGTGATCTCTACCTTATACCACAGTGTCATTTAGCTCAAATAAATTCATGAGTAACAGTGAAAATAGCTGGGCAAAAAAAAAAAAGGGGGGGCATTGAAAGGTAGCAAGTAGATGACAACCAAGAATAATTTCTCACTAGGTTTTCATGAATTTGACTGTTTGCTCATAAAAATTAAAAGCCTGCACTGAATTAAGGATGTGGGAGGTAATGGGAAAGAACAGCTAAAATAATGGGCTTCCTACCACTTTAAATAAAGTAAGGAAAGTTTGTGGCAAGACAAAGAAAGACTGAGTGTGTGCCAGTGGGCAACGATCAGACTGCGAGTGATAGATATAATATATGAAGGCAGAACCAACTGCCCCACAGTTTAATAAAAGTGACATTTCTTTACACTGAAAATCAAGATATATTGACCTCCAAAAGTGGTGGTGCTGGCTCTCTGCAGTCCCATAATTCATTTGTAGCGGCGTGGTATTATTCTTTATGAAAACTGGCGTTAAGTGATATTATAACCAAGCTAAGCTTCTCTTCCCACCTCTGCCCTTATTTTTCTATTGATCTGACACACAGATAATGCAGTGAAAATGTTTCATTTCATTTCATTTCACTCAGTAGGGGGCAGGGATAGCTCAGTAGGTAGAGTGGTGGCCCCACGATCGGAAGGCCGGGGGTTCAATTCCCCTGAACAGCTACCCTGAGGTACCCCTGAGCAAGGTACCGTCCCTACACACTGCTCCCTGGGTGCCCAATGGCTGCCCACTGCTTCACTGAGTGAATGGGTTAAATACAGAGAGGAATTTCCCCATGGGGATCAATAAAATACACTTTCTTTCTTAATACCTTTCTCTGTTGTTATCCGTTTGCGTAAAAAAAAAAAAAAAAAACAGAGGATTAAAAACAAATTAAGAGAAAATGCGGCTCGGGTAAAAACAAAAGAACAACAAACTCAGGATGTGACACGAATATCCTATTTGAGTAGATCACATCTACTATGATATCATTCATCCAAATGCTTCAAAAGGAATATACAACCCAATTTCCATGTATGACAGGAGCAAAAACCTCATTCCGAACTCAAAGACAGAACAAGAACAGGAAAGGCACTCAGAAAACAGAGGTGAGTGAGCAAGAGAACAAAGCAGAGCAAAGAAGCTGATGCCATCTGTCTTGTTGTTCTTCATTACAGCTGTTGCACATATGTACACACGCCCACACACAAACACATCCTCTGAGTACACCACCACCTCCAGCATCTCTCGCTGCAGGACACCAGCAGTATTTTAATGTAATTCTGTCCTGAGATGAACAGAAAGTAGAATATGCCACTTTGGGACTTGATAGAATTGCAAATGGCAGTGAGAGCAGACAGAAACAGACCGGGGGTCACACTCAGAGTTTGTTCATGGCTTGATCAGTAGAGTTCACCGACAGTACGCGCAGCGTCATATGACATTTGCAGGACCTTTGTTAGAAAATGTCATGTTCTGTGTTCATATTAGCTGAAGACGCTGTTTTACGGTACCTTGGTGAAGAAAATACAGCGCCATGTTAGTCAGAGAAAAAAGTGCATGGGCTATATCACTTTTATCTTGTAAATAAAGCTTGCTTCAGCATTTCTCTCTCTATGAGCACCTATGAAACTAATGCTTCTCACTGAGCAGGCTGGACTACTGTAACAGTCTGGCCCCGATCAGCTACAATTAATTCTGAATTCTACTCCCAGGTGCTAACCTGGACCAGAAGGAGTGAATACATTACACCTATTTAAAGGCCTTACATTGGAATAAGTATGAAACTTCAACACTTAAAGTCTTTCAGTTGTTCCAAAGTGGTGGATGACAAGATAACGGAAGCAGATTTCATGCTCTGAACCGGTGCTCCACTGATTTATGCCCTCAGTAAACATTTTCTGATGAATTTAAGGTTTCAATCCTTGTTAAATACATAATGTTCCATTTGTAAATGATGGTCTTTGTTCCAATAAAAAGGAGGATAAAGCAGTGGGGGCATTACCATCTCACTGATAAGTTACCAGCCTAGAGCACAGTGTCAGTTTCTCAGTCAAAACCACACGTTTCTCATGACGGTTTCAAAATTTAAGATAGTGGCAAAGACACTCAGCTAGAGGGTACAGAATGGGACTTTGCAAAGGAATGGTGAAACATATTGAAATATTTATAAGAACATTTAAGCACTCTGAAGAGGGTGAAATGCCACACTTACCTGCCAGAGTCACAAAATCATGATTCCTCATAGGTGAAGCTCATTAAAAGAAAGGTAAACTGATGTTAACTAACATACAGTTGGTGGGCACACGGGCAACCAATTAACCAAGGCTTGAAAGTTACTGAAGCTCTCTGTCCAGCAGCACTCAGGGACAACAGTGCCACCAACTCATTCAACAGGATGTACCAAAGAGGAGGGAGCTTGTTATATTAGGTTCATGGGTATGGTCAAGTAAGGAAGCTCTGGAAGGCTCTATCACGGTGGGGTAGGCCAGTGTGTTTATGAAACTGACCCAACATGCAGACATGGGAGAAATTAACTGGTGTTTAAACAAAAGGCGAGCCTTTATTGTGGCTGATACAAAAAAACCCTGAAAAACAAGGTGAGGTGAAACAAAGGCGAAACTAAACTGAAACCTAAACTGGGAAAAACTAACTATGAAAACAACAACGAGAGACGTGAAACTGAACAGGCACATGAGACAAGGTAACTATGAAATAATCCAAACATGAACCTAAACATTGGGCCGCATAAACTCTGTGACTTAACATGAACACAAACAGACAACCCAACAAAGGAGAGCAGGAGACAGAGGACTTAAATACACAAGAGGATAATGGGGGAAGTGGAAACACCTGGAGAGACACAGCTGACACAAATGCACAGGGGGAAGTTGAACAAAACACACTGAACATGTAAACACTAGACCCTTCAAAATAAAACAGGAAACACGGAGAGACGTAGACATGACACACAAGCTCGACAACGTGGACACAACTCTGGAAACATGACACATAACAATGGAGACCTAGATGAAACAAAACACTAGAATAAAACTCAACTAAATCCTAACTAATAATAAAACAAGAACTTATGGTGGTATAAGATGTCCTTGAGAGGCCCTAACCTGCACAGCTTAGGCCTGGCTGATCACCTCTTGGCCATCTCTGCCAGCAGGAGGCGACACTGCAGCATATTTTCAACTACTGCCAAGGAGCTTGGAAGAGTAATGTTAGTAATGCTAGTAATTCTAACACCATGGCCAAGTTTTTACGCATTAGCAGACATCATCTGTTCGGATAAACCACAACAAACAGCAAAAATCGGCAAACCATATCATCAGTTTGGTCCACAGAGGGGAGGAGTAGCACCCCCGACACAGTATACAGCGTGGGCTGCTGGCAACAGCAAGAGACTGGCGGCTCCTGGTTGACCTGAGAAACGTGAGGTTCCTGGACATTATTATAAACAGGGAATATGTCCAGGGATTAGACCAGAGGTGGCCGTGCATTCGCCTGTGTTGCACCCTACCTCTGGAATAGTCTCCCTCAAGCTATTTGCGCGTCTCAATTCAAGCTTTTAAATCTTGATTAAAAACGTATTTATTTAGCCTAGCCTTCCACTTACAAATCCTGGCTTCCTAGAGCCCGCATTTGTAAGTGTACTCAAATTTATTTATTTATTTTGCTCTGAATTATGTTTATAATGATTTAACCTTCAGCCTTTTGGCTTGTACCTACTGTGCCTGGTGTATTATTGGTTAGTTATGTCTCCCACCTGTCAGTATATTTGTATTTGTATCTGTTATTGCTCTTAATTGGTTCTGTGAAGCACTTTGGCATACCTCTGGTTTTTGAACGTGCTATAAATAAAATTGTATTGTATGTCACACTCAGGCCAGCAAGTCATACTGCTGGAGCTGACCATCCCTTGAAAAAAAGAAACAATTGGAGGAGGTGCAGGAAGGAAAAAAGCGCAAAATATGTGGCACTGGTAGCTAATCGGGAGAGGCAGGAGTGGATGGCGCTCTGTGAGCCTGTGGAGGTGGGATGTAGAGGCTTTGCAGGTCAGTGTCTACACCCATACCTAAAGTTCTTGGCAATCTGCAAAGGAGTAAAGCCATCAAACTACAGAAAAGCTTTGGCTCAAGAGGAGTGATATGTTGTGATGTGTACCTGGAGACAAGTCAGGGCCTGATCACCCCCAGCTGTTTTGCCCAGGTGATGTTAAGACATGAAACACCCAATGGCTAGCAGGCGCACCATTTAGAATGTGTCCAGGTTGCACTACAAGGTGTAAGCTGGAACAGTAATCGCTGTACCATCATTGTGAGTTATTGTGCGATTTCCATCGCTGCGGTTGATGTCTTTAAACACAAACTTAATTGCTATGCTTTCAGACAGTCAATATAAGTTACCTCTAGAGCTACATCATATAAAATGATACAAAATTATTTATCCAAATTGCTTGACCCTTGATGACGTAGTAACTGCAGTGCTGCCTTTTTAAGCACCATAGACAATTAAACATTCGTATCATTTTGTATATGTAACAACGAGCCAGTTTAAAGTAAAGTTTGTGAAACTTCAAAGAGAGGAGAAGCATTTTTCTGCCAGGCCTTCAATTACTTCAGAATCTCTTCTTCTAGAAAGACAGACAAAACCTAATAACACACACTCAACAACGTGATCTACAATAAGAAGCCATGAGGTAGGAAAAAAAGAAGTACAAAGTAATTCTCAGTGTTATACAGCATTGCAGTCTCCTGAAAATTGTTCTTTAAGGACAAGCAGAGTTTTCGCTTATTTCAATTATCTTATCCAAAAAAGAAATTTATCTTGCTTTTTTATATCCTTCTGTTCAATGTGAAAAAAAATTCACTTTCCCTTTTAAACTAAATGTCCTAAACAGAAGTGAAATGAATCAAACCTAAGCTTTATTCCAGTATTTCTGTCCAAAAAAATCTGATATTCTGTTTGGTTTGTTCAGAGAGGAAAAATCACAACTCTTCTGACCTACTTTTTTTTAATTTACCAGCACTAAGACTGCAAACAGTGCCAATAATTTTAGCACTTTGGTGGCAAAAAGGTCCAATAAATACAGAACGAACAGACTCAAATATGAATTTTAACTGAAATGAATGAGATTCCTTCTTAATTAAACTTGTTTCACTAAGTCTGCAAACTTGTTATTTTAAAAAGCAGTATTATTAGTACTGATAACATTTTGTGGTAGAGATCTAGTAGCTGTTGTAAACCTACACTGTTATCCATATATCTTTAAAAGCCACTTCAAATGAACACCAGTCTTTACTGACAAAGATATATATAGGTATACTGAACCTGAAAATAAACATCATTGCACAAGAAAAGCTAACTTAAAAAATTGTTATGAGCTACACACATCGTACAGAAGAGGTGCCCCAACTAGCTCAAGAAAGCATGCTTAATTAACCATTATATATTCTTTTGGCTTGGTCTAAAAACATCAACTTTACACTATCTATTGCTGAAGGTGACCTGGAGATCTTTGCACTCATTGATAATTTACTTGCAAGTCTGAGTAATGTAATGTCCCGGGCGAGTCTGGAGTCTATAATGATGAGCACATTAAATGTGAAGCAGTGTAGATGTAGGTCACCAACTTAAGAGTACATCTCACTCTAACAAGAAGGTAATGTCATTGACCTGCTCATCCAGAGCACATAAGGGTACAGAGTCCTGATCCAGGCCACTTTGGCATGGAATCAGCAGTGAGGAATCGAACCACCATTGCCAGATG
The DNA here is from genome assembly GCF_900408965.1 of Simochromis diagramma. Taxonomy (NCBI): domain Eukaryota; kingdom Metazoa; phylum Chordata; class Actinopteri; order Cichliformes; family Cichlidae; genus Simochromis; species Simochromis diagramma. Next base: position 14,680,823 of record NW_024387414.1, on the reverse strand, counting down.
ATCCACTGTACCACTGGACTTTGCTGACGGTATAATTTAATACTAAAGGATTAGAACAATGGCATTGTCAGCCTCACAAATCCGATTAATAATTCTCAATAAGTGAGCAGAGAGAAGTCAATCTCACTGTCAATATTTCCACCATATTAATTCATACAATTATGGTATTCGTCTTGTAATGAATGTACAAGAATGATATAATAGCCAGCAGAGTCAGTTTCCATGCATCTCAAATAAACAGCAGAATGGAAGCCGCAGTAATATTCAGTTTGACTGGTAGAACAGTAATAGAGTCAGTATATATGAGCCTTATGATAAACATCTACCTTATGGCCTCACTAATATATTCAGCATTCTCTCTGGACATTTACCAACACACACACACACACACACACACCCACACACAAATACAGATAGTTTTCCAAACTCCAACACATAGATATGGCCGAACTAACAATTTGGCATAAAATCTGTTTTAAAGGGTAAGAATTCAGTTTATTTTAATAGAAAGCGTTTTAATGTTGGGAATTTTATTTAGAAATTTCAGTAACTGCTTGGGTTAACATACCTTTAGGCTTGCCAGGTCACCATTGGGCCGCTTCTCTCCAGTGTCGTGCAAACAGTTCCCAACCACACCATCTTGCCATGTAGCTGGCAGCGGTAGTCATAGCGAGATCCGGGACTTCCAAAGCAAGCTGGTGGGCTTCTCCAACCAAAACTTGCAGCAGCAGGTGCTGAACTGGTTCACATGCTGTTACACATAGTTTATCAAGGCTGCAGGGGAGAAAAACAAAATCTGAGATGAGAATTGTGGCTCCGGTTGTGGAGTTTGATTAAAGAGCAGAATGAGATCTTTTGGACAGAAAAACTGCACCATCAGTAGAATAAATTCAACCCTAGGATTTTCTCTGGATACTAGTATTGGCAGTGACTGTGTAGAGGCGCATTTATAGCCTGATTCAGTCACTGTAGTTTGCAGTCATCAACGATAACTCTCATAACTCTCCAAGCTTTAAAAGAAAGCTTGGAGAGTTAGGTTTTTCTTTGGATGATGGCTGCTTTATCACAAATTTTGAGTCCAGTTCTTATATCTATCCATTCTTAGAGGGTTTTTAATCTATTATTGAGACACCTAACACTAGCATATGAATCACCGAAAAATAAAAATGACTCCTAACTCAAAGGATGAACCAGATTTGTCTTTACTAAAAAAAATATTCCCGTTTCTTCAGTTGAATCTATGAGAAATACCAAAGATAATACAGTTTGACAGGCATAATTTTTTTTTCCACCAACAAGGACAAAAAAGTGGTACCCCTATAGATAGATAGATAGATAGATAGATAGATATTTCAAATATATTTCTGGTTAAATCATCATCAATAAGTACAGTATAAATGGTGATCCTCTCAAAACTGATGGAATTAAGAACACAGACAAGTACTGACAGATTTTGAACCACCATCCGGAAAGCAACTGATTGGCAGCAGCTTCATTTTTCAGCATGAATATGATCTCAAACTCACTGCCAAAGCAGTAAAAGCATACCTGGATAGAAGAACATGCAATGGCCTCTCCAGACCCTGGACCTCAACAATATTGAAGCAGTGTGGGATCATCCTGACAGACTGCTGAACGAAAGGCAACCAGTTTACAAAAAACAGCTTTGGTTGGAAGCACTTGTTCTTGAAGACAAGTTAGAGATTGCAAAAAAGCTTTCCTAAGAGATTTCAGGCTGTGTTGAAGAATAAAGGTCGCCAATTTGAACTGAACTGAGTTGTACAAACAAAATTTTCTGTTTTCTTGGCAAAATAAAGAAATGGAGGGTGGCTTAATACCTTTGCACACTATTTTATTTCTGTTAGTTGATTTTTATCATTGTTTTTCCTTAATCTAGTATAAGCAGTTCCAAAGAATATTAAAACAAATATGTCATACTGCAATACCAGTAGAGTAAACCACATATGTTACTCAGCTTTATTTAAATCAAATCGAAAAGTGACATCAACAATGGAATCAAAATAGCTAAATTCTTATCAAATCTCGTTCCTAACGGTGTCTCTTAAAAATAGCTTTTAATTTCCGTTAAAGTGTTTTCTCAATTACATTTCAAAGGAAATGTTCTAACCTGGAAGGAGTATGACTTTCTCCCAGAGATACATCCTTCTTAGCTCCATATTTGAAGGAGGAAAAACTTGTTCCAAATCGCGTCTCCATTCGGGGTAACAGGCAGAGGGCGCTAAATACTATCTCAGCTGTCACAAGAGACAAGAGTCACAACAGTTACAGGTCACTAACACAGAGAGCCAGACAGCCATTCATGCTCATATTCACACCTACGCCCAATTTAGAATCACTAACCTAACGTAGATGTCTCTGGACTGTGGGAGGAAGTCAGACTATTTAGAGAGAACACACGCGGGAAAAATGCAAACTCAACAATCAAACCTCTTCTTATTCTGATGCTCTTAACCACTGCCTCACTGAGCTGCCTGTGTTTATGACCATTTATTTTTAAAACTACAGGGCTTTAAAGTATAATGGTTCAAATTAAAATATACCCCCAACAGTTTTATTGGTTGTAGTAGCCCTGGCTCATGTATTTGTTTGTTAGGAGGGTGATAAGTTCTGTTTCATCAAGCTGTTTCATGGAAAGGAGCAGCGGCAAAGGTAAATTCATTAAAAATGTATTTGTCAATGAACAAATGGACTCCTTGAGTCCTTGAGTCCATTTGTTCATGCTTTACTAAGAAAACCTGCATTTTTGCTGAATATGAAGTAAATCCTTATATGAGATAGAGCTGCAAATTGATATCTTGCACAGTTTATATCGTGGCTTGTAGTAAACACTGTTTTGTCATTTTAGTTTTATGGGACTTCCTTTAAAGTTGGTCACAGGAGAGAAAAATATTTGCTGTGTGTGTTGAATGGATTGGAGGGTGCTTTACCTTAACTGATCCTGACCTAAATGCTGTTTTTTTTTTTTTTCTTTAGCACAATCAGACCAAATCGCTGCCCTCAAGCCAGCAAAAAGCCCTTGCTGTTCATAACTTTCTTTCTGCTTGTATTTATTTTCCCTTAGTGTGCTGATCAGCAATACTTGCTTTCCCATTCATCCAGCTCAGTGGCAGTACAATCTTCTTTGGCTTTTGAACATATCTGCTGAAACAGTTGGAAGCTAAATGTTTTTCTCAAGTACACATTAAATGGTAGTTTCAAAGCAATAATTTTTGACTACTAGAGGGAAGAAAATACAACGAGGGCTGGAGATTCCTTTTATGAACTTTTTTATTCATGGAAAATGCATCAAATTACTGCCTGATAATATTTACTGGCTACATCAAACAGAAACAGAGCAACATGGACATCCCACAGGAGTCCGCTTTCTGTCTAACTTTCAAATATACTTCAAGTCTTTAAAAGCATTTTAGCCCTAGTTTGGTCTACTGACTGCTGGGAGTGCTGAGAAAGCTATCTAAGTCCCCTGGGCTTGCAGGAGCTGTGACTTTTATCACAACACCCTCATTTACTGCAGCACCATTTCATTCTGGACAGATACTGCACAATGAGCAAGCTGGCTGGGAGTGGTTGTTCACATTCTTATATGGGAATCTAAATATAAACATCAGAATCAATAGGCTGAAAGCTAGAAGCTACAGCTGCAGAATGGACAGTGGCATCAGACACCTTTAACCTAAAGTGTCTAATTTACGAGCAATTAAGTAACTATCTTTTGGAAGAGGATGCTAAAGGGGTTAAATTCTAAATTTTGATTAATTAGCATGCTCAACTCTTGCACTTCTATAACCTCTGAGCCACTGATAAACACTAAGAGTTAACATAGCATGTCCATGTGTGTCTACAGCAGGTATTTATTCTCAACACACAGCCCATATGGCTACTAATTATAGTTTGGCACAAAAGAGTTCAGCGAGTCCACATTGGAGTCAGGCATGGATACCTTGCCACTGACCTTTCTGTAGATCTGAGAGGCATCAGCTGTGAATAGCACTAACAATACCCTCTGTGACATCACCTCTGTGATGTCGAGCACATTTTACAGATCATGGAGCAGGACTGTTGAGCTGAGATCACAGCTACTGAGAAAGGCTAAACTCATGCCTGATATAACTTCCTGTGGTCTTTTAGCCACGCCTGCTCCTTTTATGAACAATTAGAGATGTTTTATAAAGGTTTTTCATTGCTTCACCAAATTAAACCCATTAAATCTGCTCTCTCTCTCTCTCCTGCCTTGCACTGTGGTTGCTGTGTGTTGTTATTATTGTGGGACTGCTTTTCTCTCAAACTCCACCACCTGAAGGTGGGGGGAGATGCCACTGCCATGTTGACCATATGGCCGGCTTATTATGCACTGGCAAAGCATCTTAATGAGAGTCCACAAACTGACAGACACATTCTTTTGAGCTCACACTGCACGTACATATGGACAAAATGCACATGGACACACACAAATAGACGGACACATTAACATTCAAGTACATGGCTCCATAGCTGCACACATACAAAAAAAAAAAGCACACGAAGATGAAAGTGGCATGGAGAAACTATTGACCCACACAAACATTCATGGATAGAATCCATTTCTTTGCATACACACATGAAACTGAAAATCATTCAAGCATAAGCACAGGATAAACTCAAAGCCCTGTACTGACACCCAGTGGTAACAGTCAAACAGGGTTTCACATGAGCCCAGCAAGAAGAAAGAAGCTCCGTGTTGTTACGTGTTGCTAAAAATGGTGGACTTTAAACCATGTTCAGCCCAGAGATTAAAAACGTTTCCACTAATGTTGAACCCCAAACCATAAATCTGGATTTAGATCAAATTAGAAAATAATAACAGTGTAATTCAACATTTGAAAGTGTGATGCCTACTGAGCTTTAGGTGAAAACAACATAAGCATTATCAGTATTTTTGGCATTCACTGAGTCAATTACAAGTAAAGTAGATTATTAATTATGAAGTATTAGAGCAGCTCTCACAAAAATACTGGCAACATGTGAGTTAGGTGTATATAAAAGCTAGATACAACCACAATCATGACATTACCCACTGTTTGGTTTATGGCGCCACTTTCTACAGTAGCAACTGTAGCATTTCCACACTAGCCTGTTGCTATTCCTTCCTTCTGCTCTCCTGTGCCTTCGGTGGTGAGAGCAGCACCTAATTCTTGAAGCCCATATCTGTAATATTTTTTCCTTGCTTTGTGGTATATCTAACTATTTGCTGTTGAAGTTGAAACCGCTTTTTGAGTTTCATCGTGTTCTTTTATTCACTTTGTCCGTAGTTTGAGTTGGAATGTTCTGTACTTTTTTTCATCTGTGCACCTCAGGAAGAATAGTTTTCGCTGCAGTAACAGTCAACGGGGATTTAACCTTAAAATAATAAAAAATAGTAATAAACAGAAACACGGAGGCACCAACAGCTGCAGTTCCTCAAACAGCCACTTGTAGCTTGATCCACATCCAGCTCAGTTCGCAGATGCTCTCATTTTAAACGCAGGATACTGATAAGTAAATTTATATAGCTGATTCCTATTTCATAATTCCCATAGGGTAGTGACTTTTTTTAGATAACTCAGCTCTTTGGATTTTGAAGTTTTAGCCATCACTCACCTCAATAAACGTAGTCACTTAACTGGACACCTACACCTATTTCTGCTATTGGTGCCTTTTTGAGGCATTTTTATTGTGAGACAAAAAAGCATGCCCTGACTGATGGTACGGCCTGCTTTGACAGACAATCAGTCCAAAAAGTCCGTATTTGTTGAGTGAAATTCTGATATTTTCTTTTTATTTTCATGCAGTTACATAGGACCCATTAGCAGGTTCTAAGTATGAAAATATCACACTCCAAAGAAAAGTGATTACATTTCAAATCATCAAAATAATAGGTTTCAGCGTAGTTGTAGACATCTTTCATATACAGCCTTGGTGGTAGCAACATATGACTTTACTTTTTTTTACTGGCAGATTTTCTGTCAGGTCATTTAAAAAATAGTAGATTGGCAACGATGGGATGAACCGACATAAATTATGTACATGATCTCTGCTTTCAGTAAAAGGATTGACAGCAGACCAAATATTCAGGTTTACCTCTAATAAGTACACAAAACTCATTCCAAAAATACTATAGCCGACATCTTGGAGTCATATCCCAGTGATGACATTTAGCTGTACTGAGAGGAATTACTTGTTCATCTCATGTAGATGAGACCCTCTAACATATTAGTGCCCCTCTGTGAAGCATTGTTATCGCCCAGGGTTAACTTTAGTCATTATCAGTGTAACAGTTACTTAAGGCACAAAGGGTGTGTACACAAACAGTGATCCAAAAGCAGCTGTACGAGAAGTATAAGCAGGCTAGAGTCCACATTTGTGCGTACCACTTGTACCTTGTACCACTTTACCGCCCCTCATAAAGAAGTGGATAGATAACCAGAAATTTCTGATCAGTGACTAGCTTTGAGCCCTTTCCATCACCCGCACAAGCAGGAACAAATTCCTAGTTTGTTTAGCTTACTCATGATGAGTGATTACAGCAACCTTTGGTCGTGGTTAAGTATCGTCTCCTGTGAAATCCACACAAACTTCCTGGTTTCCATAGCTTTCATAAACTATGATCATCAGAGCACATACATGCGGGGGTTGTGCCTTACTGTCTATATGGGTGTCACTTTCATAAACTGTGATAAGGCACAAAATAAATCAGATGTACAAAGGACAAACTCCCTGACAGACCAACGGAGCGAGGCAGCTGGGTCAGGCCAATTATTAGCATAGGCATTTCTAAATTGAATTTTACACCTGTGTGGAGTCTTGATTTGGCATTTCACATCATTTTATTGATGTTTTACTTCATTTTAAAACAGTAGCTGGTGTTTGATTTTGTATTTTATTTTTTATTTTGGGTTGACACTGAAGGCAGACTTTTTCAAGAGCTTCAGCAGGGTGGATAGTTGGACACTTAAGAAAAGATTTAATCATAGGGCAGTTATCAAGGTAGAGAATCTCTATGTTTTACATTTAAATATGTGTCGATTAAGTCAATGCCGATATTGTTTAAAGATTTTTTTTTGTCTATGTCCTGAACATGGTTTAATTTAAAATGCGTGCTATAAAGCCAGTTTTTTTTAACTATCTTTAAACGATCTATTTTAGGTTCCTGGTTGATGCAGTGGAGTAAACAAGAAGAATGGAGGATCTGAGAGAAAGAGGAAAGAAAAGAGAAGGAAGGCACAGGTAAAAAATCTTCAAGAGTGTGTGTTGCATCATAAAGGTTATGTGGTTTCATTTCTGCTTTAACTAATGGCACAGATGTGAAACTGAGCATAATATGTGACATGAGAGGAATTTAAATATGGAAATCACATTTATATGAGTGACAGGCCACGAGTCCACCAACCATGCTTTGATCTTAATTAACCTGCTTGATCAAATACATACAATGGAGGAAGAAAGCGGTCTTGCAGACACTTTCTTTCTAGGCAGTAGAAATCCATCTTCTCCTCTGGGTCTTTTATGCTTTGTGACCCATGCGGTGTTTAATAAAACTGGCTGTGTGCTGTGGAAGCATGATAACTTGCGGTGGGAGGAAAAAAAGAAGGAAAATATGAATTTAAAAAAAAGAAACAATTTCACTTGATTAAATCAAAAGTAACATCTGTATTGATAGGGTGACATAAAAACAAGAACACAAATATTTTAGAAACATCTCAAAAACTTGTTTAAAATGAAAGATTGTATTGTTATTTATTAAGCCATAAAAAACGAAATTCATGTTGTATTACCAAATAGCTCGCTGGACTTCTCTGAGAAGTCGGAAATTAATTCAGTATAACATTTAACCACTAAAACTAATTTTCTAGTCAGGAATGGAAGGAAATGACTGTAATTTGGCCTTTTAATCAAAAAAATAATAATGTGCTTTAAAAATATCATTTTGATTGCAGAGCTTGTAGATAGTGGTGAATTAACCTTTACAGAAACATTAAAAATGTGTTTAGTAATTAGCAGTACTGTTAATTTAGGATATCTGTGGCATCTGTGGTCTAATAAATTTCTTTAGCGCTGTATCTTTGCATTTTCTCCTTCCCTTATTATCGAAATTTCGGAATCGTGAGTAACGTAAGCTTTTTGGTTTTAGTCTATGTTCACTGTAAAAACATTGCCTCTGATTTATTTCTACCACAGGAACTTACTGAAGTCAGACAGTTAGTGAATTTATTTCCTAAATCAGGGACAGCACATGTTATTCTTTAACTGACCAAGCTGCAGCAGGAACGTGTTTCATGTCATCACGGCAGCTTTAAAGTTGTTTCCTATTTGCTGCGCTGAGAATGAGACAGAAATACATTCAACACCACATGCCGCTTTGAACCAGGCAGCGATTCAATTTCCTGTCCCTGGATACGCTATCCAGTTTTATTAACCTCTTCATCATTGTTAGGAGGTTAATTGTTGGTGAGATATGTGTTGGTAATGGATATTACATATATATATATATAGATATTATTTTTCACCATAAAGTATTGTGTTACCAGGTTTCCATTTGATATAATTCACAGCCAAGAAAACAGTTAATTTGTTCTGTGCACTGCTGTGCTTCGCTTTATTGCTGTAGCTGATATCATCTCCACTGTTACTGCCTGCTGTTAGGGCCTCCATTTCAAATGTTAAATACACGCTGAAGTTGTAATTAAATTCTCCATGTAGGTATATCTGACACAAAAATTATGACACTGTCTCTGAGTTTAGCTTTTTTACACCACCCTTGTTGTGATTATGAAGTTGTAAAGAAAAATAAAACAATATTTTATCAGCAACTTTTGATTTGAAAGCCTCTAAACTTCCACTAAACTAAACTAAAGCTAGGAGTGGTGTCTATAAACTTTTTAAATATTAACTACTTTTATATAAATCATTGCAGTTAATTGTTTCCCAATTTATTAAATGTTACGCAACTTTAGAGAGTAATATAACTTGACTAGAAGGTCACAGCAAAGTGAGCCAGTGCACCAGTTTCCAAACTCCTAACATATGGCAGCCAAACTGTGTGACAGTTTTAATTTTTTATGGGAAAAAAAACCTTACTGAAATAAAAGATTTTTGAGCTTTAATGGGCCATGTAATCGAGTGCACTCTTAAACAGGGGTACGCCTTATGACAGTTATGACATTATGATGTGATGGAGCCAAGTTGAATCTGGTTTGTTTGAGTCTGGGTGATTACAGCCTGCAGATAATCATACAGTGTGATAAGTAAATATTCTAATCTGAAGTTTGTTGTCATAGTGAGTCATTCTTGTAAAAACTTTTTGAGTCTGGGGAACTGAAGTCCTTTCCTGATTTTGCTGGTCTTTTCAGCACAAATTGCTCTTCATATAAATCTACCTCACTGACTGGATTACCAAGGCTTCGAGCTGCGTCTTTCGACTGTTACTATCTTGGTGTTTTTGTTTTTGACTAACAACCTGTGATCGACAAAGCTTTGGATAATGCCCCTTTTTTTATAGGGTTAGGGATAATTTACAAAAAGAACTTGAATCAAGTTCCTCCATAAACTCATAAGGAAATGATTTACTGACGTCACAGAGCAAAGGAGCTGAGAGCTATTTTTTTAAATACCTCTCCAGAAAGCAAGAAATCTTTTTCGAATAGTTTTCACCATAGGGGGCCGCGGTGGCGTATCCTAGTGAGCTTTGGGTAGAAACATCTGAAAAGTTAAATTTCTTCCATCAATATCGTGTCTAATGAAGACTCACTAGTTTCATAAATACACAAAAAAATAAGTAGCTTTTCTGCTCGTCACTTGCCATTGCGGGAAAAGCTAAAGACTGCAGACTTTTGTTTCCTCGCTGCTTTTAAAAAGTTAGATTATCCCTGATTATCCAGTATATCGATATCAGATTTTTTTACTTCCTAAAAACTGCCACTGTCATTTATCCTAAAAATCCAATAGTTATCAAGCGTCACATAATAATAATAATAATAATGATATAATAATAATAATAATAATAACAGCAATAGTGTAATATCATTAGTCCTTATATAACAACCTTCTGCCAGCATCAATCCATTTTGTACTACACCTTGACTTAACAGCATTTCAGTTGCTATGGCAAAGCCAGAGATCACAGTGTAGCATAATCTCAAGGTAAAAAGCCCACACCCTGATAATTATTCTGCACTCTGTATTAATCATCGGGGTGGCAGAGATGGTGACGTTTAATGTGCCAGGAAACAAAGATATCGAGTGTAATTATGGCCAAAGGGTTGCTTGAGAATCTCTTAGCTTAGATGCCTGTTTGCGTGCCAGTCACATTCTAATCTGGAAGCACCAAAACCATACACTGTGCCTTTCATGCTAAAAGCTTTCGCTATATTTCACACTGACAAGTGACAAACACTGACAAAAATAAACACAGACCCCCCAAAAATGGGTAAAAAGAGAGAGAGATGTAGCGCACTGTTGAAAGAATACTGTTCAATAAAAACTGTACTCTGACCTTTGCGATGAACTGAGGGCTTTGGCAGATTTGTAGATAACAGAGGATTCTTCATTTTGTGCTGTAACCAACACCCAACAGACCATGATCACAATCAGCAATAGTTTGAGGTATAAAATGTAAAACTCTTCACTTAATTCCTTGTTACAGGCTCATCCATAGACTATGCACCCATGGTTTATCACATGTTCATTTAAAAACGTCCCTGCAGTCAATTTGCACCTAATAAATGTAGTCATAAATTATTGTCTTTGTGTAAACATGACCATACAAATGTTAAAGTATCATGATAAGAAACAGTGCTGTGAAAACCTCGCCCCCTTCCTGTTTTTCAGGAATCAGGAAGATAATTAAATACAATACAATACAACTTTATTTGTATAGCACATTTAAAAGACCAGCGGTACACCAAAGTGCTTTACAATAAAAACAGGAAAATTAAGACATTAAATAAAAGACTATTAATAAAGTACCACATATGTCATCAGGTTAAGGGCACTAATTATACGTCAATAGAAGGGAATATAAGAACAAAGTACTAAGAACAGATATAGCTAAAAGATAAAGTACATAAATAAGAAATTGAACCAAATATAAAATAGGGACACTAACTAGATGGAAAAGCTATGTCGAATAAATGAGTTTTTAAATGGGATTTAAAAGATAAAACAGAGTCTGACGCACGGAAAGCGATAGGAAGGTTGTGCCACAGATTCGGTGCAACCAGGGCAAAAGCACGGTCACCCCTAGATTTAAGCCTAGAGCTAGGCTGAGCCGGGAGTAATTGGGCTGAAGACCTGAGGGCGAGCCCAGGGACATATAGACTAAGAAGATCAACAAGATAACGAGGGGCTAAATTATTTATAATTTTAAAGTTGAGCAACAATATTAGTTAAAGTAATTAACTGTGATTAACCACATTTTTGGGAAACCTGAGTTCAGTTTGATTAGCCCTGCCAGGCAGCCTTGATTACTGACAGACCTGTGGAATCAAGAAGTCACATAAACAGAACCTGTGTGACAAAGTCTCTGACATCTATCGGTCTGGCAAGGGTTACAAAGCCATGGATTCCCATGAACCACAATAACAGTTATTATTCACAAAAGGAGAAAATTTAGAACAAGAGTGGCAGGCCCACCAAAATTACTTCAAGAGCACATGGACAACTCATGAATCCAGTACAACATTTAAAACAACAAACAGGCTCAGGGAGGGGCGGCCATCTGCTGCGACCGGTTGGGGTGAGAGAAGGAAGACAGGATAAAAGACATGCTGTGGAAGAGAGACAGGGATTAATAACAAGTATGATTCAATGCAGAGAGGTCTATTAACACATGTTGAGTGAGAAAGGTGACTGAAAAGGAAAAACTTATCATGGGAATCCCCCAGGAGCCTACACTTATTGCAGCAAAACTAAGGGAGGATTCAGGGTCACCTGATCCAGCCCTAATGGGTGAATCCTGCTCTCTACCAGAACTTTCTGACGTAGAGTGTCTGGCCCTCAGTTTATGCCATGAAGCTCAAGTTCACTTGGGTTATGCAACAGGGCAAAGATCAGAAACCACACCACCAAGTCCATCACTGAGTAGCCCAAAGAAGGTCTTGGTGTGCCCTAGTCAAAGTATGAACCTAAATCCTACTTAGATTTTTTGGCATGAATTTAAAAAGGCCATTAATGTTTTAAAAATGTAGGCTGAATTAATACAATTCGGCAGAGACAAATAGGACAAAATACCTCCATAGCAACGAGAAAGACTCAGTGCCAGTTGTTGCAAATGCTTGATTGCAGCACTTGCTGCCAACTGTGGCGTAACCAGTTGTTAGGTTTAGTGGACAATTACTTTTCTCAGATAGGGTTAAGTTGGTTTGGAGAACTTTTTCCCTTAATAAATGAAATGATAACTAGGGCTGTTTGATATACCGATATATATCGGATGACGATATAAAATCATCTATCGTTTCATTTTACGCTATCGTTTGTTTCGTGGTGTCATAAAATAAACTGTTTACAGCAATATTTTTTCATCGTTTTGATTGTCACTGTAGTGGCTATATTATTTTCCATGAGTTCTCTCTTTCTCTTATATTTAATATAACCACACTACTGACGGTCAAGCGCCTGTTTTTACGTGTTGTCGATAGCAACAACGACAATAAAACCATCGCGTGGCTCCGCTGTCCGCTTATTTGTTTTCTACATAAACCTTTCACAATAAAGCTCAAGATCCTGTTGAGACTTTTCAAAATAAACTGAATCACGTGAAAGAGTATGCAGAGAGTTTACGGATGAGAAGAAAAAAAAGAGCCGTCAGGTGCTAAAAAATAAATCTTAGACTCAAACTTTGAAAGAAAATGGTGGCCATTACAACTTATGTCTAAAAATGTATAGTTTCATGCATCGGTTAAAACACTCGACTCCAGGTAAAGGACGCCCGGCTGGAAAAAGTTCACGCAAGTCGAATTGCCCAAGATTCACAGAATTTACAGAAAATCTTACATTTTTGTGATTTATATCGTTGTCAGGACGATAAATGTCTTATATCGGGATATGAGATTTTTGTCACATCACACAGCCCTAATGATAACTGATAAATAAACGAAATCATCGTTTAAAAACAGCATTTTTTATTTACTAGGGTTGTCTTTGTCTATGTTTTTTTTTATGACGATCTGAAACTTTTGAGGATAAAGAAAATATGCACACACAAAAGACAAAAAAAATCAGGAAGGGCACTGCGCTGTAGTTTAATATCAGTAAACTGAGACAGCTCAGTGTTTTCTCTTTCACATAGATGAAACTAAAAGATATTTCTACTCTATTATTAATTTTCTGTCATCCTTCAACTGACTTTAATAGATTATTAGGTAACCATTGTTTTAGTACATTATTAAACAGTCGTTCTAGTTTTCTGTTTTTATAGTCAACCAATATCTATTTTCCAGGGATACATGGGATCCATTCCAGCTGAACCCCGCAGGAGCTGAGAAGGAACAAAAGAGAAGATGTTTCCAGCTGGCTCAACATCTAGTGGCTGTTTTGGTGGGGTTAGCTGTCTTGACCACTGCTGTTGTTGCAAAGGTAGGACCATTTGTGAGTTTATCTTTTTCCCTCTGTGAAGTTATTCATCTGGTTACCACTGAGGCTGAAGTCCAAGCTCTGGCTAACAAATGCTGACTTTGGACACAGCAAAATTGCCTCCAACTCCTCAGATTCTAGTATTTTCTTTCATAGACAGACACTTAAAAATCTGCATCTATGGCTTTGTTGTTGTTTTAGTGTTTTTTGTTTTTTTCTTGAAAGTGCTTTGGATTATTTTGATTAATTTGATCACCACTGAACAGTAGTATTGCTTTCTTAAACTCTGAGTCTGTACTGTGTTCTATAAATGGAAAATAAGACCACCATGTATTGTATTAGAGTCTGACTGATATATTATATTAGAAATTTCCCAATTCAGGTTGCATAGTTTATCCATCAGAGCGCACTCTGCAAATCAATTTATGTTTTGTATGTCTAAAAAAACTCTTTCAGGCATTTCAGCAAAGAACTCATCATGTGAAAAGTACAAATCATGTGACAACAAGCTTATCTGTCTCTGCCTGCCTGATCATAAAGTAACACGAAGAAGATTCATGCTGTTTATGAGAGGACAGAGTTTACAGTACTGAATGCCTTTGTACCCAGCACTCTCCTTACTGGGATTCCCCATCTAGTTCCTATTCCTGGAAATAGAATTTTCTTAACACACAATGATCATATATCCTTTCAGGGCTCCCTGCTAGTGTTGTCAGCATTGTCCAGTCCAATGTCCCGGCGCACCCCAAAGGAAAAACAGTTCTACATGCTGATGATGATGTTCTGCCTAGTCTTCCCCAACGTCCTGGTCTTTTTGAAATCACTGTGGCGATGTTCCTTCAAGAGCTTTGTACCACCCAAAATGAAGATTATGGCATCTGTATGTTTTTCTACATATTTTTAGTTTATGTACCTATAACTAGACAGCAGAAAAATGTAAAATTTCAAATCGTTACAGACAAACTTAGTAATAATGTTTTTTTTGTTAATCTTTTGCACAAAGTAGGTCCCATTGGGCGCAGTTAATTAATCATGAGTTTATCTTCTAATAGTATTTTCAACAAAATGCTATAAAGAGAATTTTGTCTTATTCTTATTTATGTTGTTCTTGTTTGTGTATTTATTGCCATTTCTTTAAGAATTATACAGACGATAACAGAAAGGTTTATTTAGGTCAAAAGACAGAAAAGAAAAAAAAGTAAAATGTACATTTGATGGTAATGATACAAATTAATGGTGAATATAAAGTATTTTTAATGGCTTCTATTTCCATGTCCAAAACCAATAGAAACACTGCATAAGTGAGGACATCTTTCTGGTTTTGTATCTTTTCCAGATTTGCTTCATTGAGGTCCTGGTCTCTCTCGGTACTTCAGTCCTCGTGCTGGTGGTTATGCCTCAGTTTGACGTCCTGACTAATCTCTTCATCGGTGGAGGAGTCTGCATTGTGTCTGCAATTATGCAGATAATATTCAGACTACAACGAGATAACTGGAAAATTGTGTTCCCAATCTGCTCCCTCATACTCACCTCTATTGGTAACTCCTTTTAAATTAGCTTCTATGTGCAAGTTTGTTTCCCTGGCTTTCTTTTTAGCTTTGTCCCCTGAACATTCATAGATTCGGTGTGGTGAAAAAACAAAAAACCGAGAGCCGCTCTACAAAAATTAAATATAATATAATCCTTAATTACATTTTATGATAATTAGCTCACAGCAGGTATAGTAGGAGGTTTAACAGCCATGTTGGCAAACCTTACCTGCTCACAAATTAGGGGTAGGGAATGAATGAAGCAGAAAGCAGTAGAGTCGACAGTTATTTTCTTAGTTCTGTACGTCACTCATTTTTCTCCGTTTCTCCCAATTGTTTGAACACTTCTCAATCAAGGTTTGTGTTTTCAGGCTTTGACTGCTACTAATTGTCTGTCAGCTCTTTTAAACTATCTTTCCATTGTTGTCTTGTTTATCCAATTCTGACACAGTAATTCTGTCACCCTCATTACAACAACTGCCTCATATAAATGATGTAAAACGTCTTAACTGCCAAAACAACAACTCTGTCAAGTTTTGATGCTTAAGATTCAAATCTAGCACCAAGCTTGCAAGCTCCAAGTTCCATGATTGATTTAAAAAAAATATGGTGTATAAAAAATGTATAAATATTGGCAAACTTATATTAAACTTTGCCAAAGTTTCAAGTATTCGGAAAAAAGAGAGAGAAGGTACCTCAGAATGAGATAAATAGGGATTATTTTGTAATGCAGAGTCCAAGAATAATATTATGGAGCTGAAAATGTGAGTGATAGGTGTGTTTTTAGGACATTTGGATAGACAGTGGATACCGCGTATCCCATATACACTGTATCTACTGATATAAGAGAAAGTTTAGATATGCATTTATTAACTGACTAACTTGACCAACAGGTTACTGCATGCTGGGAATTGACTACTATGTCCGTGTAACGTCATATGTGGACAGACAGGGTTCTGACTGCTATATCTACGTGGCACTTGGAATTTTCTCTTCCCTCCTTGTCTCTTTGTGCTGGTGGGAAAATTCACTACAAGCAACCAACCGCATGCAGGTACGCTGTTTTTCTATAGTGGAGCTTCAGCTAGCTTGCATTCTTCCAAGTCTGTATGTTTATGATAAGGAAACTTTTTTTTTTTTTACACGATCACTGAGGATCTTTTTTCCTCTCTTACCCCACAGGATACGTTGTCACAACTGGATGGTTTCAGAGACTTTGTGTTTGTCATCAGCAGCATTCTGAGGATATTAGTGATAGGTAATTATTTGCCATCAATGTCTGTATTGACGCAATGAATGGAGAGGAGGAAAAAAAAACATGCTGGCACAATTACACCCGCTCTGCACTGGACGCGTGATGAAAAATCTAATTTCCCACATTCGCACTGGAGAACAAACAGATTTCTGTGATGTCAGGGGTGCAGATGGATTGCAGAGGATGTTCTCCAGCTGTGATGAATTCTTCAGTTGTTGTTTTCAGTATTAGTAAATCTAGGTTTTCTATTCTGCACAATAAACCACTATTAATATGTTCTCTTTTATTTTTATTTATTTAAAATCCAATGTATTTCTTAACTTATAAAATTATTATTGCAAATGTTCAGATACATGGGCTGATTTTTATAAAGTGTTTTTTCTACTGTAACTAAGCACTGCAAGCTTCTGACCCAGTTACACCCAAATCAGGGGTCAGGGTTCAGTATCTTGCCTACGGATAGTTAAACGCAAGCTTCCGATTGGTAGATGACCCAATCTACAGAACAGTACAGATTTATGTTATCTGTACCGTATCTCTGTACACGTTGCAGATTAAATTGTTTCTTCTATCACTGCAGGAATTTAAAACGTTACCACTCTTATTATTTACAGTATTTTTTTAAATCAATGTATTTCTATACCATAACAATATTTACTTGACCACAAACAAAGAACAGTCATAAAAAATAGTTTCATTGTGAACTAAATCATTTGAGTGAAAGAGGGGTGCATTTTTAAATGTGGCATGTAAAATTGTTTTTGTCTGTTCTAGGGGCCGTATACCTGATCTACCACAAGCTAATTGCGAAAACCATCATATGGGACAATTTTATCCTGCGTGACGGAGAACTCCTGAAAATAGGACTAGTGTTGTTTTTCTTACAAGTAAGTAGAAGGAAGAGAGCATGCAACATGTATTAAAATTACTGTAGGAAGACTAGATGCCATAAATGTAGAATCTGATTTATCACTGCATGTAGCAGACAAAACTGTGTCTGATGGTGATTTAGCAAAAAGCACTTTTTCCCCATTATTGCATTTGATCATTTTCTTTTTATGGCTCTCAGCAGGTTTAGTCTAGATTAATTACTTAATAAGACAAAACTTACTTGAACCAATCAAATCTCATTCACACAGACTCTTTAGCAGCCGCAGGTTTAATCAGTCAGGGGTCTCTGTATCCACTACTTACTTGCCCGAGGCATGATAATGATCACATGTTCCAATTATGATCTGAGTTTTGAAGTGTAAAGCACTTTTTTGCACTTCTTTCTTACTTTTCCACAAAGAATTGGTTCAGAAACATATTTTAATGGTGGTAGGATGGTCTAACGTGTAAATTAAGTACTTTACAATCTTAATTTTGTCCTTATGACTGTAAATTAGGCTTAATAAATATTGCCCTCATCTTCTGTCTCAGGCCTTCTGCTCAGCAGCCTGCCACTGGTTTGGAGTGGTGGCCTGTAAGATTCATTCTGTCAGGATGAGTTTTGCCCTTCCTCTATGTTGCACTGGACCTGCGATGCTACTGCTGGGAATAGTGCTGTTTTTTACACTGGGATGGAAACTGGATAATGGGACAAAAGCAGAAAGCATCATAGGTGAGTTTTTCCTTTTTCTTTATTCTTTTTTTTTTAGGTCAAGACAAATTGAAAATTCACTTGCAATAAGTTTTGCATTCAGTTTTGAATTGTTTAATGAGTAGCTTCAGCACAGGGGAGTTTCCAGGAATTTTAACGTTGTTTCCACTTAAGTAGCTCAATATTTTCATCATGAAAATACACTTTGAAAAAATACGCCATGACTCCTCTGATGCACTGTATCATTTATATGTATAAATTTTTATAATTATAAATAAATTAGTTATTTAAACTACATGTAATAAAGCTAAAAAAAAAAAAATGTTTGTTTTATTGCAGAATTTTGTGACAAGTTGCTCTATCTGAACTCCAAAAACACGTCTGCGGTCTTACTCGAGCTTACTAGGAGCATGTGTCGGACTTCACTAAACAGGTGTGTTTGTAATTCTTCTTACACTTCAAGCAGCCTGGTCATTTATAATTTTTTTTAATGTGAATAAAATGGAAGTATTTATTGTCCAACCTCATCTGCCATGTCCTATAGCAATATATTAAGTACAGATATCTTCTGTATTTCTTATCTTTGCACACTTCACTCAAAATATTTATTTACCATTTGATTGACAGCCACTACTTTCAATGGCCTTTTGCCATGCTGGCATTGGAGGGAGTGTGCATGTGGTCAGGCCTCGTCACATGTACCTACTACGTATGGAAGATCAAGGTATCAGGAAAAACACAGCGCATATGCACACACTTTCACTCAATTGGCTATGAGAAGATGTATGCTTTAAATGAATTCAGTCATTTCTTTATTTGGAAGCTTTAGTTAAACTCCCAGAAAAGCCACACCACAACATATTAAAGCATATTGTTTTTGAGATCTGATTTTTAAAAAAAATGACATACACTTAAATAGCTTTGTGGTTCACCTTCCATTAGGTCCAGCGTATAGAAAGAACATCTCAGCTCTTTGTTCGTCGATTGTATGAATCTGCTTTCATTGACCTGTCTCTGCTACTCAACACCAAGATGAAGGTTCCAAAAGCCAAAACCCAAGAAAGGTCAGTGTGATCTGAGAATAGCTTCCCTGTTGAACATTATTTCAGTGTGGTCATAAATTAACCTAAAAAAAAAAAAAATCAATCATAATGGGTGATAACTTTTCAAATGCAGTAGAGGCACAGACATTTCTTCAACAGGAAATGCAGTATGCAATTATGCAGTGAATAATTTATTTGAAGTATAGGTAGAAAAAAATGCATTTGAAGTTGAATTCATGCAAACTGTGTGTCGCTAGCAGAGCACGTCTCAGTGTAAAGACATACACACAGACATGACCCAAAAACAATTGATGTTCATCTACGACCTCAACAAAATTGGAAACTCGCTTATTTGCATCCCCAAATTCACTGCAGCTGCACATGTGGCACATTTTATGAAGCCATTTCCACAATGGGTGTGTAACATTAATGAGCCTCCATAGCAGATGCTTCTAAGATGTGCGTGTTCACAGCATGAAATGTTTAAAAATTCTGCTACAACTTCTCCTCTCCTTAACAGCCATGATGAAATGCAGAAGTGTGTGATCTATCTGTGCGCCACCATGTGGCATGAGACCTACGACGAGATGCTGAAGATTCTCACCTCCATGTTCAGGTTAGAGCCAGTACCTCTGAAGACATCAGGGGCCAGACAAATAAATAAGTGTAGGCACAAAAACATGCATGTGCATACCCCAGTCACTATGATGAGAACTTCTTATCACATTTCTTATCATTATATAATTTTTTATCTGCACATACAGACATAAAGTAGATCAGGCTGCATACAAATCCACAGTGACTGAGATTTAACAACAAGCATGCTTAAGCACGGCTTTATAATTCTGATGAAAATAACGAGTTTGAGTTTAAAGCATCTAGCCCCAGATGTACTAGTATCACATACACAGCGTGGGTTTAATTTCTCTTTTACATATCATTAAAGAGCAATATAACAGCGTATTAAAATATGGGTTTGATTTACCTCCACCTGTTTAATTTCGCACCAGGCAGGTGTCAGTACACAGGTGAAATTTTTAACCAGAGAGGCATTTAGAGCCTCTCAGTCTGATGTAAAGTGGTTCTTAAAAATGTAAATAAAAGGTCAAATTCATTAGCTTATGACCTAATATATTCAAAGGCCTAAAATGCCAAGTGTTTGGGCTGCTTAACATTTAAAAAATGCATTTTCCTGTCATTCTTGTTATTTCCTGCTGTGCACTGACTGTTCACACTTAAAAATAAGACCTAAATCAAAAGGCTTTTGCTGTGTTATACAGTCATCTGTTATTGTTTCAGGCTGGACCGTTATCGAGGGGATCCAAAGGAAGATCACAAGGACTGTTTTGACTTTGAGTGTCACAT
This sequence comes from Simochromis diagramma, assembly GCF_900408965.1. NCBI lineage: Eukaryota > Metazoa > Chordata > Actinopteri > Cichliformes > Cichlidae > Simochromis > Simochromis diagramma. The sequence goes on along the minus strand of NW_024387414.1, from coordinate 14,660,444 downwards.
TTTAATGGACGATGCCTTCATGACTGACGATGACACAAACAAGAGGCTGGTTAATAGTTATGTTAATGACTTGATCCATGTTGTCATTGAAGTTTACAGGTGAGATAACCACACAGTTAAATATATGTGTATACATCTGCATGTCTCTCTTTATCCATCTTTCAAACTGATCACCTACACATCCTTCCGTTCAGGGTCTTCACCAACAAAGAGCCTGACGATGTGTCGATCATTGAGACTCCCTACGGTGGCAGGTTGATGTTTGTTCTGCCAGAAGGGAACATGCTCTATGTTCACCTAAAAGACAAACTACTCATCAGGAACAAAAAAAGATGGTCCCAGGTACAGATTAGCTGTGAAAGTTTCTAATCTCTATATCCCTATTTATGTGTATGTGATTGTGAAATACACTAAAAACCAAGTTCTCTCACTCAAACATGCAGACTTGTTTTCTTTTTTCATGTATTGGAATTGTATGAGCTTGAATGGACCCATCATGTGTACGGTCTGATTCTACTATTCTATAACCTCACACAGTGGGACGGGTTCTTCAAGACTCATTATTATTACTCAAATGTGTCAAAAATATATGTTTTACTCAAAAAACTATTTACTATTGAATATGGGATAGAAAAGCAACAACTCCAAAACTAGATATTTATATATATATCTATATCTATATCTATATATATATATAGATATATACATATATATATATATATGTATATATAGATAGATATATATAGATATATATATCTCTTAGGCATGAAAATAAATGGCTGAAATCATTTCAGTGCTGTTCAGTATTTCAAAATAAGAAACTGTGTTGCTCTATTGTGCTGCATGCAATTATTAATAATGATTTGGACTGTAGTAAATATACTGACATATTGGAAGTGCTGTTAATTAAATGTGTGTTCAACTCTAATTGTAAATGTATGAAAATGCTTAGTTAAAATTTAAAACATGCTTACTAGTATTGCTGGTATAATCATTCTGTATTTTCTACCTGTGTGATAAAAGTTTAATTAATTTGACAAATCACCTCTGTCAAGTCATCTAGACTATTAAACAGTGAGTCTCCAAAAGGCTGTTCTTGGATTTTAACATTCAATACTGCTGCTTTTTTCTTTTTTCTTAGATAATGTACATGTATTACCTGCTTGGCTGGAAAGGCTACATTGTGAAGAACCCTTCAAAGATCCCAGTAAGACTTTTCAGCTGTTCGAGTCAACTTATTTTGGCATTGTGTATAATTTCTTATAATTTTTCAATGACCTATCTTTTTTTTTTTAGCAATTGAATAACTTTTCCAGAGCCAGTTTGGTCTCTCTGGATAGTGAGACTTTCGTGTTGCCTCAGTATGACAACGACAACAAACGCAAGTTCATCTCAGATGACAACACGTATATTCTTGCTCTTGACGGAGACACTGACTTCCACCCTAAAGCTGTGATTCTGCTTGTAGACAGGTGAGCAGCAGAACAGTCAACTTCTTAAAATCTGTCATGGCTCAGTATTTACATCATTTTCCTCCATAAATCACTGATGCTATTGTAGACAACAAATACAAATACAACAAATACGCATTTTATCAGCTATTTAGTCATCCAGTTAGAAAGTGTCGATTTTAGTTATTGTTACTTGTCAAACATGTCAATTTATAAAACATATTTGTGTTCACAGGTTGAGGATGTATGACAATGTAGGTGCAGCATGTGGTAGAATCCATCCTACTGGCATGGGTGAGTGGGCATTTCATATGTATTGCCACTGATGTATCATTAAATGTATTTCATTTAAAAAATAAACATTTAAAGAAAGCCTTTTGATAAACTGGAAATCGTGTATATTTCATAGGTCCACTCTAGTTCTTGACATTCCCTACATCAGCATTTAGTGGGATTTTTGCTTCTGCAGTGTTCTTTTAAGCTCTGTATATATGATGGACTAACTTAGAAACAACGTACTACATGTACTTTTTTCCAAATGCCTATTATTCTTCAACCTCCTTTGCTTCATCTCTCCTCTCATCTGCCTCTCTGCCATCCCAGGTCCCATGGTGTGGTACCAGAAATTTGAGTATGCAGTAGGTCACTGGCTCCAGAAGACAGCAGAGCATGTGTTTGGTTCTGTGCTGTGCAGTCCGGGATGCTTCAGTCTGTTCAGAGGGTCGGCCTTGATGGATGACCATGTTTTAAAAAGATACTCAACAACTGCACAAAGAGCTCAAGAATATGTGCAGTATGATCAAGGTTGGTAAACGCAACCAAAAGGATCAGTAGACTTTTTTACCTCGCCTAGTTTGTACTCTTAGTGTTTTGACATTTAAACTCTTGGTGTCTCGTGTGTGCTCTTCTAGGGGAGGATCGATGGCTGTGTACTTTGCTATTGCAACAAGGCTGGCGAGTCGAGTATAATGCTGCTTCAGATGCATACACCAACTCACCACAGGAATTTGAAGAGTTTTACAACCAGAGGAGACGATGGGGACCTTCAACATTGGCTAATACACTGGACCTTCTCCACAGGCTAGTGTTACATGTTATTAATAATAGCAGGGTTTCATTCTATAGCCATCCTGCTTTTTACTTAAAACATTAAAAAAAAAAGAGAAAAATTTTTCATTCTTAGTTTGATGGTTTCCTGGTCATGTTTGTAGGCTATAAATCCTACAAACACTTCTACTGCTATACTAACTCTTTTGTGGTTGTGAATCTTAGTGGCCCAGAGACAGTGAAGAGAAACGAGTCCATCTCAGGGATTTACGTCTTCTACCAGATGTTCACTGTTGGATCTTCTATCCTGGGACCTGCCTCTGTGACTCTCATGATAGCAAGTAGGTTTAAGTCTAGTTAATGACTCTAACACATTTATCACCATTATTCATGCCATTAAGTTGCAGTTTATCTCTTATCCTTTCAGCTTTCAAACACTTTTTTAGGTTTTGAAATATATAAAAAGTTCCATTAGGGAAGTAAATCCTACAGATTCTCTCAGAAACCCGTGACTGTCTTTAAATTATGCTACTCTGCAACAAGGAAACAGAACTAAAGTAACTGAGCAAACACAACTACAATAGATATGGTATAGTGGTTTCATTTTGAGACCGCTCCCATAAAGTAAGCTGTATAATAACTTGTTTAAAGATTTGACTGAACCAAATTCAGATGCCTTACTTGTTCTTTATGGTGTCAATAAACTTAGTTTTATCACCGGCAAATGGAAACGCACAAGACTTGTTAAAATCCTTCTGATCCAGTTCACTGCATGTCACACATTAACATCTTTACTGTATGGTATAATCTTTGTTGCATGTCATTTTATGCAAATTCTTTATACCGCACTTACCAGAACTGGCATTTACAAAGTTCCTTATTAGGGTTCACATTGTGTAGTATGGTAGACCACACTGATTTCATTGTTTCAATCCACTGTTTAGCACGTGAAATATTATTATTCTATCATTTGTTTAAACTTGCCTGGGAAATGTTGCCATAATTAACTTATGTATTTATTTATTCTGAATTATGGCTTGGTGGCCTGTTTGAGGTCCTAATGACCTCTGACCAGTGCCTACCAAATTCAAGTCTGGGCAGATGTTTGTGCTAAAAAAAATTTTATAGAAAATTGCGACATTTGTACTATTCCACATGCGAATACCTTTATGCATCCACAAAAACAGTAAAAAGAACAAGAAAAAACGGATGAAACATTAATTGTGTAAAGTGAGTTTAAAAATTTGAGTTCTCGTGGTTTGTAAAGATGTAACCTGAAAGCAAAACCTGGAACAAATATTTCTAATCTGAACTTTAATGCAGTCATTAATGCAGGTAACTACAGTGTGAACCACCAGTTTTCATTAAACACTTGGCTTAACTGAAGGCAGACTTAGTAATAACTTGTAATGGTAACTACAGGGAAATTCACTTTGCCAAGCCCATCTGCATTAATAATTTTTGTGCATTAATAACTTTACATCAGTCATTTATTTCTCCTTCTCTCCTCCCCCTCCATCTTTTCCTTCCAGGTGCTTTCCAGTTCGTCTTCAGACTCACTGGTACACTCTCCATCGTCGTCGCGTGCGTTCCCCCCGTGTTCTACATCCTCATTTGCTTTTTAACCAAGTCGAATACCCAAATAACCATTGCCGGCATCATGAGTGTTCTGTATGCATTCCTCATGACTGCGTCCTTCTTTTCCATCATTGGTGGGTAGAATCGTTTTTTGACTGTATGTTGTTGCAGTCTCATATCTTTCAAATAAATGTCCATTAAATGTGCAAATGCCTTTTTCTCTTTTAGGTGACATGGTGATTCAGCAAACCTTCTTGACCCCCACTGGATTGTTTTTGATTTCAATGGCAATCATGTACTTGATAACAGCTTTACTCCACCCTGAGGAGTTTTGTATGTTCATTGTTATTGTTCTAAGCATCATTTCACATTTTTTGTGTGATGTTGCTTTATGTCATGTGACATTTTTTGGCTTTGTTTCCTTTTTTTTCTTGCAGTCTTGATTATCTATGGTCTGATGTATTTCATCTGCATCCCCAGTGGATATCTCCTTTTGACCATCTACTCGCTGGTTAACATGAACAATGTGTCCTGGGGCACAAGGGAAACCAACAAGTAATGCATTATTTTAGACCACTGTTTGTTTAATTAATTATCATGAAATAGCAATAATATTGTAGGGATCAAAATAAGAATGGAAAATTATAACAAATTCAAATCTCAAACAGAAATGTTGCATTTCCCCAAAACGCAACATTACTGTGTAAAGTTCATAAGATCTGAACAGTCGGTGGAGGAGCTGCTGTGCTTACAGCCAGAGCTCTGGACCTAAAATGACCATATCAAGAATATCGCCTGTCTTTGACATCATAAGGATCGAAGAGTAGAAAAAAGCCTGAGCCTTTAGAGAAGTCTTAGCCTGAAAGTGTATATATATAGTCGTGCAGAACTTTTAGCTGACCAAATCCATTAGTTCATCCACTTCCTGTTGCATATTTGACACTCATCCATGAAACAAAAACAAATAAGACAGCAGGGAATTTATTTTTTTTTTAATCTTGTCATATCAATCACTCTTTGTGACCATGCATCCTCATATCTGTCTGTCCATTAGGGGAGGTGTAGAGCAGAAGAAACTACACAATCTTCTCTGTGACAAAACCTGTAGATGCTGCTGCTGGGACATGAAGATACAGGTATGGTTACCAGACAGTTCCCGACATACCTGACAGCAGGTGATGGATGAATGGATTAATGAACTCTGTTGCTTTACAGATAACCCAGGAAACAGAGCGTCTGATATTTCAGCAGCTCGCAGGTCAGATTATACAGCACATCCCAGCCAATCCAATCACCCAAAACGAAACACCTCTACACCCAGCCTTAATGCTGGAGCCTCACACCAAACAAGACGCCAAGAAAGAAGAAGCCAAGGAAGAGATTGCAAGACCTCTAGTTGATGATTTGAGGAAGAAGGCAGCAAAGAGCAGTGACCTGGGTTCCAGTAGCAGGTAGCGTTTTGTTGTTGTTGTCGTGGTTGTTTCTTCTCCTTTATTTGGTCAGTCATTTCTAATGTTGTTCGGTCACAGGCTGATCTGGCCCTATATAAATCAAATTGAATTTAATTAATTATTTTACCAGAAATCCAATATACTACTGGCCTTGAAAATAACACAGTTCCATTCAAGTCTCATACTGAACACAGCTGTTTATAAGGACAAAATGAGATGTGCGCTGGAATTAAGAAGCTCACAATAAGTGCATGTGTGCTGTGTGCAGTGACGATGGTGCTGAAAACAGGAGCATGAGTTCATCTGATGAAGAAGACAGTGATCATGATGATGACTATATGATTCGTGAGGCAGAGATTCCCGCCGCTGGTGAGAAGCACTCTAAATGCATTTAGGTCCTGAGTGCACCACACTGTAATTTCCAGCTATACATGTAGCTGTGGATCATTATATACTACACATTATGTAGCATATAAAACAGAGTAATGATGCTATCTGTGTGTGTGTGTTTTCATGTGTATGCAGACTGGGTGCACCCAGTGAAGGAAGAATTTCTGAAAAAGCTGACATACTTCAACATGAAGAGAAATCTACAAGAACAAATACGGTAAATAATAAACACCATCCAAGTATTTGCATGTTTTTGTTGTTCACTTGCAGGCATTTTTACAAGAATAATTAACATTTACACTAAAACTACGTTTAAGATGCTGTACAATTACCCCGATGGAAAAGCTGCAGTTGTGTAGTTAAACTGCTTTTGTTCTCCTCAGATATGCACTCCGTAACAAAGATTACGATGAAGTGTGCGAAGACTTGGTGCTGATGTTAACAGACACACTCAACGTAGAGCTCAATTCAGTGGGGCCTGAAGACGTTCTGTCAGACTATCAGCTGGAGGAGTTACAACTTGCACTAAACAGACAGGTGATGACAACTTTGGTGTAAATAAAATAATGACATGTTGCTTTTAAAACAAAATGAAATTCATTTGAGGGGAAACCTGATTTCCAGAGTTTCTAATCTTCTGAAAACTGCTGCTGCAGAAAAGACATAACTGACCTGACTTCTCTCTGTGTCTCAGGCACGGCAAACCCTTAAGACCAATCGAATGGAGAAGTTGGAAAAGAGAGTAAAGCTAGCCATTGAGAAAACACTCGCTGCCCCACAAGTGCAAAAGCTAGAAGAGGTAAGATGTTTATTCAGCTGTCGGGTCTGTGAGATAGAGGTAGATACAAAAAGTTGTATTTAAAATGAGTATTTAAACACAGTATTACTACTTCACAATGCACGGTAGATGTAAATGTTTCTAAATTTTGCCGTTCGTTTTCAGTAATTAAGGTATAGTGAACAAAGCAACCGCCCTGAAATGTTATTCATTAGCAGATTTCTGATCTTCTAAGGAAACTAAAATTTATATTTGCTAAATGGTGCGATTCAGTTAAAAAAGTGATCAATTTTTTTTTTTTATTGAACTGTGTGCATTTTTGTGTGTTTAGAATGAGAACGACTTCTGGAACAAACTAATCGAGCGCTACCTGAAACCAATCACTCACTCTAAAGAACATCAGGAGGAAGTCAACAGAGAACTAAAGTCACTGAGAAACAAGGTCAGCAATCTGATGATGACAATGATAACAAATGAATGACCCCAAATCATTATGAAAAAATACTCTGATGCGTCAGGTTGCAGGTTGGGAGTGAAACCTTTAAAAACAATTATCCACTTGAAATGTGGCAAAATGAAATCAAATATTAAATTCTCTTACCTCTCCACAGGCCGTCTTCCTGTATTTCATCATAAACGTGCTCTGGGTGGTAGCTACCTTCTTCTTGCAGGCCATTGGAAATGATGTCATCAGCATCAGGATCCCAAAGTATTATCCCAATGGAACTAAAAGTGATGAATTCCTCAAGGTTGGGACCCACAACAGACACTCCTAAATGCATGTGCTGCAGTTAAAGAAGGATTGTGATTCTTTTTAAATAATTGTTTGAACTCCTGTAACATCTGATGTAATGAGTAATCCATTCTATTGCTCTTTTTCTGACAGGTGGAGCCTCTCACTTTGATGTTTCTGTTGTCTTTTGCTGTTCTTCTGATTGTGCAGTTTCTGGCCATGTTATATCACAGGTAAACACATCATTTCACATTTAACTTTTATTTTTTTCCTCACAGGTTGTACTTTTTGACTAATTTAGTGACCTTGAAAATGAAGCAGGACAATCCAGCAGGCTTGATTGAGAAGCAGAGAAATTTAATCAAAGTTATTAATCTGGCACTGAATAACCCCCCCACCCCCCCACCCCGCAATCATGAACAGGGAGTCTTTGAGTTCTGTCTTTATGGAGAGTTATAATGGCTTTGTCCTTGTCACTGTTATCCATCGATTTCTTCATTTTCATTTTCCCACATTTTCCCCTCATGTTTCATCCTTGTGCCTTTTTGTTTTCAGAGTCTACACCCTGATCCACGTGGTGTCCTATCGCAGCTCAGAGAAAAACTACAAAGAGAAAGACGAAGTAAGTAATTACACTCAAAAGCATACAAATAATCAAGAGGCTTGATTATGTTCGGCCACTACGTCACACGGGCCCCACACATACCGGCAGTAAAGCAAGAAAATCAAACTGCAGCCGACTTAACATGATTAAAACAACAAAATAAATGAAAGAATAACTGCACAAATCCAAACTTCACAAACGCTAAAAACATAATAGCAGCTACATCAGGCTGTCAGACATGACAACAAACATTAAAATGTCTTCCTTTCTTTTTTTAAATACAAACTAAAGTATTCAAATTAAGCCTGGAGCTTCACATAGTGCAGACCAACACAGCTGACGTTTAAACAGGTTTCACATACAGTACGGTTTAATCACAATATAGCAATTAAGTATTTGTTTTAATCGTTCTGTACATTTCAATCGATTTACGATGAAATGAAACGTTTTCAACTTGCTAGGAACAGTTCAAAACTTACCAGGGCCACAATAATTAATTAATACTTGAATGAAAATAACTAACTAGTTTCCATATGATTTTCAACAAATAGATACATTTAAAAATAACATAACAACATAAAAATTGAGAGCTTTTGGGTTTTACTTGCTTTTTGTTAGTTCAGTTACTTTTGTGTCCCTTCAGGGAAAAGAAGCTATTAAACCATGATGAATTCTTTATAGACTGCAAAATATTTAAAATAGTTATTAATCATTAATAAAATGGTTCGCATTTATAGAAGCATGTGGCATTCGTAGACACACAAACGTGTTGTCTTATGACTTTGTTTCTTAATTAAGTGACAAAAAATGTATTTATGTAAACCAGATTCATAAATTATTAAAAAAGGTGAAAGTAGGTAATAATCAGTACTATACGAGAGAAACTGGATGTAACTGTAATGCACGTTTTTAATAATGCACCATTGTGAAAAATGTTATTAATACTTGTAGAACAAACATATATGAAAGAAGTATAAACTAAACTAAATAATATAAACTTATAAGAAATGTGTAATTTGTGTAATATTCACAACTATTACTGAATTTTTTTTTTAATACTAAAGAAATCTTAAAAATCTGATGATCGTACATGACGCTGAGTTCTGACGAGTGCCCATTTCTGTTAAATTGTCTTTTTGGCATAAAGCTTTCCTTACGACCGTTACCTCTTAATAGCCAATTTGGGACACAAAACATTTCTAAACCAGTAAACATGAGGGAGCATTTGCAGCGCGCAGTGTGGATCATTAAAAGCATTTACTGGAGACGGAATTGAAACGTCTGGGGAGAATAACATCAGCAGATGTGGTTGAAGCAATCAGACCTTTAACTTAAGTAAAAGTAGCAATACAAGAAAGTATTAGTCCTATCAGCTACTGACACAGTCACGTTCAAGGCTAAGGTCAGGTCAAGCCAAATTACAACAGTTATGCCACAGACGACGAATTTAGCGCCTCAAACCATTCCAAGATTCCACCAGTGTGGTCTCAATGAAACCTGTTAACTGTCTATAACGCTAATCCAGACACGGCATCTTCTCAAAGCTTAAAACATAGAGACTCCTGTATTTTGGAAAATGCTGATTGACCTTTTTCCCTGTCATCCAGGACGACACTGGTGATGACCACTTCATTATGGAGAACCCCGCACACAATGAAATATTCCTGACAACTGAAGACCTGTAGTCAGAAACAAGAAGATGTAGCTGCAGAGACGCAACAACAAGCCGAAAGTGGCATCATTAGCAAGCTTTTTCCCACCTCAGGGCTGTTTCCTCCACTGTGGTTCATTTTCCTCAGGTTTCACTGTGCATTAAACACGGTACATTCTGGTCATGATCATAGCACACACTGTCACACAGTCCTTGTAGACATCCCATGTCTTTAGCTTTCCATCACAGGAAATAATTTACTTTTTATCTATTATGTAGCAGCTGTTTTGCCTCCCGGTATAATCCAGCAGGGGAGGCCAAATGGCACAGGGGAAATCAGTCAGAACAGATCCAATAAACTTTGTTTGTCATTGCACAATGAATTATTAACATGTGAGAATGGGACCTAACACAATAATATCAAAGGATGGAGTGATTTTAAAGATCGGCTGTTTAATTTTAATATAACTGCTTGTAAGATTGCTGTTTTTGCTATCAGAACTATAGTTGAATCCATCAGGTTTACTGATTTTGCATCTCACTATAAAACAGATTTAAAAAAAAGCTCTTTGAATAAGATGCATTTTAAGTTTACTGAAAAATCTGTGTAAATCCTGTTATTGTTCTTCTTCAACTCTTGCATCCAAATCAATAAAACTACAGTACTGGGATAGATGTAGAGGGGAGTATAATATTTTCATCTGTCTGGGTATTTATGAAAAGTGTGTATCTAAATCCTTGGTCAATATTAAAATATTGACAGGTACTTGAATGTGCAGGAAACAGTGCCAGTAATGCAATATTTGCACATAGACTGTTGTTAAGAAATTCTTTTAGTTTATTTTATATTGTGGTGTGATTAAACTGTGTTGCCCTTCCAATATTATGTCAGTATATTGTGATTATGTTTGCCAAGTACAGCAATGCGCTAGACAAAGTGGACAAAATTGGTACAAGTAAATTAAAAAAAATACTGTGGGCAATAATATGTTTGTATTGAAAAAAATTAAATAACGACCAAACAAAATGTCAAGCTGTCTGTCAATGATATAACCTTACAACTTCTGATCTAACTATGCAATACAGTAAAATGAATATTTATGTACTGTGACTCATCTTTGTTATTTTATAGCAATGTTTGGCTCATTTAAATAATTAAACGTACATCATGCAGATTTCAGATTGTCTGTTTTTTGGTGTGATGCAGAGTTATAGTGTTGCTCTGGTTGTGTGCTGGGTAAAGGAAGCGAATCAGTGGACTAACCCTGCAACGTTTAGTTCTGTGTACTTGTTTCTTCTCAGTGTGGTGTGAAAGTCTCACTGCACATAAAATACAGCAGAAACAAAACTGTTAATAATCCACCCGTGCACTTAGTATTATATTTATTTACCACATGCTTCATTAGGCCGACCTTGCTAGCACTGGGCTGGACCTCTCGGCATAGATTCAACAAGTTGCTGGAAATGTTCCTCAAAGATTATGGTTCATATAGCTGCACATCCATGATGTAAATGCACCTTTTTATAGATTCAAAGGTGCTCTATTGGATTGAGATCTGATGACTGGAGGCCATCTTGAGATTATTTGAGCTTTGCGTGGTGCATTTTCCTGCTGCTGTGGTCACAAAGGAACAGAGGTAGGTTGCAGCATTTAAATGTTGCTCACTTGGCGGTCCAACGCATGCCAAAAAAAATATCTCCTAGACCATTACACCACCACCCATAGCCTGAACTGTTTATACAAACTAAGATGGATCCATGTTTTAAAACCGTTTACACTAAATGATGCATCAGAAATCAAGACTCATCAGTCTTTCAAGCTTTTGCTGCCCAGTTTTGGTTATTCTGTGCGAATTCTGGCCATTGTGATAGGAGTGGCTATCAGGGTGGTTATTACAGTCACTGCTGCCTTCCTATCAACTCTGGGCAGTTTGGGACCATTTCTCTCTGACCGAGCATCAACAAGGCATTTTCAATCGTAGAACTCACTGGATATTTTACTCTTTTTCAGACCATTCTCTGCAAATCATAGAGATGATTGTGTGGAAAAGACACCAGTAGATTAGCAGTTTCTGAAATACTCAAACCAGCTTGTTTAGCATCAAAAACCACACCACGTTCAAACTTATTTGAATCTCCATTCTCGTGCCCAGTTTAAACTTCAACGGGTCATCTTGAAAATTTCTACGTGCCTACATGCACTGAGATGCCTTCTTACCACTAGTTAATTAGATACTTTACTATTGAAGTGCTCAGTGAGTGTAGTTTATTGCCAGTCTGATTCTGACAGAAGACAAATGCCTTAAACTATTTCATAAGCATGTTACGTACTTATTTTACCCCTTTGGAAGGAATAAACACAATATGACTTGACCTTTTTAATGAATAAGTCATTTCATTCAAATGAATGGAAGCAGTAGACAAAAGTTATTAAATAGAGGCGATTGCAAAGCAATCATCCAACATATTTTTGGGGAGAGAGGTTTCAGCTGAGGGTAAGGCAGCAATCTGACACTGAGCACATTTGTAAAGGTCAACACCATCGCTGTTCTCTGCAGGTGCAGAGTAGAAGCATCTCAAACGTGACAGTGCAACATACTGAACAGGTTTGATAGCACACTCGTACATCAAATGTGACGTGAACAAGATTGTGCATCTTCCATTTTGGACAAAAGCCTCAAGTGTGACTGCTGCCAATGTTCCCCAAACACCCATAAAAATGAACACTTTACCTAAAACCCAATAGATGACATTTTCCAACTTTAGGTCATGTTATTGAATATTGCCAACATTTCAATATAGGTTATATAACCAGTAATTACATTTGGTGCTTGTTTATTTAGTTGCAATGTCATTCCAAAAGTTTCAGCTAAAGTGCCACCTTAAAGAAACACACATCAGGCATCGCAAAAATGGCTGCCAGTCTTAGTTTTGTATATATGGTACACAGATTTTCATTTTAAACCATTTTTAGATAACTATCTGTAAATTAAAGTAACAGCTCACCCCCCCCAAAAAAAATCTCCTCTGTCCTGCAGAGTTATGTATCCATCTGGAATATTTTGGTGGGTTTTGCCCAACTCTGGAGATGTGTGGTGTAAAGATGTCCGTCTTTTCTTGAATGTAACGGGACTAAAAGACACATGTGCTGTCTTAAAATGGGTTTTTAAAAAAATCGGAACTAAAAAACAAAAACACTACCTACATTAAACAGCAGCCCAGATTAAATGAAATTTAGTCACATTATATTAAAGAGAAGGCAAACATTTCTGCTGCACATGCCTCCAAACCTGTGCAGATGAGCCAAAAACAAATGTAGATGGATGACATGCACAACAGACCAGAGGAAATAAATATCGAGCTTTACGGTAAACTGCATCTTTAGTATTACTCTTCCGATAGCACGTTTTGTTTAAATTATGTCTCAAACTCTGTAATTCAATTCATTCTATATGAAATTACACAATTAAACTTGTATCATGATGGAGAATGTTGACCAGCCAGCCAATAAGAACCACTGCCAGCCCAGCTGAGTGACAGTCTGTCCTATCAGTCCACACATTAGTACTTTAGTAATCAAACGCTTGATTGAATGTGCGTTTGTGTCCCCCTCTGTTGTTGCCGTAGCCGCCGCCGTTCCGGAACCCGTTGCCACGGCCACCGCTTCCACCGAAACTCCTTCCCCTGCCGCCTCTGAACCCTCCTCTGTCACCACGGTTACCACTGCCAAAGCCTCTGTCACCACGGTTACTGAACTGCTTCTCCTCCAGCTCTGGCAGCTCTGTGGCCACAGTGAGCTGCCAACGGCGACCGTCCTGCCATGTTTCCTGATGGAGGAACAAGTGGGGAGACAAAGGATTTCAAACAGGACTGCCAGTCTGTTGAAATATATATTTTCACATTTTTTCACATTTACAAGAAGTCAACTACATATGTTGAACAGATGTTGGGGTTATTGTTGTTCCCACCTGAATCTCCTTGACTTTATCAGCTGGGACATCAAAACAAACTCCCTGTTAGAAAAACAATAAGCATGAGATGGCGAGTTTTTCAATGTCTGTGTCAAACAGACATGGTCACATATGTTCACTCATACTAACAGATGTCTCTCTGTTTACATGCTGTGGATAATTAGCTTTGTGCTTATTGTGCGACCAGAGAGACTCAATTCCCATACAACAGGACAATACATTATAAAAATTTAAAAAAAAAAAAAGACATTTTACTCACTACTTCTCTTAATTTGCATTTTCATTTACCAGTGGGTTTCCAATTCACACTTCCATTTGCCAATTCATTTGCTATCATTCATGTGGCACGCTGGGGTGTGGTTTTTTCACTATTTTGCAAGAATGTACAATTTGTAAGAAAGTAGAACACTCGCTGAGCCCAGTCCTTTGTAACTGTACACACGCAGACATCCATCAACATACAACCTCTCCCCCTCTCACACAGATACCCATTATTTTACGAAGGTCTAGCATCTATGTATACACCAGCCGCAGCTCACATATCTACATATTAAGTGTGTATACATACTGTTCTGCCTTTGAGGAAGGTCATTCTGTGAATGTGGTTCTCAATCTCCTCTCCTAGCTGCTCTTTGATGGTTCTCCAGGCGTAACCCAGATTATGCATCTCCTGGGAACACACCAACTGCATTGTGCTGAAACCCTGCAAAAAAAACAAAACAGAAACAACACATTAGGCAGAATTACAGTTATACATCACCTAAAGGCACAGCGCATTTCTAACTAGATGGAGGACAAGCACTATACTTAGTGGGTGGGCAGGGGCAACATGTTAGGCCTGCATGAGAACGCCCACGGGCTTTAAAACAAAGGGCAGACACAAATCTATCGTCTAGGAAAGCTGTATGCGAGGGTGAACGGTGCCTAGTATGACATAATAGCGAGAGTTCTGTACGCATGCATAAATAACTTACAGCATCAGAGTTGAGCAGTGACCTCTGCTCTAGACTTGTGGCTCCAGAAATGTGGGCCAGGGCAGCAGCCAGTGCATCAACTGCTCCTCTCTCCTCAATCAGCTTCTCAGCTGATGCTCTGAAGTACCCGATAGCTGCGACTGGAACAGAATCCAGAAACCTGGACACAGTATAGGAAAAGTCAACAATCAAACTCTCGCAGTCAGGAAAGATTTTTCACATTCAGCAGTGTCATGATTAAGGCAGAGGCTTTGTGGAACCACCAAGCCTCTGCCAAAGTACTAAAGCATTGCCCTTGATTATTAATAACACCTTGTGGCTGACTGAATACAAGCTTTCAAATAGTAAACAATTAAAACTATTTCATACTCCTGTAACAAAATATGATTGCTTGCCCTTGGCTCTCACTCCCCTTAATTACCTACCTGACAGCATCCTTGCTTGATGACTTAATAATATCGTTGGCAGTGGGAACGCCAACTCGCCTGAATGTGATGCCCTGAAATAAGAGCAAATAAAAAATGGTTAGTTTAACAGTCACATAGGAAGGCCTCATTGTCACAGATTGTGTAAAAACATTGGAAAGCAATATCAGAATCAATTTCAACTCTAAGAAAAAGACAACATTCACTTGGGTTTTCTAAGCGCCTTTATTTAGCCGGTGCCTCTTAAACACCCTCCTCTACCTTTCTGTTCTTTTCCCTTTGGATCTTATCCATTTCCTTCTCACACGTAAAGAGAAAAGACTGAGTAGGACTGATTGAGCTCTTTTTTCCGATTTTTTTACAGCTTCTTTTTTTAAAAAACAAAAACAAAAGGGCAAGCCCGTCACTCCTGTTTGCCCAAGTGAGCATTTCAAAAGATACCTACTGCTTTGTTTTCTACGTAGCGCAACTGGTCCTCTTCTTTTCTTTGATAGAAGCAGATGCAGACTCCAGTCCTGCCTGCACGCCCCGTACGTCCTGAACGATGGATGTATGACTCCACATCCTGAGAATAAACACAAAAAAAACTTCAGACAAAGTAAAGATTTGAGGCTTCATCTTTTTACAACATTTCTCCCTTGAAGGCATGGAATATGTCAGTTCTGTTTGTTTGTTAGCAGTGTAGCATCTGCTGTTTTCAAGATATCCTGTTCAGATTTTATGTGATGTTAGGTACCAATAACAGCTGGAGCAAAATTTATTTTAGTGAAAATCTGGTCAAAGTCACACCAAATGTGAAAAATCTACAAAACTGTTATTTTTATTGAGTCGTCAAATTATATAAACTATATACAAATAGAAATGGGTTTGGAGGACACGAGTACCTAGATCAACCTTGACAAAAATTAATTTGAATTAGTTAATAAAGTTTCACAAAAAAAGGAAAAATAAATAAATAAATAAAAAAAATCACACTACATATCTCTGTGTGTGTGTATAGCAATCATATATATCTTAAACAGCTTATAGGACCCAAAGATTTTTGCCAATTCTACTTCATGTGTACAGATCCATAATAAAGAATATGAACAATGGAGAAGAACAAAATACACCACTTTAGTATGGAATGCTTCAAGGTCATAGGTCAAAGGTCAGACATCAGCGTGTCGTTATAAAAATCAGGCTGACTTCGGCAAGTTGTAATAAAACATTCTAAAATCACCAAAGTGTTAGCAGCACCTTTGCCGTTCTGGGGCAGATGCGCTCTCCCAGTGATCTTGTTGTGTATAATCGTGTGAAAGTGTGCAGGTAACATCCATGCACCGCGACTTAATCACTCATTTTCATCAATCATCTTCACAAGTATAAAATCAACACTCTTACAATATTTAAACAAATAAATAAATATAAAGGCATAATTAAGGAATTCTTATAGATAACTGGAAACTCTTCTCACCTTGGGTGGAGAACACTGGACCACCAGGTCAACTTCAGGGATATCTAATCCACGGGCTGCAACATTAGTGGCAACCAGAACCTCAAAGGCGCCGTTCCTAAATCCCTTCAGCGTCATCTCTCTCTGCTTCTGGGGGATATCACCATGAAGAGACTGGGTGCTCTTAAAAAAAAAGAAAAAAGAAAAGAAAATTACTGAGGATTTTACCAATTTAATGTGCAACACATCAGTCTGTTAAATGTGCACCATGCAAGTATGTGCATCTACCTGTTTGATGGATGCATTCATGGAAAGCTCATTGGCCTCTTTCTTTGTCTCACAGAAGACAATGGTTCTCCCATGGCTGCCACTGTACACCTGAATCACGTCGCCTATCACTGCCGCACGCTGTGACCAGTGACATGTTATGGCTAGATGCTACAGTAGAAAAAGAAACAGAGACAAATGATTCACCAGGGCGGGGGAAAGCGGGGCGTGAGAGGAGAGAGATTTTCATTAATCCAACTGGCAGGCTAAAAACTTGTACTTTATTACAACTTCACTGAAGTGGATGATGATAAATACAGCAATTTTTACTGCAAATGAACTTGCTGGGTTTTCCTGGTGGAGATGTATGCGAGCTCATTTTACAGTCCGTTACTTTAACTGGCCCTGCATGCAAACATCTCTAAGCAATGTAAACCAAAGACCCAAGACTGCTGTAACGCTTGTTAAATTGCACCAGTCTCAGCCTCTACGTCTCCCTCCCACACAAACACACTTACTTCCACAGTTGTCGCAGCTTTCTGAGTTTTCTTGCCAATCAGGTCAATATGTTTGCAGTTGGGTCTCATGTATTTCTTTGCCACTTCATACACCCAAGGTGGGCAGGTAGCCGAAAACAAGAGAGTCTGCGGGTTGGTGTCGGCGTCTAAACAGGAGAGATGTGCACAAAATTAAAATTTACATATATAACCAAAGTAAAACAATTACTACTTCAGTAAACAGTCGTGTAAAAAGGAAAGGACTCTATGCAGTCCTGTGAGAAACTAAGTACACCCTTGCACCCTAGCAGATAAGAGGCTAAATAGCAGCAAGGTGCTGCTAATCACATTCACACTGGATTAACTGATCATCAGGAAGAAGTTTTGGCAGTTTGATAAACAAACTAAAACACTATCAGCCCATTTTGGCCTATATACATATTTCAACATACAAACCCAGAGATTGAACTTTACCTTTCTTATATGATGAACCCAAAATCTCTTCGACCTGTTCTGCAAAGCCCATGTCCAACATTTGGTCCACTTCATCCAGAACAACATGTTTGACTTTGGTGAGGTTGAGTTTATTGTTCTGGATGTGGTCCTTGATGCGACCGGGGGTTCCAACTAATATATCAATACCATTACGGATAGCATCAACTGGAAAGAAAAGGTTAATAAAAAGAGTTTTATTTCATAACAATATATAAAGCAAGCTGAAAACAGCAAACAGAAACTGCATTTAAAAATATTCTGACATCTACTGAAGAATCTATTTCAAGAAAAACAGCAGTGAAGGAATGGTCTCAGTTACCCTGATTATCATCGACATTTTACAGTCACTGAAACTGAAGTCATGATTGAAGCAATCCCAGTTATTAAGTTAATTTGCAAATCCCATGAATCATACACTACAAAAAAAAGCCCATGAGCTGTTCCAGTATACAGTCCTGCCACCTTGTGTCTGCCCTGAATTACTGCAGTCAAAAGGTTAAAAGTAGTGCATTTGAGGCATTCAAGCAAAAAAGGTGGATGGAACCACAATTTTTGCTAAATTAAAATGTGTAATACATGTATAACATCCCTCTTTTCTAACTGGACCATCCAAAACTATTTGACTTAAAGAAAACTGTGTTGTTGTATGTGACATACTCTGTGGGTTGTAGGAGCTGCCTCCATAGAAACAGGCGATAGATACGCGCTTAGCGATGTCTTTGAAGTCTTTAGCAACCTGGATAGCCAACTCTCTGGTTGGAGTCAACACCAGAACCTATAGTTTAAAAAAAAATAAAATAAAAAAAATACTCAGTCACACAGAATCACAGCGTCCATAAATATTCACTACCTCTGCTGTGTATGGGCGTGTACCTTGGGAGGACGGCCTCTGGCCATGTCCACTGAATCCTTCTGGAGCTTCTCCACCAAAGGGATAGCAAAGGAGAAAGTCTTTCCTGTGCCTGTTCGGGCTTGGGCAATTACGTCCTCTCCATCATAGACATGATTAAATGTCTTTACCTGAATGTCAAACAGATAAGAGACTCCTCGGGCTAAAAAGGGACAGTAATAGTGTGGAACACAGAGAAAGAAAGAGAATCAATGGTAATTAGTTATTAGTTAAATATTTAGCAAACCTCGAAGCACTTCAACAACTCCTATGCCCATGTTAGATTACCCCTAGAAAGTTTGCAGAAGTCTATAAATATTCAAATAAATTCTGTAATTCTTCATTACATAAAAAAAGCTGAAGTCAGATTTAACAACATGACTACCCAAAACTATGACGCACCAAGCATGTCAGGCACTGTACATGTGCCAGTGACCTTCTAATTCTGAGGCACTGTATAAAAATAAATATAATTAAAAATAAATTAATAAAAATAGGGTAGAAAGTTCTGACATTTACCTTTCAGTTTGTCAATAGTGACTTTAGAGATCCTAAAGTTGGAGAATGCACCTTCCTTCTGCTCTGGTGTCTCTTCCTAAACAAGAAAACAGAGTCAGTTTTGTTTTTAAAACCTGTAACTGAAGCCAGAAGATGTGCTGGGAAAAGCAAAAGACATTCTCTCTGCAGATCTTACCGTTTCTTTTTCGCTGTCACTGGCCGAATCTTCGCTTGACTGGGATGGTGTCTGAACCGGGGTGTTTGGGGTGGAATGTCCATTGGTTGCTGCCTCTGCAGTTGCCTTCTTTTGCTTCTTCTTGATTTTCTAATCCCATGAAAAGAAGTGGATCAAATATTACAAATATTACAGAGAGATCACTTTATAGGCAAAATTATTATATTCCCCTAATATAAACAGGATGTATTAATATGCCCATAAACTGTCCATTAGTTCCAAAATTAGACCTTTGGCTAAGGACAATCAACACTGACCTCTGTGTCTGTCTGTTCTTCAGTGCTCTTCTTAGTCTTCTTCTTTGATGTTTCAACACCATTGCTGTTGCCATTCATATCAGTGGCCTCATCGAGGTCTTCGTTCACTTGGTCTGCCGCAAGCTTGTCTTTTTTCTTTTTCTTTTTGGGTGCAGGAGGCTCACAATCTGGATCCTCCTGCTCTTCCAGCTGCTGCTGCTGCTGCTGCTTCTTCAGCTTCTTGCCCTCTTTGGTCTTGTTCTATTTTTTTTTTTTTTTATTTCATTTTAAGACACAAAACAGTAAGAAATTCAGGAACCCCAAGGACTCTGTAGCTACTCAAAGTTTAAAAGTGTTCAGTTCAGTTCCTCCACACATTGTTGGCCAATGTTGTGCTTTTTGTCCTCCTATCAGCAAAAACGTCATTTAGATATTGCAGTGGTTAATGTGCATCTGCTGTATCACACAACCTTTCTGCTGGCAAAATATTCAAAGACTACAGTTATTTGGGTGGTTTTTGGCATTAAAGTGGTCTGAAGCTACTTCCATCTGCTCTCTTATTCAGTAGGGTCCACCTCAGTGGGCAGCTCTGCATGTCTGGCTGATTTTTACGCTGGATGCTCTTCCTGACAACACCAAAATAACTAGTGTCTCCTCCCTGCATCGTAACAGGAATATTTTGCTTAATGTAAACCACTGGACTATGAAGCCACTTATAAAAATGAGTGACGTTGAAAACACATTAAACAAAAGACAAAACACTTCTATATGGATATCTGCGTGGTGACTGACCCCAAATATTGACATTTTATTGAATAAATTAATGACTTAATGAAATAAAAAAAAATCATGGAATACTACTTTAATAACCAGAGATGAGCCCTCTGCTAATAAGACGGCTCCTCTCCTGCACTGCCACCCGCAGATAACATTAGCCGAACAAACTTATAATAAATCATTTCGACCAAAGAACCAGCCAAACTGTGTTTCCCAGTTTAAACGGTTGATTTATTAATCTTGACCTGAGGTTGACAATACGAACACTAATTATCCACCTTGTAAGTCTGACAAAACTTAACTCTAGGCGGCCATACAAACTTTAGCGAATTTAGTGTATTTAGCATACCAAAGTGATATTCGGCAGCACCTATAGTTATAAGTAAAGTGTTGTTTACTGTTTTACGTAGTATTTGTTTGGTTTTTTTTTTTTTTTTTTTAGAACGTCTGGCTATAAAGTAAACAAAACTTAGTTCGTGTTTACAGCGCGGATGTAAACAAATGTAAACAGTTTCGTCAGACCACACGATCAACTCTCAGAAACATGGGCATGCCACGTGATCTTCTCTTAGCTAGGGTTAAATGGCTAACACTCGCATTGTGTGCTAACATTAACTTAGCTCACCATCGGACCACGTTGCTGCTCTTCCGCTTCATTACAAAATTTAAGTTTAAAACAGCACGGGACATGAGCGCAAAAATACGTCACTGCTAAGTTCGCTACACACTGTTATCTTATCTCTCTCAGTTTTCCTAACAGTTAAGTAGAATTAGCTGTCTGGTTAGCTAGTTAGCATGTTCAGCCACATGCTGCCAAAACATGGAGGAGCCGAGCCGCGAGTAAAACCATTTTTCTTTCTTTCCAGGTCGAGACGACCTGCTTTGCTCACCTTTAGGGTTTTAGTTTCCACGACAGTGTCTACTTCTTCGTCCATTGCTTGATCCTCAGTTTCAAAAATGATCTTTGATGGCATTTCTCTTCCCTGTTGGAAACCCTCAGCGTAGACACAGGTAAAACCCACGGGCACGCGGACGGAAAGGAACGCGCAGGGCGGCGCAACGACGCGTGTTCGCGATCCGGGTACAGAAATAGACCTCATAGACACTACAGTATATGCAGTCTCCGGATAAGCAAAAGACAAGAAAGAATATTAGTAACAATTTTCTTACGAACGTGAAATAATTACAGCATAATCACAACGAATTATAACAATGAAAACAAAATCAAATGTTAGGTAAAAAATATGTTCGGATCTCAAGAGGGAAAACAAATCTTAGAATCAAGTAACTGAAATGGTGAAAAAAGTAGCCAAACAGCCCTAACAGTATTTAATTGAATTTAATCACAACCACATCAACATACTTCATATAGAGTCTGTAGTAGTTTCACATTGTACACTGTCTATTAAGCCTATCAGTATTTTTATTCGTCTTTAGGCATGAAAAGATGAATAAAAATACTGATTGAGGTTGTCATAATTCATGCATGATGGGGTTAAATAACAATAATTGCAATGAAACACGTCATACATCTATAGTAATATTAAATAACCAGTGGGTGGCAGGGTATGGAGTTACACATCAGTGTCCAATGTAGTGGTTTATGTGCAAGTATACCATCAACACTGACACAAATGCAAGAAAACATCCTTTGAATAGCTGTCCACTGTAGTGACCACTATGCATGAAAGGGTTAATGGCTGATAACAAGTAAACAGGTTAAAGGACTTGTCACATAATGATCCAATGCAGCTCATTTTGTTTTACTACAACATTCATGCATGTTCTGTAAAGCCAATCCCTCGTGTTGTCGCCTCTACAAACAATATTTATTATAAAATTGGGTTTGGAAAGTGAAGTCTTATTTTTTGCAAATGCTGAATTTATTTAACAGCAAGCAGGAGGTGACAGCCCTGGTTGCAAAAGCCAAGACGGTTTTTATAAAGTAATAAAGTAATAACTTCTACCTTCGGCTATAACTTCAGTTTAGCTATAGTTAAAGTCTTCTTAAGTGGAGCATGTGCAAGTTATGATCCTGTTTAGGGTAAAACAGACAATAAAACAGGGTGTTTTAGGACATGACAACTTTGTCATTGAGAGATTGCTACTCCTGGGCAAAGAAAATAATGAAAATGAAAATAATTATAAATTGAAGGAAAGATGTGAAGGAGAATTAATAATTAGGCTCCTTAGGAAAAGAAAACTGTGGTGCTCAAAAATGCACACTACCGGCACATATGGGCCTGCTGTGTTCAAAGACCAGTTTTGTGAAGAGGAACTACAAAAATCAAATCCTCAAGATCATTATTCAGCTCCACTGTTTTGAAGAGCTAAATAAATATGGATATCTCAGTGGAAAATAAAACTTCTTTGCTGAGGTTGACATAAAAAAAGACAAAAACTTGGTTGTTACAACAGTGAAGCAAGTATAAGTCATTTTTTGTCTTCAACTTTCAGTTTATTTAAATATAGCCATCTTTTTGATCAGTATTATGGTACAGACTGTTTCACACAGAGTAATCACCTTATTCCAAGCAGATTTTAAGATACTAGTATACTGTTCACAGATTGCATGTTTGTCTAACAAATGTTTACATTTTCAAAAGATATATTTTAATATTTTGTACAGCTTTTTTTTTTTTTTATCCCTACTGGGAGAATATCCTGTGTCCTGGTAGGCAGGGTTAACCCACTGTGTGTTCTTGCACTGGAAGGAGAAACCGGAGTAATCATGTGGAGATTATATAAACAGAAGGACCTTCCGTGGTTCTGAAGCAGAAAAAGCAGCAGTAATTTACACTTTGATTTGCATTG
Organism: Simochromis diagramma; assembly: GCF_900408965.1. Lineage (NCBI taxonomy): Eukaryota > Metazoa > Chordata > Actinopteri > Cichliformes > Cichlidae > Simochromis > Simochromis diagramma. The sequence goes on along the minus strand of NW_024387414.1, from coordinate 14,637,248 downwards.
CTTGCCAGTCATTTGTCACTTTGCTTTGTATGAACAATTACAATAGAGAGAAGAGGCCATTTTTGAAGATTAATTGTGACCTCTTACAAGTGTGATGAATAAAATGGTGAAAGACAAGCACTTATTTGTCAATTCTTTATCAGAGAAATTTTCACTACACCAGTATCGTGTTGCCAGAAACTACAGGATCCAGTCAAGAGTCCACTGGCGGAGATACCCAGTTTTACAGAGGCAGTTTTTAATGTTCTAGAAAATCAGATGCAGAAGGCCTTTATATATCCTGTCTTGGTCTCACAGTGTGCTCAGTTAAATATTTAAATTGACTTCTGGACCATCAGTTTTAAGAGATGCACTCTGAAAAAAAGAATAAAACTGCAGTAGTTTTCTTCTCTGTGCATTTTATTCCTATGGCTTTGTCCGTCTTATTTCATGCAGCTTCTTTATGACAATACCAACAAACTGAGGTCCCACTTAACTTAGTTTAGTCTATGTTAACCTGTGCTTTTAAAGGTGAGAAGAGGTGCAGTTCGATCTGACAGTACCCTAAAAAATAACCACAGACTTGACATGTTTCCTAGCAGAGCTAGAGCCAACAGTTTGATCGGGTTTGGTTTTCCTCTCATTTTGGGGGAGTTAAGTATTTCCAACTGTGCTGCTCTACTTCACTACAACTCATTATTAAGGGAATGAGCATAAACAAACAAAAACCCATATAATTTATGTCTCTTGAGCCCAATAATGCCAAAAGTAGGGCTTCAGTGGACTGCAGCACTTGCAAGAAAATATTGTTCTCTTTGGTAACTCCTTAAACGCAAGACAAGTGCTCCTAAAGAAGAATTTAATGAACACAAACATGTAAAAAATAAAGATGATCATGTTATCATATCTATAGCAGACTTACACAAATAACACCGTGTGTCTTCATAGGACCCTTTATATCTACCCAGGAAATACCATCTCATTCTTCAGGTAAGTGAAGTGAGAATTGTGCAGCACAGAGCTATAATTTAATAAAACAAACACCCAGCAGGCAATGCAATATTTTAAAATGAAGCTGCACACTGAAATGTATTCATTACTGCTGCCACTGCCGAATCATCCCATGAATTTGATCAATTCTTAGAAACTGTTTAACAATTTGCTGTTATATATTTTATCAGTGACATCTTGTCATATATTAAAAAATACTGTTTCCTTTTTTAGCTTTTGCAGCTCATATAATGATAACCCCAAGCCAGATGTGAAGCAGCTCAGCAAGAATAAAGATATGAAGCATCGCTCAGGCAATTGCAGATGGAAGATTGGAGACCTCATAATGCAAAGTAGATGAGAATCCAGAGTGTTAATAGCTGGTTGACGTACACTTGACATCCATTGTGTTGCTGTAAAGAAAATCTACATAAAGTGCTCTACCATTGTTAAATCAGGCAGTAAAATGTCTCATAAATGTATAATATGGCAACAAAACAAAAACTGGTGCACCTCTGCTGCTGGTTTACCCTTATTACAGGTTTGCACTCCACACAGTAACTACGCTCTCATGCATCTGCACACGCTGGATTCAGCTTTGCCAGTTAAACACCCTGCTACCACAATACCCCTGCATGTGTACATGGCTGGAACTTAATCTTTGCTGGGGAGGGCTTTAAACTCCCAAATCCCTGCACAGGAATTGACAGCTGCAGTGACTGATAAAAACTTCAATCCATACGTGATAAACAGACAGCACAGTTTTAAAGCCATGATAATTTTAGAAACAGAGCACAGAGTTCTTTTGACACAGCAGCCTCACAAGATAATAATGGAAATGTTTCCCCTAATGCAGTTACAGTTGTGTTTTTTCCTTGTATTTATCTATTCCTGTTGTTTATAGATCGCTCGGTGGGAATCCTGCATCTGAGGTATATGCTGGAACTCCTCCACTGGATATGGCCAACATACTCCTGCCTTTTGAATACACAGTGGCAGGCTTTTAAGGTTTTCAAGAGTTTAGCCAATTTTTTATTTCCAGGGTGCCATATAACTTTTTAATGAAATCTTGTATAAGCCTCTGACCAAATGAAACACTTCATTGGAACAATAAATTGAAATTAAATAATTGTTTTTCTTTGCCACCATGGCGTTAGGCTTATATATTATTAAAAATACAAAAGTGTCGGTTTAGATTTTCTACTTGATTTGGCCGAGTGAAGGGTAGTCATTTAGCTACAATTTTGTTCTGTATACACTCAACAGCCACTGTATAGGTACATCTTGGCTTGGATTGTGGCATCTGTATGTCACTATTGTGTTAATGTGGACCAACAAGACCCGAGGAATGTTACCAGCACCTTGTTGAATCTATGCATGAACACTGAAGCCAGTTCTGAAGGCAAAAGGAGATCCAACCCCAAACTAGCAAGTTGTAACTAATAAAGTAGCCACTGAAGGTATTATTGTAAATGTTGCTAGAAGATGCATAATTCATTTGTTTCTTTAGGAATTTTTTTTATTTTTATTTTTTGTAATCACTTTAGTTTCAACTTGGTAAAGGCGAGATCTCTGTTGTCTATCTTCCCAGTGCAAACTGCTTGCACAATGTGGTACTTAGCACGATGAAATGTGCCACCATCAGTACTGACAAGCAGTTTAGCCACACGCAGCAAGAAAAGCAATAATTTTTCTAGTTTTCTAGTTATAGCACCTGATGCTTTAAACTCTTTCTTGCCCAGTTTTGTCACAATGTACACAGATTGTACAAAAAAGGGAAAAAAATAAGCAGGTTTAATGAACAGGTGTGTAATCACTCTCTGAGATATATAAAAAACTTTACATTATGTAAATGTTTAAATATTAGTTATTGGACATTCTATACAGGCTTTTCTGTGATTTATGTAATTTCACACTGTGTTTGACATGTTTTCAGATCCATAATGAGGCAGATTATGTTTTATGATGGACAGTCTCTTCCATAACTGTTTTGAAGCTGAGTCACTCAGTCGGCTGTCTGCTGTTCTTCATCGTGGCCACTGCAAGGTTTGAATTTCTTTTCCTGCATCATATGTACCTCAGGTTTATGGAAGTTGTTATTTATGTTGTTTTGTTCATGGTTTCACCTTCTATACTATGTATGATTTACCGTATCATTGTTTACCCCGATGTTCTAAAGATAATCCAAGGCTATGCTTTAATGTATAGCAAAGGCCTTTAAACATTTTTATGCTTCAGTGATAGTCATGGAAAGAAACAATATGCTTTTGGGCAGTCTGTCTGTCCAACCACTGACCATAAGAATAACCACATACTTATTATGAAAAAACTTTACACGAGCGTCCAGTAACAATGCATCATGAAGTGATGACATTTCATATCCAATGTCTTGAGTCTGACACAGTAATAAACCACAATATGTCTGGTAAACTCAACTTAACCCAGACCTTCCCAAAGTGTGGGGCCCGCCCCCTAGGGGGGGCGCAGAGCCATTGCAGGGGGGGCGTGGTATGAAAAGGGGCGGGGGGCTAAACGCTTGGACATTGCTAGCACGGGGCACCCACAGAAACGCAAAGCAGGAGATGAAGCATTGCTGAATATGTTTCCAAACCAACTTCATTCTAAGCCAAAGACTAGAAAATATGGTGAAGCATATCTTCCCTTTGGTTTCACCTGCACAAGTGCCGAGGTAGGTCTCCCCTGCAGAATTGGTTTTCCCTTCGTCAGGAGCGCTGGGCTGTTCAAATCAGGACAAACAGTATCCCACAGTTGTTTATGTTTTTAAACCCATTTCGCACAGAGCAGCAGTTTTTGAAAAATGCATTGATAGCAATGTTGAATATTATTACACATGAAAAAAAAAACAACTACAGTAAAATAATCACATCGTGACGCCTCTGCCTTTGAAAATGGAGGAACAGTAACTGCGTGTGTATATGTAAGCATGTAAAACCTGAAGATAGTCAGATTAACAGTATTTTGTCTCTATCTGCCATTCTGCAATTAATCTCATGTAAACAACGTGTGCACAGCGTGACGTGAAAAAAGGCACATACCTTTGACATTGCGTGAGGAACTCTGTATTCCTCGTCCACACGTAAACGGAAAAAAGGAGTTTTAAAAAAATCTCAGTTGTCGGTGATTCGAAACGCCGTTTACGTGTGGACGAAACAGCTGCGTTTTCGAAAATACCGGTGTAGGTGTGGACGTAGCCTAAAAGAGTTAGTAGTTTATTTTATTACTACCTATAATTTATTGCAGATTACTTGTATTTGCTTAATTGTTTACTAAATGTTTGAGGTGTGAAAGAAACCGCAATGGAGCAAAATATGGGTGTGTGGTTGGAGGATGTGTTTGTGCGTGCGCGTGCGCGCGTGCACGCGTCGGAAGGGGGGCGAACATTTTTAGCAAATATTTTGGGAACCACTAACTTAACCTGAGGCATACTTCATACTTCCCAGTTCAAGGTCTACTAGTGATGGGATTTCTGGCTCTTTTTAGAGAACCGGCTCTTTCGGCTCCGATCCGGCTCTTCAGGTTGTTTTGTTGCTTTAATTAATTTATTATTAACAATAATATAAAATTATGCACAAAAGGAATTACTAATGTAAAAAAAATGGTTTTATTTATATATGTTTATATATAAATATATGCGGTGGCCCCTAGAGACAAAACACGTATAAACTCCAAAAAGCACATACAAACTCCAAAACACATTTCTAGCATGAACTGAACTTCCAAAACAGAGCTACCTAGATCACTTAAATTACACAATTGAAAGCATGAAAGCATATGTGTATTGTTTGTGTATTTATACACAAGCATTCATATATAGTCAAAAAATAATAATAATAATAATAATAAAAAAAAGTTCATTTACCTGTTATTACCACACACCAAATCCGGTCGTTGGTACTTGCTGGCTTGTGTAGCCACTAGGTAACAAAAGCTCAACACTGCCCCTAGCATCCTGGAGCACTTCTGTTGTCTTTTGTACGTGTCTTGAGTTTTTATGTGTTTTGGAGTTTGTACGTGCTTCAGAGTTTGTACGTGTTTTTTCGTGTTTTGGAGTTTGTACGTGTTTTGGAGTTTGTACGTGCTTTGGAGTTTGTATGTGCTGTAGGGGCCACCGTAAATATACTTTTATTTATTCACTCCACATAAAATGTAATTAATAAATCATAACACAAAAATCAACTATTCACATTTCAACTTTTAACTATTTAAATTTTCAGCTTTTTCCTTTTATAAATTTAAAGTGAAACAACACAAAACACTGCAAACCACAACACAATTAAATATAAATTATAATGTGAAAACTAAAAAGAACATGCATATTCTCTGTCATATGGACCTGCATGACTAACTTTCTGAATCCTTTATCATCTGCAACTGAAAATAGTTGTGGATGATTACTATACCTTTCTAATGTGACGTTGTTGTCCCTGGCTCTCTTTCTCTCTCTCTCTCCCTCCTGCTCTGTTCCTGTGCTACTGAGTGTAACTACCGCCCCTCCCCCTCTTCCCAGCGTAAAGCACAAGGCTCCCATGCTGAGTGAAGCGGGAAAAAAGTGCGAGAGAGAGGGTGAGAGAAAGAAAAAAAAAAAAAAAAAAAAAAAACCAAAAAACCCACGGCTCGCGAATAAGGAGCCGGCTCGTTTCGTTCGCGACCGACCCATCACTAAGGTCTACATCTCTCCTGGTGAAGGAAACTGTTATTGCATTGCAGCTGTCTGGGGTGAATACTTGAGGGCATGCACATTCTTCTCAAGTACCAAAACCCATTTTTTATTTGAATTAGACCTTTAAAGGACAAAAAAGATTTGCCTTCAAAACATTGCCTGTTTTTTTTAAATAAAAATAAACATAGTTCCTATTACATTTACAGCAATAATTTATCTGTTGCTTCCTCTTGTAATTTCTCAGAAACTGTGAAAAAACTGTTCAAACTGTTACAGAGGAGGACAAGAATCAGTGTGGTAGATAGAGTCACCTTAACATGTACAATGTCAATATTAATACTAATTTATGTGTGAAAAGAGAATCTACCTTGGAATTTCTTAACTCTCTTGACTTACACCATATCTCCACTCATACTTAAGCAGGTATAGTGAGTGCATTTTGTTTCCTCTTTTATACAAAAAGCAAACCAAGGTGCTGTCTCCAGAGGGCCTTCGATCAGACATTAAAGTCATTGGGATCTTCCAGTTGGTCAAGAGCTATGCTGAGGTGTAACTCAACCATGGACCATGATGTCAAAAATATTCAAGAACTGAAGCCAGGTGGCACCTCTTAACAGTGGGTAAATGGTTTAACAAAAGTGACTTCAAATTTAATTCAAACATTCTGAAATCAGAATTCATTACCGAGTTAATTCTTTTTTTTATTTTTATCAATTTTTTTTTTTATTATTTATGGAGGAATTTCTTCATGGTACAAGCACACAGAATCTGATTTTTCATGGCAAACTCTCTAACCTTTACTTTCTTGCTTTAAGATCATGATGTTCACATACTGCCCCCTGGTGTTGTTTGAGTGCACCAACCTAATCATGAATCTAGACAACAGATAGTGTCCCCTGACTCATCACAGCAGGAAAAGCACGAGTCAGTCTCTCAGTAAGCCACGACAATGATCCAGCATGTACAACAGCAGGACCTCCCCCACAGTGGGATGCTGGCATTACTAACGTACCATGAGTCAAATTGTTTTAATTCTATACACTGTGCACATTAAATAATGAGTTCATTGACCAAACTGGAGCTTATGTTTGATGTGTGATTGACAATGCCATTTCTGCTTTATGTACAAAGGTGCCCCTGAAAATGAATAACAAATTAATTATGATTACATTAAAAACAGGAAAAGGAAAAGTATCAGAGTATGTGTGCAGCATGTGCAATATTTGCATGTGTGCTTTTTACATTAATGTACGTGTAACAAAAATACTGCAAAAGATTAGTTTATGTCTGGATTCAGACTCATAAATCTTGACAGATAGAGCAGATTTGAGGTTTTAATGAGAGAAATATATTTTAATGTGAATTGTGATTTTTTTATTTTTTTTTTGATGATTGTAAATTCAAGTAAAGATAAAAACTATTATTTAAATTCAAGTGGAAATCAGCGGATGTGTTTCCGTTAGGATATTTTAAAAACAACACCTGTGCATTTTTGTCATCCTGGACCAATTTTAACACACCAGCACTATGTGCTATGAAGGTTTTCAAAACATTGCCTGATTACGGCTGCTGCTGCTCATTTTTCTGTGCTCAAAACTAAATTGCTAAAACTAAACTAGTGATGAAAACCGGGTTTGGTGGACAAGTGCAACATCTTGTTCCATATGTATTCGGTTTAATGTCGAGAAAATGCACTTAATTAATAAAAGAAAAATTATATAATTCAAGATCATAACACAACCATATGTCTACAGCAGACATATAATACACATTTAGGCTTGTCCCAAACTTTGGCTGCATTCACAATGAAGGAGGCAACCAATTTTTTTTTTTTTTTACATATTTGAATGAATATTGCAATTTTTTTTTTCTTTTTTAAAATTCTGATTAGGGTTACTTTCATATGCATCTAAATCAGATACAGGTTAGATCTTCTACAACGTGACTCCAGTGTGAACTTCTACATCATTCAAAATAAACCAATCCCTCTTGAGGAGGTGTGTGTGTCAGAACTGAGAGCGTTGGTTCTAGAGTCCCGTGAAGATACTGACAGATGTAGTTTCAAAATCAGTTAAAGGTGAGCCTTAGCCATTTCGGAAGAATTCTGTTTGTGAATTCTGCCTTTCACATTATACTACTTCTGGTTACTTTACATTCACCCAAATCTCCACAGAGAAGAGGAAGCTGTTTTATCATGAAACTCCTAACTAAGAAGATGTCGTTATTTTTTTTTTTTTTTATTAGAAATAGCTGGCTTCTACTGCATATCACCTTGAAACAGTACTAAATAAAAATGTAAACGCTAAACTCAGTTACCTCCATGTTTACCTCATAAACTAACTGATGTCGCCAAAAACGTGCGCCCCCCCCCGGGAGGTTATACTTATTTTTTGTTACTGAAAAAGTTGAAGCATCTAAAGTATATCTGTCTCTGATATCCTCTCTGACTTACACATGTTTACACCAACATCTTTGCTAACTATATTTTGGTAGTCTAAAGTTCTAGAGGTCAGATGCCGTCTTCCAGCGATTCCTAAAGCGTCAGCCAACCTTTACACGGGACTGGAGAAAGGCACATTCACCACTTTTTTTTAGTTACTTCGCCTTACCTGGAGTAATAGTTCTGATCTGATCTTATAATGTTTATTTATTTATTTATTTGCCATAGTGGGCGTTGGTTTTAACAGGAGTGCCGGTCTCCAGTGATTGGTTGTTATGCTGGGCAGCACCCAGCCGTCTGAGGTCGAGCTACGTATTTACGTCAGCGTCGTAAAACGTAATTTTATTGGTTGGAAATTTGACCGTCCTCTGAGCGGATCTCCCAGTCGCCCTTCAGCCGACAGAAAGAAACATAAAGATCACTCTTCTCGCCTAAGACAGACACCAGCCTAACGTGAAACCATGGCAGGGACGATTGCACGGAAAGCTATTGAACACTTGAAGAGCAAGGAGTTCAGGGACTACTTGATGAGGTCTGTGTCAGAAGCCGGAACATTTCTCTGTTAGCACGGCAGCTAAGCTAGTCATGCAGCGTTACCTAACGTTCACCTGCCCTAACTAAAGTTATAACAAAATTTTAATGAACATTTTAAACAGTTTGTTTTTCTTTTGATATCTCTCTTCATGCATAGTTTTGTACTTCGTTTTAAGTTGGTTTGTTTTCAAGAGCGACCATGTCTCCCGTGTTTTCTCCACATTATCAGCTTGATTGTTAACTTATAAGGAAGCCACTAAAACAAACAGGTAACCTAGAAAGTGGGCCGAACCCTGACGGTGAAACAACGTTAGCTTCTTAAGATGGTGGTGAACTGCTTTAAAAGTCTGAATCTGCGTCAAAAGCTGGCGGAGAAATTTGCTCCTGCTACTTGTCAAGATATTGGTAAATGTGTAAGTGTGTTTACATGCCACATATTAGCCACAGGTCTGAAATTTGGAGTAAAGGCCAAATTTTGGCATCTTTGGTCAGCATTGTTTGCGTTTGTCACAAATATACACAGTTGTTATCACTGTTATTTGAAGAGCTTTGCCTGTTTTAACACTTTAAAACCATCGATGGGCAAGCGTTATGACGTCTGGTGTATACTTGTGCAATATCTGTTTTAAATCAAAACTACTGTGTGTTTGCAGTCTGCACAAACGAGTTTTACTGCTTACTTTTGTTAGGGACTTGCGGGTGTTAAAATGCTACCTCGTTCATTATATCCTTACTAAGAAATGCAAAATTATATTGACATTTGCTACCTACTTGAAGTTGTAATGATGTGTGAAAGACATCGTGTCTTTGTGACTTATCTTTATTTGTTTTCTTTTTTATGTGGAACTGAAAAAAAATAAAACAAACGCCAAACAGCACAGTAAGTTACCATCTTTTCTGTTAGTATATCCTTTTCTGTGACAGGCTGTAGTTTTAACTGTACCTTACTATTTATTGATCTTGTATGTCATATACAGGGTTAACTTAAAAAATATGACACTGAGTTTTTAGATCCTTATCTTACGGTTATGTCTGGCTTTAAGTGCACAAGCTTGACTGATTCACATATAGTTAAAACAATGAGTCTGTGCTACCTTGTCCAGCAGAAGGTTTTTTTTGTTTTTGTTGTTTTTGCATTTTCTGTCCATTTGTTAAATTAAAATGAATTTTGTGCTTGAAAGAGTTAAAGCCCACTTTAGAAAAAGTGGTTGAAGAAAAAAATATTATGCTAGTTTTAATTATTTCTCCTGCTTGTGGTGGTCGAAAAGTCTTGTTTAATAGATTTAGGCTTATTTTTTCTTTTTCCTTTTTCTGCTTTTATCCTTTTGATGTAATTTATTAGTAACTGTATCTTCTCTACATTGACATGACTGTTGTGACTTTTTGCAGCATTTCTGGGGTCCTGTAGCAAACTGGGGTCTTCCTATCGCTGCCATCACAGATATGAAGAAGAGCCCTGAAATTATCAGTGGCAGAATGACCTTTGGTAAGATGGTCACAGATACATCCAGTATACATGCAGTATTCTAATAATTTTTTAGTTAGTATTGATATATTTTGGGCTGTGAGTGGTTCTTTTATCTCAAGGCTACTAAGAAGGCTTTGAGAGAAGCCGTGATGTCTGCACTGGTCTATTGATTTGTTTTAAGATTTTCTTTGATCTCCATACTTTCCTGTTAAGATGTTCAAGAGTCTTATATAAAGACTTAACGTTAGAGCTGTAGTAGGTATATAAGAAAATATGGTTCTATTAAATGTATGGTTTCTCTCCTCAGCTCTGTGCTGTTATTCGCTGCTGTTCATGAGGTTTGCCTACAAAGTGCAACCCCGCAACTGGCTACTGTTCGCTTGCCATTTGACCAATGAGTCAGCCCAACTGATCCAGGGTAGCCGTCTCATCAAATACAAGTAAGAAACTTTTCTGTTCTGGGGTTGGTTTCTTTTAAAGGACATTCTAATTTTCAATCACCTGTTCATAGAAGATCATAACTCTGCAAGATATGAGGACTGTGTTTTTGGCAAAGTCTGTGCACATGATGTCACATATCAGGACTCTGATTCAAGAGCCCTGGTTCAAATTCTGACTGAGGGTACAGCTTTTGTTTACTTTGGCTATTTTCCCACTGTGACCTTTAACCCAGATCAGTATTTCATCATTTAACTGCAGTGCTTTAGATTTTAGCAAACAAAAACCCCCAACAACATTAGATATGATAATAGAAACATTAATGCCTTACGTTTCTGTATTTCAGCATGGAGAAGAAGATGGGCTCTTAGTCCCTGATGCAGATGGACTCCAGAGTGGCACTGTGCTGCTTCAACACTCACCTAAACCTTGAAATCTTGTCTCTGAACTTATCTAATTAGTAAACTGCTGCACTTCCGTTCTTTTTAGTAAAAAACCAAACTTGACGTTATCATGATTTGCACCTTAAGTTTCAGCCACTTTACTAAAAACAGGGATTAAAAACGGATGCTTTGCTCTATAAATTAAGGTCAATTGGTGTGAATAATTATTATAATTTTTATTTTATTTTTTATTTTTTTGGCAACATTCAATATGACGCACCAAAATATAATGTGGAAGAATGTACACAAGGCTAAGCAGCCTGACAGTAAGATGTCTTGCACCCAAGATCTACTTGCTTTGGCACACTTTTAAACAAAACAAACAATTATTTGTCTAATATTGGCAAACTTGAGGTCACGCTTTTGAAATGTGGTTTTTTTTTTTTGTTTTGTTTTTTCTTTTGTTAAATTCAGAACACACAGGGGTTAAGCTGTTTGTCTTTTGAGTTGGAAGTTATTCTGTAAATTGTATATATGAGTATATCTGTGGGGAAACTTGTCAAACTAGCTTCCCACAAGTGTCAAAATACATTCAAACAAATGTTTAAAACAAAATCAATAGTTGCATCTTTTCATGTGGTGAAACTGTCCACGTTATAAAGCAGTATATTCATGGTACAAACTCAGACTGGCTAGATTATCATCTGGCATGACCAGACAAGAGGAGCTGCTGCTTCTGCCGGTGCTTTTCAAACATGCACTGTGTGTTATTATGTGTCATTCCCATTAATTTATTGTCACTGAATAATTCACGTTATTTTCCCTGATTAATATTTGGATTCTATAAGTTTGTTAAAATAAACTGACTATGACAAAATTGATTTATTCTCTGAGTTTTGTTTGTTTTACTTTGACTTGGAACTTTTTGTTTGTCTCAGTCATGTCCTCTGTCACTCTTGGTGATCCAGTGACATTTAATTGCATCAGATATTTCTGCTATGGAAAAGTCGAGAAGTCACCTTTCTGTATTTACACTCAGCATTGCCACTGTTGAATAAACAGAAGACACTTTTTTTTTTTTTTTTTCCCGCAAAGATAGAAAGTACAAATCAGAATAACTGAATTCTTTATGACTTTTTGTTCACATGTACACCCAAGGCTTTCAGTGAAAACAGTTGATATATATGATATATACTATATTAAGCAATAACATTTTGTCCATATTTAATGCTGAACAAATAGCTTGTTTGCACTATAATAACCAGTGGTTGAAGAGGCACTCTGATCTTTTAGTTCCATTTTTTTATTGGTACCAAATTAAAACATACCCCTCAAGGCAATTTATATTATATGATAAAGACTCTACAATAATGCGGAGAAAATCTCAGCAATCAAATGAACCATTATGAGCAAGCACTTGTTGACAATGGGAAGGAAACATTTCCTTTTAACATTAAGAAACCGCCTGCATAAATAGGTGAAAGCAGTCCTACATCAGGAACGGATCTAGACTGGTGGCATGTGCCACCCTAAAATGATCCCTTGCTGCCCTAGTTTTGCATATGACAGTGCTGTTTATTAAAATAAGACAGCATTAACACTTTGAGCCTGTTTATTGTTTATTGATCTTTTGTATGTATTATGCTTGATGTGTGTTATTCTTGTTGGCCATAAACAGGAGTGCAAAGTTGTGTTTCACCTCATGTGAATGTGCTAATGTGACAGCAAAATCCTTGTTTCTTTTAAAATGATTAAAGTGAAGTGACCTTTTGATTTGACCATAACTGTAACTAAAATCTAAAGCTGCAATAGAACTCCGAAATGTAGGCAAGCAATGCTTTTAATGGAGTAAAACAGGAATAACTCAGAGGAAGGAAGGAAACTCACATGGCCAGAGAGAGCAACCTCCGGTAGATGGCAGCAACACAGTAAGAAGCACGCAGCTGCGCCAGAACGCCGAAGAGGACCAACATGGCGTCCTTCAACAGCAACGAATGGAGAGCTATCTGCGACAAATTCACGAACGCCCAAAATCTCACAGAAATAGAATCACGAAACGACCCAGAAAATGACCCCTTCCGCTCTAAATACAAAGCCAGGGAGCTTCTCAGAGAAATATACTGCTCGCTGAAGAATTTTGAAGCGGGCGAAGGTGAAGAGGAGGGCGGCGGAGAGAGCGGCGACCAACGGCCGACAGAGCAGCCGGTGGATGGGCAGAGAGAGGACCTGTTCGGCCAGGGCTTCAGCGGTGATTCACCAGCCGGGTTGCGGGCCGCAAAACTCGGAGCTGTGGAATACTACCTGGGCGTCAACCATGTGGACACGGAGGAGCTTCCAGCCGGGCAGGAGCACCTAATGAACTGCATGAAGCTGCTGGAGAGATGCAGAGTGTCGTCCCCGAATGTGTCCCTGTTTATCCACGTTAGGGTAACGTTGATCGTTTCTTTCTTACAATAATACAAAGCTGCTATTTAAAACACATAAATAAATAAAAATGACACTACATACAGAAGTTATGGTATGATCACTGATAAGAATATGTATTAACCCTGTGACATGTGATTATAATGCTATGGATGATTTTTGAAAACACTCCATCAGAGTGTTTGTGAAGCGTTATAAATAAAGCACTGCTACATTTTTTTAAGAGTCACACCGCTATAGTAGGAGCATCAGATGATGCATGATCATTTGATGCTCATGTCTTGTCTCCTTGTGTTTTCAGAACCAGCTGGGTATCCTCTGGGCAGGCCGGGATGAGACGGAGACTGCACAGGGCTTCCTCGAAACTGCAGAATCCATCTATCAACGTTACATGAAGGAGGCAAGGCTGATTTCCTGAATAAAAGTTTATTTTTGAAAAAATGAGGACTGATTGAAATATTAGTTTTCAGGAAGGTAATACTGCCCCCACAGTATGGCTGCAATCACAATTGGTAAATCCTCTTCATCATTTAATTTCTTCTTTTTTCAGGATGGTAGTCCTCCCACTGATATGACAGAGTACTTTGCTGCTGAGGAGAGCCTGCTGACTCACCAGGAAAGGATTAAGAGGTAACTTCCACAGCAGATTTCCAGGTTATTGCTATTTCCTTGCTTTTATTTAGTCCCTTTGTCTCTCTCTGCTTTCCTTGTGTATAGGTTTGAGTTGGCCTACACCCATACCATGTACTACCTTGCTCAAGTTTATAAAAACCTGGGTGAGTATGAGATTGTTTAAGGATAATACACACACACACAAAATTACACTGATGAAACAACAAGAAAATGCATCTGACCCTTAATTTGCTATGTAAATTACTTGTAATAACTATAGTAACTATAGTTTTGTCTCTAAGGTCAAACTGAGCGTGCCGCTACCTACTGCCACACAACCCTGCAGAGACAGCTACAGTTAAATCAGTTTACTCCAATGGAGTGGGCTCTAAATGCTGCTACACTATCCCAGTATTACATCACTAAGGTAAGCATATAGCCAGTTTAAAGTCGTTTATAGACATTTGATCTGCAACCTAAGATATTCTGCATGTTATATAAAATGCTTTTTCTTTTAAAAGTGCTGCATGCAGTATTCACAACCACTAGATGTCACATAAGAGTTACTTAGAATGTCACAGATGATGGCAACAAGAGTAAAGAGGGAGGTTTAACAAGATGGTAGTGAGACCTGCTGTGTTTGGAGCTGATGGCAGTGCCGAGTGGAAGATGCTCAGATTTTCATCAGCAGTATGGACATGATTAGAAATTAATATAATATAGGTTTGAGTTAGAGAGGCAAGATTGAGATGCTTTGGACACGTGCAGGACATCTTAATTTATTGATTTATAAATGGTGTAGATGAAAATCTAATTTTTTAGCGTCCTGGTTTGGACGCCGCCATCTTGTTTATAAAGTGCAGGGTGGGAAGTCACGCTTGTCTCTTAAGAGTTAAAATAATCTGCAAAGCTCTATCAAAGAGATTAGAGAAAATAACCCCCCTCTTAATTCATCCTGACCAAACTGGTTTCATAAAAGGTCGGCACTCCTCAACAAACACTCGTAGATTACTTAATTTAGTAGACTACTCATACAATAAAAACATCGAAACCATAATATTATCTCGAGATGCAGAAAAAGCATTTGACAGAGTTAACTGGAAATTTTTATTCGCAACTCTACACAAATTTGGTTTTGGAAACTCTTTCATAAACTGGATAAGAATATTATACAATTCCCCAACAGCTCGTATCAGAACAAATGACCAGACATCCTCCAGCTTCTGTCTCCTGAGGGGCAACAGACAGGGATGCCCACTCTCCCCTTCACTGTTTGGAATTTTTATCGAACCTCTAGCAGCAGCATTTAGACAGGTTACAACAATTAAGGGCATAAAATGTAAGAACATAGAACATAAAATCAGTCTCTATGCGGATGATGTGTTGCTTTTTCTGCAAAACACACAAACCAACCTCTCTGAGGTAATTACTCTAATAAACTGGTTTTCAAGAGTTTCAGATTATTCAATTAACTGGCCAAAATCTACAGTTCTCCCCATTAACTGCTCCTTCCATAATTCTTCCTCTGCCCCACTACAATCCGGAAATATTAAATATTTAGGTATTAATGTTTCTCCTAAGCTTTCAGACTTAACTAAATTAAACCACATCCCACTTCTAAAGAAAGTAGAAGGCGATCTGACTAGATGGAAATCTTTACCCATATCACTCATGGGAAGGGTCGCCACTATAAAAATGATGATCTTGCCAAAAATAAATTACTTATTTTTGATGATCCCTAACAAACCATCACAAGATTGGTTCAGATCTCTGGATTCATATATTTCCAAATTCCTTTGGAAAGATAAACCCCCGCGTATCAGCTTAAAAACGCTACAAAGAACCAAGGATAGAGGAGGATTAGATCTGCCTAATTTTCACCAATACTTCTTAGCCAACAGGCTTCAGTTCATCTCAGAATGGTCAAAACATACCTCCTTAGATGAACCCTGGCTAGATGTTGAACAGGCACTATGCAAGGATCTAGAGATTTCAGACCTACCATTTATTAGCTCAAACATCAAAAGACATGAATGCTTTAAAAGTATCAACATCAGCTTCTCTCTGACAGCATGGTGGGAGTTTCTAAAATTGACGGAGTCTTCATTAATCCCATGCAAACGTACACCTATCTGGAATAACCCTGACATATTACAAAACAATAATATGATTAATTTCCCAGAATGGAGTTGTAAAGGAATTAAATACTTAGAACATATATTAGAGGGAACAGAATTTATTCCATTTGACAGACTAGTTGCACAATATGGGATCAACAAGAAAAGATTTTTAGAATATCAACAAATTAAATCCATAGTAAAAAAGAAATTTAACCTCAGTCAAGTTGAATTACAAACACCACCAAGTGCGGCACATTTCCTTACTCTTAAATCCCCCAAATTATTTTCTAAAATACACAGAACACTTTTTCTAAATTAGATGAATCAATATCCCTTCCTATTGCAAAGTGGGAAGCAGATTTATCAATCAGCTTAGACCAAAACTTCTGGTCTCAGGTATGCTTAAAAACCTTTAAATTGATTAAAAATCCCAGTCTGCAATTAATACAATACAAAATACTACATAGAGTGCACTATACAGGTCATCGGATGTTCAAGATGGGCTTTACATCTTCCAACAACTGCTCACACTGTCAAGGCAATACACCAGACAATTACATTCACGCTCTTTGGTTCTGTCCACCAGTGCAGAAGTTTTGGCGCGAGATATGTGAAGACTTATCAAAGTGTCTGAAATGTAACATTCCAACTTCCCCCTTAGTGTGTTTGTTGGGCAGCTTAGATAATGTCACTTCAGAAAAGAATATAGCCCATATGGTTTTCACTGCCCTATGCATAGCCAAGAAAACAGTCCTCATGAACTGGAAAAATAAAAACAATCTTAATTCTAACCAATATAGAAATTATCTATTAGATTACATTAGTCTTGATACAGCCTCTGCCACCACATCCGATCAATTGCTCTGGGCTCCTTTGATCAGCTCCATCACCTAGTGGGGGTGGGGGGTCATAGTTTGGTCCCGCCTTCACTGTTGTGATTGGTGTGGGGGTAGGGACAGGCTTAGGGCGTCGGGGGGTTCCCCGGAGGGATCTTCCTTGGGGGGCTCATGCGGTCATGTCCGGTTGGGGGCTCTTTTGGCTCTCGGGTGACTGTTTCCTCGTGGCTGCGTGCAGCGGGGCTAGGGGAGGGTCTGTGCTGACGGACGTGGGTTACTGACCTGGTAGCCTGTCTGCCCCTGGGTGGGTCCGGGATGGGCGTGAGGTTCTGGGGGCGCTCCGTCTCTGGGCTGGGGCCCTGGCCGGGCCTCGGGGCCTTGGGTCCTGGTTTGTGTGTTGCCGGGGTTGTGGGCGGGTGGGTGCATGGGAGCCCATCCCTGGCGCAGGGTGCCGCCGGTGCGTCGAGCCACCTGGGGGGCTCTTCAACTGGTGGGGGAGATTGTCACACCTTGCAGGAGCTTTCCTCTCCTCAGGAACTCTCTCTGCAGGAGGGGGAGATACAGGAGAGGTGGAGGAAGATCTCAGCCTGGGCGTCTATTGTCTCATGTAGTCTGGAAGATGAGTGGATGGTGGGGTGGGTGCAGTTTTCTCTGTGGTGGGGTTAGGTGGACTGTCCCGGGCTCTGTGGGGCCGGGAGGCGCTGCTGCGCTGGGCCCCGGTCTGGATGGGCCTGGGCCCCCTTTCCCTGGCGGGTCGCGGAGTATGGGAGTGCCTACTGGGGTCAGCGGGGGAGCTGGCCCCAGGGAGGGGTCACCTGCCCCTCCCTTCCTTCCCTCCCCATCTCCAGCTGCCTCCCTCTCCCCGCTCCACCACAACCACCCACACACGCAGGGCCTTGGAGTAGGGGTATGTCACCAGGGTGCAGAGGAGGCTCCCCCCCCCCCCCCCTCTCTCTCCCCTTCTGGCTGCCCCTGCCTCAATTTTATCCCACAACTTAGACATTCACATTACTCACACTCTCATTACACATACATATAGGATCTTGGGGGTGGGCACGATACACGGAGTCCAAATTACCATCAGGGTGTACACCTCACCCCTGGCGTCGTTGCCCACCTCTCAATTTTGAATACACGTAGACATTGAGGGCTAGCAGGAGGGACTATGCGCTTACCTGCTGCTCTCTGGCAGGTAGCTCCATGCCCTCCTGGGTTTTAATTGCACCTTAGAACACACATGCATCAACACTACAATGAGCGGGTGGAGGGAGGTTTGGAGTCTTCTCTCACCCCCATTCTCTGCGGCCTGCTGGAGCGGGGGGGCTAGGAGGAGTTGGCCGTCCGACTGCGGTCTGGAGTGTGGGGCCTCCCTGCTGCTGCGGAGTCGGGGCGGTCTGCCTCTCCCCACCGCAGGGAAAAGGGTAACACCACCTGGGTCTGGGTGCAGTTCCCCCCTCCAGGGGCAAGGGTACCTAGACCCGGTTCGTAGAGTACGCTTGGGGAGTGTGATCGTGTGTACAGCGTCTCTTTATGTCTGTCTCCACGTTGGTTGAGTGTGGAGTAAGTGCATATGAGAGCATGAGGGTGGGAATGGATGTTTGTGTCTGTGTGTGCCTGTATGTCTGTGTCTATATGTCAGGTTGGGTATCAGACGTCACCTCTCTGGGGACATCTCAGGCCCTCCAAGGTTTGGAGGCCTATCTCCACCCACCACCACTTCCCCTGCCAGTGGCGGACTCCCTCAGGTGTCGGTGCGTTGGTGGTTCTTTGTGTCTGGGGGTGGGCGTCCGGGTACACACCGGCTCACTCCTTGGCGGCCGCTTATCGGGGCCTGGAGCCTGGGGCTCGCTCGGGCCACTTCGGAGGTGGGGTGCCCCCGGCCTCTCGGCCTGGGGCTCGGTCACTCAGGCACAGCTGGCTGCCGGCGGAGCTCACGGGCGCGTCACTGCAACTCCCCCTGGCTTCTGCTCCGCGGCTGCTGAGTGAGCCCTCATCTGGGACTCTCCTCAGCTCTTACTGGGACAGTGGCGCGGCTGCCCCTCTGTTGGTCTTCCTTGGTCTCTTGTGTTCTGGGGGCCTCTGGATGTCTGGAGTTTTGATCTCCTCCATACCTGCTTCATGCCCTGGAGGACGGGGCTGTGGCTCCCCACACTCCCTAGCAGATCATTACATGGAGAAACCTTTGCAATGCAAGCATGCTGATCCACACAGGTATGCACACAGGTGTACACACGGGTATTCACAGACGCGGACTACAGCTTTCTTGGCTGCTGCCTCAAAGCACATTGTGCGCTGTCTATCTTGCGTGCTGCACAATATCGTTTATTATTTAGTATCTACTGATATCTACTGCTAGCTAGTTTATTGTGATGGTGCCGTTTTTTTTATTATGTTGCTCTTTGTTGTTTGCTTTCTCTTCTGTTTTTTTTTTTCTCCATACAGGTGACCCAGGTGTTTTTTTGTTTGTTTGTTTTTTCTTTCTTCCCCCCCTTCTCACCGTCTCTTCTCCCCTTTGGTTTTCTCTCTCTCCCTCTCTTTCTTTCATTCTCTCTCCCTGTCCTATCCCCCAGTCATGTCTGTCCCGTTTGTAGCAACTGAAAATAAAATAAATTCATAATTATAATAAAGGTCAATCAAATGGACCAATATGGCAAGGCCATGATGATCCACTTGGTAAAATAAATCCGCTTGGCATCTTTCTTGGCCTTAAGACAACAATTCTGATGGCTAAAGATCCAAACGGGACACAAAAAAATAAATAAATAAATAAACAGTACATTTGCACAATAACTGAAACTAGTCCACTGAATGAACAATGGGCTGGGAGGTCAGTTCCTTCATTAGTAATATGCAAATTGTCATGCCCATTGATCAAAAACCCCTGATCAAAGCCCATTGGTCAAAACGAAAACAATACATTCAGATGAACAGAATCAGTCTTTTAGGATTTATTTACATGACTGAGCATGCATCAAGACATTAGGAAGCTCAGCTCCTCCTGAGCAAAAAGGTGACTGTGCTCAAATATGGTTCCATGTATAGTGGCAACCAAAGTCGCAGCTACCTTAAAATGTGTCTGTACATGAAAATGGAGGAGTTTGTTCATGGCTTACATTAGTTGACACAGTATCCAAATGCAAGAATTTTGACAAAAAAGTGAAAAATAGCTCTAGTAAATAAGGAAAAAGGTCCTTTCAGATAATATGCATTTCTAGATTGATTCCTTTTGTGTTTGCAGCTTTTCTGAGTTATTTTGACAAAGAAGGCAATGTATGGTTGTTGTATTACTTTGAGGTCAAAATGCACAAGTGGCAAAACAGACTTTCAAGTACTGGTCAAGAAATGGCAACCATGTTGGAAGTGGAAGTGGACAGCCCTCAAGATGATTTCTATCGAAAACTTGCCAACATCACTTGCATTGTACAGAAAATAAAAAAGATGAATAAATTAGGATTAAAGCCTAACTCAGGTTGTGAAACTTGTGATTTTTAGTTGACAATTTATTTTCTTTTTACATCACCAAACAATTAAAGAGAAGATAAAAATGCAACACAGCATGCCATCATGCATCATGACAGTGTTCCAAGTTCCATTTGATACTTTTCCTGTCCTATCATGAATAAAATATAGGTTTATGAGGGGAAAAAAAAAAAAAAAAAAAAAGAGTTCTGTGGAAGGCTAACAGGAACTCACATACTATAGCGTACACACACAGCCAGACCAGAAGCTTGTAGTAAGAAGAAAGATTGTGTCTTATCCAGCTAATTTCAGCACTAACCCTGAGTTTTCTGCACTACAAAGGTGTTTCACTTCTTACCGGAGTAACTTGTCATGGTAGCTTATACTGTAACGTCGTCTGGAGCAGGCTAAGTTCCACATTAGAGATCAACAGCTCTAAAATCACCGTCTACTGATCAGTCAGTTCTCCAGAACATAGCGTCACCATTCCTAAAATTCCTTGGATCTCTGCAGGCAGAGTAGGTTTGGTCTAAAGTTTTTCATCACCATCTAAAGTCACTGTGTTTCTGATTCAGTAATAAATATAGATTCTTACATGCAGATTTACTGTATGTATTATTTTCTTTTGACAGGGAACAGTTTTAAAACTGTTGCATTGTTGTGTAAGCATTACTGTCTGATCCTAAAGCAGCACCCCTACACTGCCCTTGGTGACATCATATCAAGTCTATTTTTCATTTCTGCTTTTATATTTAATCTTTATTCTCAAACCCTTAAACAGTATTGAGTCTGCAGCTGAGAGAATAATGTCCAGTTTAAGCCATCCCTTACTAGAACCACTGAAAGTTCAAACTGAGTCTCACAGAAATATGCATATGTTAATTTATTGATTTAGAAAATGTATAAATGTTGTTATACTTGATTCTAATCTGCTGCTAAGTCTCTTTTACACGGACTGAATTGCAGAGTACCTTTTTGATCTGCCGAAAAAACTAAGCACATCGGCTTAATTAGGCTATAGGTCAGTAAACTTTAAGTTTCCGAGCTATAATGTGCAGCTGTCATCTAAGAAATAAACAGCACTATGAAGCCACTCGGCAACTAAAAAACAAAATGATTATTTTACTGCTCTGTGCGCTAACGATTAACTGTTAACAAATTGCTGCAACATTCATCTTTTGTTGTTTTTGCAAAAGTGTTGGATTTTACTGGGACAGTTTTTAGATTTTATTTGTTCTTTATAGCTTCTTAATCACCATTTGATAACATCTCCGCAGTAAGCAGCAGTCATAGGGACTTTTGTGGAACAAAAGTCATGTGACCTGTGAAATGTCCCTTTTAGATTAGTTCGTTGGTTAGAAAACCAAATGCAGGAGACACTGCATGTGGGTTGATAACTAGCCTCGTTTTTTAGCTCTTATCCTTATCGCCTGGCCAACTAAATTCAGATAACAGAAAAATACCCTGAATATGTTGAAATACTTCGTTATACAGGGCCCAGTTAGCCAAAAATATTGACTTGATAAGCTATCCTCTTATCTATTCTCCACTCTTTACACAGCATGGTAAAATTAAGCAGCATTAGTGGCTCACTGGTTCATATTGCGTCCACACAGCGAGCAAGTCTCCGTGTGGTGTTTCCATTATCTCCTGGTGCTTTTTCAAGGAGCTCCGATTTCTCCTGCAGACATAAAACACACCAGGTTAATGCTGCCTACCTCCACCCCGGACACCAAACGACATTCTTCATTTCAATAGCTTCACTTTCTATTTGAATAAAGATGAGTCAGTCTTCATATTTTGTAGTTGTTTGCTACTATAGAAATATCCAAGATTAAGCTTTAAAAGGAATAAATCTTGAAAGGTTTATTCTGTTCAAAGAGAATAAACCTTTACCTTGCTTTTTTTTTTTTTTTTTTTTTTTTTTTTAAAGTATTTTCTTATGGTTCAGATGTACAGAAGCATATTTTTAGTGTCTGGTTTAATTGCCATGCCTGTCACAGTAGTTTGTTTTAGATGAAGTGATGAGAAATGGGTGTGTAGTTATCTGTGCTTTTGTGTTTTCTAGGGCCGCTACATGGAAGGCAGACATTGCCTCTCAGCAGCTACTGTTATTTCTGATTTGGCAGGCGAGGTTCCTTCTGAGGCTGCAGCACAAGAGAGTAATTATCTATACCAACTTAATTTGAAATACTTATTCTTGCTCATTTGCTTTTGTACCCATCATCAGCTACACTGAGTCAAACAGGAGAAAATGCAACTGTGTCCCAAAGCGGACAACTTAAAATTCTTGTCCTCGGCACGGTCCGTGGGAACCCCTCATGCCATCCTTACATCCTTCAGACATATTTGCTCTTGGTTCTCTATCTCGTGGCATATCTCAACATCTTTTTCATCTTTTTCTCTTCTGGTCTGACCCAGATGAGGCAGAGAGTGAACGCAGGGAACATCTTAGACAGAAGAGAGCAGAGATCGCAAGATGTTGGATAAAATACTGTTTGAACCTCCTGCAGGATGCCAAGAAGCAGCTAGAGGTACTGCATAGATGTGTGTGGCTTTATTGTGTTTGTTGTGACACTAACCACAAAAACTTTATCAGCAGAATGTCATGTCTCAGTTAAAACATTTTTTAAGCACTGTCACGTCAAGTTGACCGTTCTTGGTCTTAGAGTATTTTGTCATGTGGAACATCTGTTTTTCTGTGTGTTTATCTCTTTCTGCATCTTTAATCTGCACTGGTGTTTTGTTTTTATCTTAAAATGCAGTCTGTTTGCATGTGTTTGTGCATATTCAGGACAACATCGGTGAGCTGGATACCGATCGTCAGGAGGAACTGAAGAGAGCTAGACGACGTGAGGAGGAAGAAGAAGAAAAGGGCAGGAAGAGTGCTCTGCTGTTTGGCTCTGAAGACACCTTTGACTCTATTGCTAGCATTGAAGAGAAGGTCTGAATCTTGTGCCAGATAATTCTTCTGCTGATACTAAAACTGTAAATATTGTAGGTATTATTGTTAAGAAGAATAATGCTACTGGTTCTGCATGATGCTGCAGGCCTTGTAGACAGTGTGTTTACAGAGTCTCACTCATTTTTTTTAACCAGGGGAGGGTTAAAAAATCTGGCTATTAAGGAAGAATGAAGCATAGCCTTTTGTAAATTAATAATCAAGCTAATGCAGAAGGAGCAATCAAATTAATTAGCTTTCTTATTTGCAGGTGATGTGTTTGTTCCCCTTGGACTTCACTGAGGCCAGATCTGTATTCTTGGTAGGACAGAATCATGTCACACAGGTATGTGTGTATACACACACACACACACAAACACACACACACAGTGGTGAAAAGATCATATAAGCAAACAGACATACCCAACAAGGTTGCACAATAATTCACTATAATCCCATACAAGATGTACAGATAATCATATAACTCTGTTACATAAGAAAATGCAGCGTACAAACGCACACATTTGTTTGTTTTTGGCAAGCATTTATAAGCCCAAACAGCACTGCAAGATACTACTGTATATGTCAAGGGTGTTAAACATAAGGCACAGGGGTCAGAATTGACCCTCTAAATACAGCCCACTGGACCTTAGCCGTCCACTGAGGAAAATCTGAAGAATGGCATAGCGGTGTTTTCATAAATTTTACAGCTTTCTGTGGTAAAGACCATTAATACCAAACCAAAGTAACTAAGTAATAAATAAACAATGAAATGATAAAAAAGTACCTGTTTTTTCACTGTTTATGATTGAAGTATATATATATATATATATATATATGTATGTTGTTTTGTTTTTTATAATGTGTCCTTACTTAAAAAATGAACCAAAAACAGGACAATCAACAACCTATTTTTCTGTCATTTTACATGCCTATCACTTACAGTTTAGTCATAAAAAGTCATGTTGACAGATTTCTTGGATTTGCTGCAGCGATCTTTCTTCATCATGTAGAAAACCTGAAACTTTCTGTTGAAACTCTTGGATTCAATGGGGCTGTACACTGACAGAAAGGGGAGTTTCACTTGTTTCACTTAAAACCAAAGTAGGCTGGATGTGGCTCACTGTCTAAGATGAGTTTGACACCCTTACTGTATCCAATGAGACTTTATTTCACGTTACAGTTGATCTGTCATTTTATTTCTTGCTGACGTAAAAATTAAGTGCACATCTTGAAGACTAAAAATCCTGAGTTAGATTTGATCCCAGTTTCGTGTTTACCCTCGCTCAAATATTTTTCTGCTGTTCATGTGTGAGAAAGAAACACCAACCACTGAACCCACAACGTGTATTTAAAGCCGTACTTTTTGGTGGTCCTGAAATGTGTACGTGGGTGTTGTGACCCAGTGGTTAATGTGTGAGGTTGGCTTTAAGGTTGCTTTTATATTATAGAAAAAGCAATAGTTCCCCACCCAAACTCACTCATAAAGAGAAGCGTGAGGAAGGGAATTTTTTTTTTCTTTTTTTGACTGTATCTCTATTGTTTCACTCTGAAAGGCCAAGGACTACTTTCAGATGGATGGCTATGTGACAGACCACATAGAGATTTTGCAGGATCACAGTGCTCTGTTCCGATCCCTGGCCTTCTTTGAAGAGGATCTGGAGCGGCGCTGCAAGATGCACAAACGAAGGGTGGACATGCTGGAGCCGATCTGCAACGGTACTTCTTTAAAGACACTGTCATGTCTTTTCTAATGAAGTTTAGTTGAGGAAGAACAGAGGCAAATGACCAATTAGCTGACTTAACTTTTCTTTCCTTCTCTGTAGACTTGAACGCACAGTACTACCTAATGATCCGCAGACAGTTGATGTTCGAATTGGCTGAGACCTACAATGAAATGATGGACCTAAAACTTGCATTGGCCAACCGACAAGCAGACACACAGTCTCTAGATAACCACACCATTAAGAAATTTAACCATCTCTGCTCTGCCTCTGCCAAGTAAGTACTTTTTTATTTGTTCTCTGTGGGTCTGTTTTATTCATGTCTGAGTAATTTCTGTATCTTCTTCTCTTCAGGTACTTCCAGATGTTCTTAGACTCTCTGTGTTCTCCAGAAGGGAAATTTCCAGAGCGCCTGGAGGAGGAAGTTCTCAGACCAGCTCTGGTCGCACGCTTCAGAGTGGCTCGACTACACAGCCGACTCATCAGCACCTCACCTACTGTTCAACTGGACAACCTAAACAAATCTCTGGAAAACTACAAGTACGAATATTCACCCAGCACTTTGGCAGTTAGATATAAAAATAGTTGGCAGGACTTTAAGATTGCACAAAACATAGAATAGAAAAAGACTTATTTAGATCAACTGCATCCTGCTAGTTGCCATGATGTTTGATTTTCCATCTTCCACCTGTTGTGCAGGTATGTGGTGCAGTATTGTGAGGCCAACCCTGAGGCAGGAGCCACTGTGGAGACAGAGCTGGAGCTGAGTAAGGAGATGGCCGGCCTCCTCCCTCTCAAAATCAACCGCCTCAAAGCAAGGATGGCCTCAAACAACTGAAAGAATACACTCTTTACGTCACTTGCTTACTAATCCGGTTAAAGTCATCATTTTTAGGCACTCATCGGACACTCCCATCTAAAAACTGAATGGAAACTGACTGACTTCTGTGTTTATATTAGCTTATTTTTGTGCAGTGGGCATGCTGCTTTCACTGTTGAATACATACCCGGCTGTAAATACCTGCTCGCCGCTGTGAAGTAGCCTTTGTGGTTAATTTACCTTTAAGTCTAATTACAAAGAAAATGCATCCTGTTAAACATTCATAAGAAAACACAAGTGTCTCTTTTGTATTGCTAAGAAGTCGAAACTGGTTGGGTATGTTATGAAAAAAACAACATCTTTGGATCAAATGGGCGACAATCTGATCTCATTTTTCACTCTAGCAGTGGAAGAGAGTACAACAAACCAAACAGCCACAGCCTTTGTAAGTTTAAAAGTAAAATATCAGATGCTGCTATTGCAAAAACAGCGTTTTCTTTTTTTATTTTGTTAAATTGTAATTTGTTTTAAATTCTTACTATCCCAGCACCCTCTGGCCTCTGACCCTAGTCTGATTAATACACGCTTTCTAATGTTAATCATATTGGTTTTAATTTATTGTGGCTTTATTTTCTATAAAGCACTCGGTGCACTACAAGTGTCTGATGGTGAAATAAGTGTGATGGCGTACTGCGACCAGCCTGAGGTAACGTTAAGAGAGTTCATCTATTTTGTGCTACTGACTGACAAGACGACCATTAATGAGTGGACCTGATCACACTGGTGTTAGCTTAGTAGACATTATAATTTGTATAACGTGAGGTTCATTTTTTTCAGACCGTTTTTTCTTCCTGTCTGAGGAACCTTATCATCCAGTTTTTATGCACAACATATAGCGATTAGCGATATAAAACTAATGAGCTAATCCACACTTGTACCACATTAGCAACATGTTTTTGTTTTTTTGAGTTTTTGGGGGAGTGTTGGTTTGCTTTCTTTTTTCTTTTTCCTTTTTCTTTTTTACTTGCAGTGAGAACCTAAGTGTTAAACCGACTTTTTTCTGGTATGCCTTCATATAACACAAGGCTGCTTTAACACAAGGTGTGGCTCTGAGTAACAAACTAAAATTATGGATGCCGATGACTTTAAGGACTATACTATTAAGC
This sequence comes from Simochromis diagramma, assembly GCF_900408965.1. Lineage (NCBI taxonomy): Eukaryota > Metazoa > Chordata > Actinopteri > Cichliformes > Cichlidae > Simochromis > Simochromis diagramma. The sequence goes on along the minus strand of NW_024387414.1, from coordinate 14,610,233 downwards.
CAGATTATTCGATTGCTTAATGCAGAGAAATGTCTAAAGCTGTGTCTGTTAAAATGTCTTGACTTCACTGTGACTATGTGATCGCCTATAAAAAAGAAAAGTGCATGTGCGCTTCTTTTTGTCGAGTTCATATTTCTTTTTCTTTGTTCTTCCGCCTGTCATTTGCACTCCGGTCAATTTATACCTCAGTGTTACTAATTTACCTCAAGAGGTTTTACATTCTATACATGTTACAGGGCTACATATTTACCACTATGTGCAGCTAAACTAAAGTGTGTTAGGCGACACAGCTTCATTCCTAGAAGCTATTTACAGTAAACATGATGGATTTGGGGTTAACTGAAGTTAGCTGAATCCTTAGAATGTGTTGCAACAGAGGTCAGATGTGTGGGCCGTCAAACCACTGATTGCCAACCAGATATGCAGTTATGTATCTTCCCTAGCAGTGAAGCAACATGGCAGTCACAGAACTGAGGACTAACTTTTTTTGTTTAAAGCGTTAATCTGAGTTTAACTAAGTCATCAAATATCTTGTCCTTACTCGACATAGTTTCAGACAAATGGAAAGAAACACAATGAATAGGTTCCCTCACAGAGTGATGTATCACAAATCCATGTCGTAATGTTTCCAAAGAACCAACATCTATTTACCACATTTATTTTGGGAAATAACAAACATCGTTACATCCTTTAACCTCTGCGTCAGCTCCACATACCTGCAAACCCACTTCCACAAGCATGCAAATAAAAAATACTTTGCTATAAGAGAGTATTTGTGTTTTTATCACATTATGTAAAAGCATACCACGGCCCAATTTCTGCTTTCTTGCTCTCCATTTAATACTTGTCAAAACATGCACTGGCAAACCTGCTCGGCATCACACAATTACCACTAATAGACTGTGAGCAAGAACCTGTTCAAGAGCGCTTAGCGGAAAATGCTGCACACTTACGGAGAAATATTCAGGCTCATAGAAATTCCAGGTTCTTGTTTACATTCATGTGAGAAGAAAGTTTTTACAAGATTGTTTTCAGAGGAATCAAGAGGGTCAGGAGTAGCCAGGTGCTGCTAATCAAATGTAGACAAGAGTGACCAACTCTAAAAAGCAGACATTTTATAATTCTAGACATTAAAATGACAAAAAACACGGAGCAGGTATGACTTTGTCTTGAATCATGCTCAGTCATCCGGGTAAGTAAATAATCCAAGTCATCCACTCATCCAAGTGACTTCTTCAGTCTCAACTGACTGCAGGTTTCCCCAACCTTATAAACAGTACATTTACAAATAACTGAAACTAGCCCACTGAATGAACCGTGGGCTCATGAACAATGGACCTCACAGTCCATTGTTCAAAAAAGGTCCTCGTCAATTTTGCAAGTTCACACACATATCAATGGACCTCACAGTCCATTGTTCATTCAGTGGGCTAGTTTCAGTTATTTGTAAATGCACTGTTTATAAGGTTGGGGAAACCTGCAGTCAGCTGAGACTGAAGAAGTCACTTGGATGAGTGACGAAACATTTTCCCCACTGAAAACGCTACGTCCAGATGAACAGAATCAACCTTTTGGGAGCACGTATTACTTGTTTGGAAGCCTCTTCTCTCTAAGCAGAATATGACTTTGGTGTGCAATGTTGACTCTAAACAAAGCTAAGGACTTGTGGAAAAATGTCCTGTAGACAGGTGAGACCAAAGTGCAGATGTTTGTTTGGCTATAATGCACAGTTAATGCAAAATTTGGTGAGAACCAAACGGCACACATAGCAAAGGTCAAACACGATGCAGGGCAGATGATTTGAGCTTGTATTGCAGCCACGGGACCCCGTCGATTATGAACTCCTCTGTGTACCAAAGTATTCAGTTAAAGCCTGGCTGAAACTGCAACAGCGCGAAGATCACAGCAGCAAATGTAAAGCAGAGTAGCTGAAAAAGAAAAGAATCAAAATGTTGCAAAGTCCAGACCTCAGACTGATTGAAATCCTGTGGCAGGACCTTAAGAGTGCTGTACATAAACAAATGCCCACAAACCTCAATGATCTGAAGCAACAATGCAGGCTAAAACTTCTTCACAGCAATGTGAGAGGCTGATTAAGTCACATAGAAAATAGTTACTTGAAATTATTGTTGCTGCAGGTGGTTTTACAAGCTACTGAATCACGGGGTGTATTTAGTTTCCACAGGACTGCAAAGAGTGCTGCGGAAACATTTTTTTTTACATGACTATATATTTGTAGGATTGCCAAGCATTCGAATATAACTTAAGACACCTAAAGAGGTCTGAAAGATTTTTCACTTTTTATGAAGTGGAAAGAATTTCTGTGAAAATAATTGTAGTTAATGGTTAAACATTTATACAATTAAAACAAATGTGATGCACAAAAATTAAGTAAGTTTAATGTATTTGTAATTCAAATGTATCATCCCAGTGAGTGCCTTAAACCTCTATTTTTTTTAACATTTGATTCATTCTGATGTTTTTCTCTGGTTCTATCAGTGCGATTGAGCTTAAGACTGGCGACACTGCAAAAAGAAAGCAAACAAAAGCCAATGAGTGTGTTTTGATATGTGTGTGAACTTGCAAAATTGACGAGGACCTTTTTTGTTTTCTTTCTTTTAAACTGTTAAGTTTCAGTTTGCATTCACAGACCTGACTTTCGCTCCTAGGATCAGACAAAGCAGGAGGAGGGGAAGGCAATATGGCGCTGCAGATTCTTGTCTTTGACTGTCTACGACGCAGAGATGGTTCACGAATCCAGAAGCAGAAGCATTTCTATAAAGAAAATGGGTTAATTTGTTCTTATGGTTATCAGTGACTACGCAAACCCCGACTTGGACTGGTAAAATGATCCTGGTCGATTTGCGCATATGTTAATGGCTGTGTTTGCATTTGCTGTCTGTCTGTGTTTGAGAGTGTAAAAATAAGACAGTCTGTGTTGCCATAAACTCTTGTCACCCAGACAATAGACTCGAATCCCACACAGTGCAATAGTGGTGGGGATAGAAACCAAGCTGACTGTAAAATATGACTGTTTATAGATATAGTTCATACTGGCTAGTGCAGGGGAACACATGCACTGCAACAAATGTTAGTGAATGTATAGACAGTGCTTTGTTTCAAATAACTCGAATATTTAGTATTGCAGAGAAGAGCAGGATTGTGTAAGCGGCTATATGAGCCTCATAAATAAGTTCATGTATGCCTGTGCGTATGTGTGTGTTTGAGGCAAGGCTGGGCAGGCTAGTGTGTCATTTCCTGAAGAAAATGATAGCAACTGATGTTACCACTTCCTACTGATGTGTCAGCTGAAACAGGCAGAAAAAGAAGAGAGAGAAGAAGGAAAGAGTAAACTGCTGTAAAGCTGACGACTGTATACACTAAACTGAACTGAATTAAAATGATTGATCCCTTGTTTTTTGACACAACAAAGCCAAAGAAAGGAATGCAGTCTTTGTGCCACTGTGCCACTTCTGCCTTTGTCTAAGAACTTAACAAATATTTGAGTAAGACTGCTGACAGTAACATGAACGGAAGCACCCACACAGATGCTCATTGGGTCACTGGGTTAGGCTGTTCCACAAAACGTCCATCAAGACGTCACAAATTCAACCCGGTGTGATGTTCCATATAACCCACATGAGGAAATCAAATCTTTAAGTCAGCATAGTCAAGGAAGATGAAGAAATACCCCCTTTTTTTTTTTGTTAATGGCGGAAATCCAGTCTCTTCATTATTTTCTTTTCTCAGATACAACTGAGGACGGTTTGTACTTTACAAGAAAACGTGTATGGGATTAGAACACCATCTGATGCAGTAAGGCGGGGTAACATGCTGATGTTGTGACACTAATGATACCACAATCATGTTATCAGTTTGTTTCATCAGGAATAATTTGAAGCTACAATAAACTTCCATGAAACCATCAATAATTTCCCCAGAATTCAAGCAAAGCATGAAAAAAAACCACAGAATTTGCTTTTACATTTAGGTTAAGTACTCAAAACATGCAGTACATGTAGAGTATAGTATGACTTAAATAAAGCTTACATTTCTTCTTCGTGTTATGGTGTTTGAATATTGCCTTTTAACTAAAACTGATATTTAATGATTTGTTTCCAGTTTTAAATGATTAAATAACTTTAAATTTTAACAATGCCTGGTTTCACATTTAGAGTAGCCACAACTAAACTCTTCTCAACTCTCACTTCTTTTATTTTCTGACAAAGGTAAAGCTCATCCAACAAACGTGTATGGTCTGAGAGCATAATTACTATTCATGATTTTAATACCTGGATTTCCCCCAAAATACCTGCATTAGAGCTACCGGACTTGCACATTTCTTACTAATGTTCTAGCATTTTTTACTAAGCTTGTGTTTACTAATCTGTGTTTCATTGTTCTGGTAACAGTGACAATAAAGATCTATCTTATCTTAACTTATCTTAGCTGTTCATCAGTCCTGAAATATGACATGATGTCCTGATCCAAGATTTGTTCAATGATGCCAGCTTGTTCAAAAGAAACAACTCTTTCTTAAAATCACATGTGTTCTCCTCACAAGCTTGTGACACAAACGTTTTATATATGTCTTACCTGCAGCTCTGATTAGCTTCTGAGTCATCCCCTTATATGCTTGAGGCTAAGAAACGCACCAGATGTCAGCAACCAAAACTGTCTCAACCTGTACAGTCTTCCGTGGTAAAGAGAAAGACAGAGTTGATCCTTAAAGTTCAAAAAGTAGCTCAATTCAGTGTTATAATGTTCATCCATATGTTATTGGAACTACATCATTTAAAAATATATATTTTATTTGAATAAAACATGTATCCTCTGACATACAATGGAGCAAATTCTCCTCCTCCTGAAAAATAGTGCATCAAATTGTAGAAAACAAAACAGTGAATGCGTTTAATTGCATTACTGACCAACATAAGCATCTGCCGGACATGTGAGGCACATAAAAGGCACTGAATCAAAAGAATGGCAGGCCACATTAACTCACACTGAAGGAGCCAAGCTAAACATATGAAGAGCAGACAGGTCAGTGATAATGGGAGTACTGTTGGTATCTCGGGAGATGAGGCTGTTGCTGTGGCATTTGGAGTGTAAATAATTTAACACAGCAAAGGTTCTGTTAATGGTTTAAAGCTGCTGAATGATACCTCTGTCCCCCTTTCCATTTCTCCGCTTCTGCGAAATTAGGTGAAGCTAAGTAAGGTGGGTGAAATAAAAAGTGAGAAAGAAATCTCTCACACACTTACACAAACACACACGCGCACATAGGCGCGCCAAGGTAGCGTAAAATTACTTTTTTGGAGGTGAGCTGAACTGAGAGAAGTAAAAAGAACAGAGTCAACTGAAGTGAAGGGAGTTGATCTGAAAGAAGAAGATCCCTTTGATGCTATCGTGTCCTTATCTCTACATGAAGTGGCTCGGCAGTCAATTAGGGTAAATTATCGCTTCCTTTCACGTTATAAAAAATCGTACAGATCTGAATGTTTGCTGCTATCGGCATTTCCTTCGTCCAAGTTTGCAGTTGCGCAAACTCAGACCTCATATCTGATGCTAATGCAAAAGTTTCCACTCAGGAAGATGTTTCAGCCACTTATTTTCTACACAAGAAGACTCAGGAAACCATGACGCACACGGAGGGCTGAGCCTCTTCAGGGGGAGTTTGGCTGTCTGAGGCCGTTTACAGTTATACTTCACAACGCAAAGAAGCTTGAGCTCAGAAAGGGACTGCCTTCAGGAGGACATTTTCCTGTTTTACTAAAGAGAGACAAATTGAACAAGATGAAACTGATTCTTCTCCTCCTCATCTCCTGCCTCGCCTTACATAGCACAAAGGGTAAGTCGACAATTAAATCTACTTTGTGCCTCTTTTTTACCGGGATTGATGTCGCAGTATACTTTATCGGGTCAGGTTGTTGAGGAAACAACAAGTGGACATGTTTACCATCCTGACAGCTTAAGTGCTTTCCGGGAACATCCTCACATAGAAAGTCACTGGGAATCCCAGGGCCCTCGGGGGTTTCTGATTGACAAGCAAAAAAATAGGAACTGTTCCACTTCACTGGTATACAACTCTGCGTCAGCATACTGTCATTACCGTAAGTCTCTATGACTCATTTAATCAATCCAGGGTTCTCAGGATCAGCATCCCCTCAAGTTGAGCATTAGACTTCAAAACCCCTATAAAATCGAATATATATATATATATAAAAGAAAATACATGTACATAACATAGATGCTGCGTGCTTTACAGTAACATGCCATGATGTAATGGTAGGACTCCAGGTATCGGAAAAAAACAAAGGCGTTTCATTTTCCGAGTTAAGTTTCGACGATACTTCTTGAACACTTTTTAAATATAAATGTAGAGACGGAGAGAGAGAGTAGTGAAACGGAATGGACAAACCATTTTGCGTAAAATATATCCGATACTAAACAGCCACATTTTAACCCCCCTGAGGCCCCAATTAATCAGACACTATTAGATATTTTCCCGTGTACACGTGATTGTATTGTATTTATGATAGCAATAAGACTTTTATGTTTTTATCCACTGAGTTAAATACTTAAAAAGTTTGTAAGTAATTTTACAGTCATAGCAGATTTTCACGTGTTGATCGTCTAAGAATTTTCTTTCTTTCTTTCTTTCTTTCTTTCTTTCTTTCTTTCTTTCTTTCTTTCTTTCTTTCTTTCTTTCTTTTGGCTGCATGATTATATAAAAAAAATACTAGACTTTATTTTATTGTGGGTGTTCAATAGTAACACACCCAAAAGCACTATGGGCACATGACACCATCACTTATACTCATCATTTTATCATCAGTGGCTACTGAGTGTTCACATGTATATTTACTGTGACAGCCTTATGACAGGAAGCCTGTGGTGCAAAGAACCCAGCTGTCTAACTTCCACATCTTAATTGCCTGAATAACAGATAGTGATAGATTATCTTTGCCAGTAGTATAGATGTAATAAATAATTATCAGTACAGCTTCAGCAGCACAGGCGCTTTTCTAATAAAAATTTACAAAAAGAGTTAGAGAGGGCAAACAAATCGTCAGACCAACCAAATACTTGTTACAATTTCTCAAATATTTAATATTTGTTGGAATGACTCAACTCTTAATGGTTTTAGCATCACACAACCTCCACGATCAACGTGCTGCAATGCGTGGAGAAAAAGTTGCAATACTCCTACTTCCTATTTTAACTAATTTCTTAAGAAAATAAACAGCTCTGAATGCTTTTGAGAAAACCGTTACTTTATTCCATCACAGACTAATGTTGTAATCTTAAAAACGTCCAAATGTGGAGATCACGAACACTAAATACATCCAGAAATGTTCCCCAAGTGTGTGAATAAAGGTAAAATGTACTATTAATGGGGCAAAATAATAAAATGTTATCTACACTTGTCTGTCTCTAGGAGCACCAAGGACTGCTGTGTATAAGTTTATGAGATGTAACCCTGATGGTGACCAGGCCAACTGTGTGACTCAACAAAGCCCAGAGATGGAGTGGAGTCCAGATCTGCCATCAAAACTGCCTGCTTCTGCTGCAGAGTATCTGTAAGTGTTCGTGTGTCGTAGTCTGTTCACATCTGGTATGTGAAGTTTTTTTTTTTTTTGATTTGTGAGCTGCTCAGAGGACAGAGGTGGCAGCGAGTTCACGTCAATGTTCAGTTGGGTCTGAAAAAAACAAGAGAGTGCTGTTTTTAGACAAAAGCTGACTTTAAATATGAAAAATGCTGATGCTGCACTGGCTTTGTCACCTTGGTGAGCAGTGCAGGCTCTCTCTGCATGCTTGCCTGTGTGTTTTCTTATCTTGTGCGTTTGAGAGTATATAAGTGTGAGGTAGGTGGCCAAGAAAAGCCAAAATAGAAGACAACGTGGAGGGATAAAGAAAGAGAGTAACCAGAGAAAGGGCAGGGAGGTTACAGCTGGACTAAAGAAAGAAAGAAAAACACAATAGTTGATGATCTTTTTCTTCACAAGACACAGAAATATTTAGAACTTAAATGAGCTGATGTCTGATAGTCTGAAATGAATGCAAGGAATGCTGGTTCTTTCTCTGCACAGGAAATAATTTAGATGATTTTAACTTTACCCAAAGTATACATATCTTGAAAATGTGCATACCCTGGAGGTCAGAGTTGCCAAGTGCACAAAACATTAAGACACTTCCAAATAAATTGTATTTTATGGTATAAAGAGATACATTTTAATAAAAATGCATTCTGCATTATATCAACATAGTAACTCACATATATTGGATCATAAAAGAGACTCCAAACATGAGGTAGACTTGAGCTCTGCTTACTGCAGACTTCAGCACAGAGGAAGTGAACTCATCGCTTGTTGCAACAGGGTATTAAGACAGATGCAGAGACACTGTGCGTAGGTTTTGGAGGAAAAATGGCTCATTTCATCATTTTTATGATGAATTTCATATTTCAGCAGGATTTTAGCCCACACTTTATAAAGTTTCTTTTATTAAAAATGAAAATCGCTAATGTCCTCAGTGACTTGTTCCTCTGAGTGGTGGCATCAATGGTTTTAAATGTGTTGTATGATGATAAACTTAAAAATGTAAAATGAAAGAAAAGCATCAAAAATTGAAATTTAAGGTTGTCTGTGATTTACTTCTGTGTGGATTAGCTTCCCATTCAACTTTAAAAAGTAAATAAATAAGTTTCCATATTTACAGTTTCAGATATAATGATATCAAATATTATTTGTTATGCTTTTAAAAAAAATACAAACATAAAAAGTCTCAGCTGTGCTCTTCTCACAAGGTCCACAATGGATTGTTACGTTAACACACGAAGATTTTGTTTCACGATCGTCACAATTTTATATTGAGCTAAATAGTTTAGTATCAAATTAATTTTTAAACATTTTAACAGTTCAGTTGCTACATTGTTGCTCTTTCTGTATAAATTATCCGGCAGGTACTATAATCTTTGCTGCTGCTTTGTTAAAACTATTCATTTTTACTGTGTAATATGTGTGTATACTGTGTATCCTAGGAGGACATATGCTTATGTATAAAGATTCTAAAACATACATTAAAAACCTACTTAATGAAATTTTACTAAACTTAGAAATTAATTAATGAGCTGGTAAAAAAGCAGCATGTGTTTGAATTTCTGTTTAGCATAAAATGTGTCTGTGAAAAAACGGATATTTTAATATGTGTGACCTCTAAAAAAAAAAAAGTAAGAGTATCACAATCTTGCTCTTCGCCCTCAGTTTCCTCTTTTAAAGTTCCTCTTAATGTCAATCCTTTCAGTTAACAAAATTATATTCAAAAATAAAGGAAATCTTTCAAAAGTGAACATCCCAGATTACATTTTTCTCAGTAAGAGTCCTTCTATCGTGTTACTGAAACGTCTGTGACAACACAAAACTTCAGATAACTTAATAAAAACTTGGATGAATTTCACATGTTCTGCGTTTTCACAGGTGTGTATAGAAAACATGCCATAAACTCATTACAGACACAAAGACAAGAGTTAGAGGGTAGCAGGTAAAAAGGTTCAGCTGTTAACATTGTGATGAAATGTAAAAAACCTCTAAATATGAACAGCGTCTGGCTTGTTTGTGTCTTTTCGCTGAAGCTTGCTTATAATCACCGGAGCTTCCGCAGCAGCCGTCCTTTTTACAGCACGCCTTGAACGGGAAGTCACAAGGAAGTGTACAGAGGAAGTGGGCTGTTGCTTCTGGTCTATTGTTTTGTATTTTTGTATGTGTCAAGCTCTTTGGATAATCCTATCTGAGAAGCACAGGATTATATATGTATTACTTGTATCATTAGTTAATATGAAGTTATTTATTTCAACAACCTGGAAAAGAAAGCCCACTGACGAAGCAGTTCAAGTCAGATTCTCAAACTAAATTTCATTCGATAAAGATATATGCAAAGCAAATACGCAAGCAAGCTCAAGCTCGACAAGACTGTAGAAATGTTTTTAATGATGGAGTCACAATGAAATTCAAGTTGTTGGTAGGTGTGTAAAAGCAGAAGAGGACAGGAAATAATGCGATTGAAGTGGTGGAGACATAGATGGCAAGTTAACAACAGCAGCTCAAAGATGTAAAGTCGATAGTTTTGTTATCAGACACTTTGCTGTCTTAGAGATCTCAAATGCTTTTCACGCTCTCTGCTGCCAAACAGCTTCCTCGTTCTGTGCTGGTTGTAAGAAAAAAAAAAAAAGACTAGAGTAAAATCCCAAACTTTCAGCCAGGAAAAAAAAAGTGGATGTTTTAGTACAGTTCAATCCCTGTTCATGGAGTCGTTATCATGCAGACAAATATTAAAGTCTCAAATCAGAGCAAAGTTTGGAGATGCAAAGACAGCCGCAAGAGCAAAAGAGAAGACTTACCAAAAAGGAGAGAGACCTACTATTATATATGTTTAAGAGATGCTGGCACTAACACAAAACAGGAGGCACAGCTGAAGAGGTGAAGGTTTCCATTGGGCAGGATTAGAAAGGAGTACATCAGAGGGACTGCTCAGGGAGAGGAGCTGGGAGACAAAGTACAACTTTATTTGTATAGCACATTTAGAACCAGAGGTGGTCAAAGTGCTTCACAAAATCCAGCCTTCCTGCAAAGTGAATGCAGGAAGGCTGAGATGGTTTAGACGTGTGGAGGCAGATGATCTGTTGTGGCGACCCGTAAAAGGAGCAGCAGAAAGAGAAAGAAGAGACATTCATCAGCTAATCTCTCGATCTCACGTCTTATGTGTTTTCAGGGAGGCAGAGCCTGTGGAGGATGAGAATTCACCAATGGAGGAGGACGATGAGGAAGAGCAGGAATACGAGGAGGAGGCAGAGGAGGAGGAATCGAAACTGAGCGAGTCACCTGGAATATTCCTGGGCGAGGAAGGTTCTGGTGGTTACGAAGGCTCTGCAGCTGAAGGTCCATACATGGCGGACAAGAGCAACCTCGGTGAGACTGGTTCTGGCATGCTCTGGAAAGAAAGTGAAGGTATTTTTTGTAGGACAGGATTTGCATGGATTCAGTAGAATCCATGTGTTTTCTCTTTTGTTTGCTCCATGTAATTTGATCTTTCTCCTTGTTTATCTTTCTCCTCTGAAGATATGAGTGACCTGAGGAGGCTGTTCGCCAGCAGGCGTACCAGCGATGAGGTAAAACCCGATGAGCGTGATTACAAAGAAGACCACCTTCTGCAGCTGTAGACTGGACTGCCAACCACTCCGAAGCACATAAACAAGGCTGGCATCTAATTTGATTCCCTGTCTGGGCTTATAGTAAACTCCACCTGCTGGGAAAAAACAAATGCCATTTTTTGTACTCTCTGTGTTATTGTTATTAATTATTTTCAGAAAGGCCAAAACAACGACTGTAAACAATGTGAAAATAATTGTGCCAGTATTGTGCTTTCCTATGGAAAAAAGCTTTCAAATGCTTTTTAAAATATAAATAAAAATATTCTTTTAAATCATTTTAATACCAGTGCAATAAAAGCATGCCTTTGTCCATGCATTGCATTACTCCAGCCATTTTTTTTTTTTTTAGTTTTAAGGAACGTGTTCCTTTGAAACACTTATTTAAATTATTTGATCCCTTTATTCACAAATCCTGCAACATTTTATGTCTAACCTGAGAATATTGAAAAATATTCCGGCTCAAGATTTAAACGAGATCATCTTCAAGACGCAAATCCCTCAGAAATGGGTTCAGAAAGTCCTAACCAGAGTTAGAACATATTCGAAATATGTACTATAAACACACATGCATTTTTAACAAACTCTGTAATTTCAATTTGAAAAAAACTTCTACCAATAAAGTGTTTATTTTATCCCTACTACTGTGTTATCTGTTCTCATAACTGCTTTCATATATGTCAAGTTCCTCAGTAATTTAAACTGAGGTACCTTCTATTATTCAAGCGTTTGATTTTTTTATACGGTACTTGCAAGCATCAGGAGCTATTTTCACTTGAAAAAAGTACATATTTGTCATCTATAATTAAAAATTAAGTTTACTATCTCAAAATTTCAGACTTGTGAGAAAATAATCAAAATGGAGAAATATCTTGAAACTAACTTTATTCCTTTTGAGAAAATGGCCTGAAATTTCTATTCACTTCTATTCTTTTTTTCAGTGGCAGAAACAAGCTTCTGTTGTAGGTTGTCTTCAGATTTTCCACTGATAAATTTGTGGCCAATATTAGAACACTGTTGAAATTGTTTATTCGCCCACCAAGTGGCACTGAACTTAATTTACAGCTGTAAAACGGCTTCCTCATATTTTCATATGTTTCATATGAATTCATATGTTTTTAGTCTCAATGGGGAAATCAATTTCCTTGCCATGCTATGCTAGCTTTGTACTGTACTAAAATGCCACCTTTGCACTAAGCCGTTTATTTCTTCCCTTCTGGATATGCCACGATAAATTCTAAGTGGTATTATTGGAAAGTACAAGCATTTCCTCAGCCATGAAGTGGCAGACCATGCCAAGTTATGAATGCTGAAGCTTATAGTGGATAAAAGTCACCAACACTTTGCTGACTTCATTACTGCAATGCTCCAAACCTCCTCTGGCGTTAAAATCAGCATAAAAACCATGCACCAAGAGCTTCACACTGTGGGTTTCCATGGCTTAGCAGCTCGTATTGGGATCGAGACATAGATTTCATCATCAGACAAAGATCCGTGTGGACAGGTGGGTACCACGACATCTTTGTTTTTTTGAGATGTCATGGAGTTGTCCGACAAGAAATTGCATTCCAACTAAACATGATGAGTATAACACGAATGAGTTGGTCATCCAGTCTCCAGTTCTCTGTGTCAGTGTCCACAACAGAGCTAACAAGCCAACGCTTTTGTCCATGTAGCGCAGGGGTGGGCAACTCCAGGCCTCGAGGGCCGGTGTCCCTGCATGTTTTAGATGTGTCCTTGAACCAACACAGCTGATTTAAATGGCTAAATTAGCTCCTCAACATGTCCGGAAGTTCTCCAGAGGCCTGGTAACGAACTAATCATGTGATTCAGGTGTATTGACCCAAGGTGAGATCTAAAACCTGCAGGACACTGGCCCTTGGGGCCTGGAATTGCCCCTGATGTAGCGCATTTAAATGTTGCCTTCCTGTAGACATGCTACTGGCTGTGTCAGTGCTTCTGCCATGTCCACGCCGTGTAGCCCGCTTGGTTTCTAAGGTTGCATGATCTTTTGGTTTGGTTTTGCCCTTACAAAACATGCCTCATATTTGCCAGCGAATCCACACCTCACTTTACACCACTGATACTGACTTACACACGTCAGGGTTTTGTCCAATTAAGTATAGCTGAACTAGACGTTTCGCAAACACCTTGAAGGACAAGAAGCTATAGTTAAGTCAGGATAATCTTTAATTAATCAGGCAAACCTTTAAGAATAGTTTTTTACAATGGGGGTTGGGCAATAAAGCTAAATCTATAGAGGAAATTGAGGTAACAAAAAACAAACAAATAAACAAAAACTAGAATTATGCTGCCCCCTGGTGGTGAATGTTTTAGTTAAAATGTGCAGAAAGTAACTACAAAAACTACCTTTAAAGTCTGCACCAACAGCAAATACATGAACTCAACCAGCAGCCTTACCTATACAGGTTATGGCTTTTTTTTCCTTTCTAATTGTTAGGTGGTATTCGTGAGTGCCTTCAACCTCCAATCCTCCATATCCGTGGCCGCCCACATACACATGATTCGGGTCACATGACGGTTAGCCCTAGTTCAGTGACAGACTGGCTACACGAAGCGAGGCTAGCTGTTAGCAAAACTGTCTAGACGGCCGAGATGGTAAGTGTAAAAACAAACATTGGCTGGTCAGGCTACAGTAAAATTGGAGGCGGTGTTTGGTGTTTCTTGTTCATGAAAATATAACATTAACACGAGTTTCCGTTTTTCTGAGGAAGCAATTAATTTTAATACTCAACCCTGTAAAGAAAGCTAGCTGGGCTGGTCGAATTAGCATCGCTAGGAGGCCGTCTTTCTCAATGATCGTGATGTTTTGGTTAGCTAATGGCCCAGCAGCATGATGCCAGCAGTTAAACGTGTTGATTGCTAAGGCAAGTATTTGAGTTCGGTCAAAAAGTCGGGTAGATGAGTGGTTCAAACAAATGTCACTGTTAGCAGACGTTGCTGATCGTTAGCTCAGTGAAGTTGTGCCGTCACATGCATGTTGAATTACTGCAATAACCGTAGAAATTAAGCCAATTCATTTTCTGATTAAGGGCAAAGGGTTGTTCGCTTATTGATTCGAGGGTCGGCTTTCAATAGTGATTGGGTAGCTGATAACTTGTTTTATTTGGGGGTAGGAGGGTTCTATGAAGAGTTTACTTCAGTGTTGATTCTCATCTTATATAAATACTTGATGACTGAGCTGATTCTTGGTGATTTGCTGCTTCTGCACGTTGAAGCATTTGTTTGTGACTTTGTGCCAGCTCAGAGGAAAATAATGCGACTGTGCAGATGGTGACTGGTGAATGGGTTGTTATGGCAATAACAGATGCCGTAAATGAGTAGGAGGTGAGATGGTGGGTTTTAACATGTGATATTCATGTCAGAGCTTCCATCACAGATGAGGACACTAACCTGGCATCTCTCTCTATAACTGTCATTGTTATCACTGCAACATTTTGTTGGGGTTGTGTGTAAACAAAGTCATTTGTCTTTAGGGCAGATTCATGTTGATGGAAGCTACAGCACAGCTCAGGGCTTCTTATTACAGCTAGCTGCAATTTCTCTTTAGTTGTTTTAAAAGCAGCATATGTTTGATTACATAGCATGTTGATTGCTCTGAATTTCATCCTCTGAATGTTTTTGTGTTTCTAGAGTTTCCTGGGAGGATTGTTCGGGCCGGTTTGTGAGATAGATGTACTGCTGAATGATGCAGAGAACAGAAAGACGGCCGAGCTGAAAACAGAAGATGGGAAAGTGGAGAAACACTACCTGTTCTACGATGGAGAGTCGGTTTCTGGAAAGGTAAACTGTGTTTGCGTCATTTATCACATGTCACAATGTGGGTCCTGCACATGTGAAGCATAGCTTAAGTTTGTTCTCATTTTCTGCGCAGAAGATAGTTTCAGTCAGTCAGTGTATAATGGACTTCTCAGTCTATTTTGGGTTCATTGCTTTAAGTCCAGTGGGAAATTACGGTTCTTTTGATGAGCGTGCAAGACTTGCTTTGGCTTCGGCTTTGCGTCTGCTGTTGCTGTGCATGAGCTCTATTGAGCAGTCTGATATGTGCCTTGTTCACTGTTGACTTCTTCTGTTATCCAGCACAACTCAAAATCAAGTAAAAGGTCAGTTAGTGTGGTAACAGCAGAAAGATATTCACCATCGATGTTGATTGTAATAAACAGTTTTCACTGTGATTACCTAACAGCTGTCAAGCAGAGAAATGTGAGGAGATTTATTTTATCAATTATTTATTTACAATCAATTATTACAGGTTTGTTGAAAGTCGGCAAGCAAATAGGAATAGATGTTAGTTATAAAGAAATATGCACAATAATCATAAAAGAAAAGCCATTTAAAGGAACATTATGCTGGTAGCATGTCAGAATATTATCTTTCTGTTCAGTCCACTTTTATTCATATAGCACCAGTTCACGCAAGCAAGAAGAAACTTGTTCTCAACAAATGTTTCCTCTTCAGGTGAATCTAAATGTGAAGCAGGGAGGAAAGCGGCTGGAGCACCAGGGGATCCGCATCGAGTTTGTTGGACAGATAGGTGAGCATGGTTGATGCTAATGTTAATGTGGCTTTATCACATGGCTGAAAGGTTTAACAGGGCATGTGGTTATCATGTGCAGGTCTGCCGTAGTGCCGCTAACCCCCGCCTCCAACTGTATTTGCCTTGGGACAAAGATAATGAGTGCAGTGTGTTGAAAGAGAATGAAATGCTCAAATGAAACTAATAAATACAGATTTGGGGTTTTTTTTGTTTGTTTTTTTTAAGTGAATTCGAAGCAATCAGCCCTTCAGCCAGTCTGAATCCTCTCTGCTATATTTCAGAGCTTTTCTCTGATAAGAGCAACACCCACGAGTTTGTGGACCTGGTCAAAGAGTTGGCTTTACCGGGAGAGCTCACCCAGAACAGAAGCTACGACTTTGAGTTCATGCAGGTGGAGAAGCCCTATGAGTCCTATACTGGAGCCAACGTTAGGCTAAGGTGACACAACCTATTATGTAATGTTTATTTTCTGTCAGATTTCTCAATAGTCTTTACTACTGAGTAGGTGCAGGGCTTGTGAGCTCGCTGTGACACAGATTACCGCTTTTTGGATGTTTTTTTTTTTTTTTTTTTTTTTTAAATGCATTTTATTTCTAATAGAGAAAAAAAAATTTGTATGATTTCAGTCTGACTTTTATAGCTTGGTGTGTTGTCGTGTTCGACTTGCAGATACTTCCTCAGGGTGACAATAGTTCGGCGCCTGTCTGACTTGGTGAAGGAATACGAGTTAATTGTCCATCAGTTAGCCACCTACCCTGACGTCAACAATTCGATCAAA
Source organism: Simochromis diagramma (assembly GCF_900408965.1). NCBI lineage: Eukaryota > Metazoa > Chordata > Actinopteri > Cichliformes > Cichlidae > Simochromis > Simochromis diagramma. The sequence continues at coordinate 14,593,691 of NW_024387414.1, read as the reverse complement.
ATGGAGGTCGGCATAGAAGACTGTCTCCACATCGAGTTTGAATACAATAAATCCAAGTAAGAGCAATGTGACTTTAACTTATCAAATGAACAAGTTAATGCTCTGTCACTGCAGAAAATCCCAAATCTAAATAAGAGCTGTCTTTACTTGCATTTATGCCTTTCTTATAGGTACCACCTCAAGGATGTGATTGTTGGGAAGATTTATTTCCTGCTGGTCAGAATCAAGATCCAACACATGGAGCTGCAGCTCATTAAGAAGGAGATAACAGGCATAGGTGAGAATCCAGGGCAGCCACATATAAAAATAAAGTAACCTAGATAGAGCACATAAATGACAAGTCATTGTGGACTTGGATTAACTCTGTAGTTCATCTCCTCTCAGCTTTTAAACCTGGTTTCTTTTCTTCTCTGTAAACCAACTGTGTCCCACTAAGAGTACTGGAAACTTTGCTCCACTTTAATATTTTGTCTCCGGTAGTAAAGTCCTTGTCCTCCTTTTCAGGTCCCAGTACTACCACAGAGACAGAGACGGTTGCTAAGTACGAGATCATGGATGGAGCCCCAGTTAAAGGAGAATCAATTCCCATCAGACTGTTCTTGGCTGGTAAGAGCTCATCTCCTCTTTGGCAGCTATTATGTTGAGTGCTGATCCAGACTCCTATCATCAGGATATCGCTTTTCCTGTTAACTTCCCTCGTCATGAAACAGTCAAACAGGCCAGTTTTTGTTTGCTTTTTATTTTGTTTTGTTTTTTGTTAGTGACATCTAATCGTCTCTCATGTTTCCTTACAGGATATGACTTGACACCCACCATGAGGGATGTCAACAAGAAGTTCTCTGTACGCTACTTCCTTAATCTGGTGCTGGTGGACGAAGAGGACAGGAGATACTTTAAACAACAGGTAAGTCACCACCACTCCAAGTAAACGGGCTCTGTTATATATGTGTGATTGTGAAATTATATTGTGTATATTTATTTATTTCTGGAGAGAGGGGCAGGGTTTTTGATTTTTGTTATTAGAATCTGTAGTTCCATCAGGAAACTGAGGGGATCCGGTACCAAAATAATGATGCACTTGATTCCTAATGCTGTAACGCTAATTGCTAAATGAGTGGTAACCTTAGACAGAACAGCAGGGCTGTGGATGTGCAGTGCACAAAGGGAAACAGAAGTGGGCCAGAGAACAACACCAGGAACTTTTAAATCCTGCTTTGATCACAAAAAGTGATTAATGTATTTACAGCCACTGGCCACTTTATTAGGTGCACCTTGCTAGTACTATTTTTGGTGAGCTTCTCTGAATTGTAGCTGCAGTTTCCTATTCTTAGCTGATAGGAGTGACATCCAATGCGATCTTTTTGCTGTAACCCATCTGCTTCAAGATCCGACGTGTTGTGTGTTCACGGATGTCCCTCTGCATACATTGGTTGTGACAAGTGGTTATTTAAGTTACTGCTGCCTTTTGATCCTTTCAAAGCAGTCAGTCTGTTCTCCTCTGACCTCTGACTTCAACGAGCTATTTCCAGACCAGCTGTTGCTCGCTGGATATTTTCTCTTTTTGGGGCCAGCCGTAGAGATGACTGTGGACTGTGGAGCTAAATCAGGGTCAAAGGTTTCATTCATTTGAAAAAGTGATTAGAAACTGAAATTATTTTCATATTTGAAACAAAAACAAAATGTGTTTGCAAAACCTAAATTACTTTATTTTTAATAAATTATTTGTTTTCATGCAGCTTCAAAGTAATTTTTTTTTTTTTTTTTTTTTTTTTCAAACCCTTTTGTTACGGGAATACTGTTATCTGATTGGCTGGTAGGTCACTGAGCTAAAAGAGCTATGAATGCCGTAAAGAAATCTAAGACTCGCCTGTTCATTTCTGTATATTATTTATTTCTGTCCATCACAAGATGATCAAAAACCGTGTTTCTTACCTGTTGGGTGGTACCGGCGGCATCCTGTGAACGAGCAGTGGCCATGTTCAATCAAAATACCGCTTTTTAATTTGTAACGAATGTGACACAGTAGGTGTCAATCATTAGTCTATGCCCCGCCCTTCCCCTTTGATACAGGCTCACAACACATTTTTGCAACATTTCTGTTTTTGTTGTATATATTTTTTTAACACATTTTTTTTTATGTTTTTAAATATCAAAACTTAGAATTTTAGTTTCAAATAACTTTTTGACCCTGATTTCGTTCCATATGTGGGAGAATCGCAGTAGATCAGCAGTTTTTGAAATGCTCAGACACTCTGGCACCAACAGCCTTGACATGTTCAAAGTCTTTTTAATTTGAGCTGTTTTCCCCATTCTGATGCTCAGTTTGAACTTCAGCTGGACATCTTAACCATGTTTACATGCTTCCATGTGATTGGCTGAATAGATACTTGCACTATACAGTTTAATAGGCATATCCAATGAATTGGCCAGTGGATACAACATATACCAGCACTGAATCACAGTTGATCTCATTCACGTACACGTCCATAATTTAGCCCACCTTGGTTGGTATATTAACTTCACATTTGTAAATAAAATTTCCTGTTGCATAAAAAGATTAACTGAATTTCAATTGTGCTTGATTACATCTAGATTTCGTTTCTAAAAGCAATACTTTGAATAGTTTGTGTGCGTGTGTTTGGTAGCAGAAGAAAATAACAAAAAATTCCTTAAAAAAAACAAAAGGCCACACTGACGACGCTCTGAACTTGGCATGAACTGATGTAATGACTTCCAGCAGCATTACTCACGCAAGTGGAAGCACATTTATCAGACAAGGCAAAATATGATTCCTGCACAAATTAATATTGGGGGGGGCAAGGGATAAAGGACGTATAGTGTCTTAGGCACATTTATTAATTATCTCTTTGATGGATCATTTTGACATAATTAAAATGACATTAAGTTGAACTGGCTGCAGCCGTTATAATCTCAGCGACTGCTGTTTTTAGTTTAATGTAATTTAATTGTGGTGTGTGGCTCTGTGCCAATGTGCAATATGCAGCCCCACCCTGACCTCCAGCTTGCTTAACTTTTCCATATGATAAGTACATGAATAGTTCTACATTAAAAACGTGCATTACCGTATTTTTATTTTTGCTGCTCTGTGTCTGTGTTTAGGAGATTGTTTTGTGGAGAAAAGCTCCAGAGAAGCTGAGAAAAAGAAACTTCCACCAGCGCTACGAGTCTCCCGAGCCCCGAACCCAGCCGGTAACTGCAGAGCAGCCAGAGATGTGAGGGCCGGGCTAAGAACTGATAATACATGCAGACGCACCACAGCTCGTCACTGCTGAACAGCCAGAGATGTGAGGCCTGCCCCCACTCTCTTCCTGGACTGAGAAATGTCTGTATTCATAAATACACATAACACACCTTCAGGCATCCCCCTTCCCCGCCCCCCGCACCACTTCACAGCTTCAGGTGTGAGCTGCCCATCATCACTCTCTTTCGCGCCCCGCCCCAGGACGTAGACACACTCGCATACAGATGCACACAGTCAGAGTCTGCTGAATGCTACATGTCAAGGCAAGCGCGCAAAACAAACCAACCCAAGTAACGAACAGTGAGACAGCCTTTTTATCATCCTGACGTCTCGGACTGCAAACACACTCAAGCACACACAACTGAAGCCATACAGTCGGGTTTCATGTGGAATAAAACAGGAGCAAAGACAGAAAAGAAGAGAGCGCTACAGACCAACGCACCATTTTATCTTGTTATTCTGCAGCAGGAGCTTCTTTTTGTTTGCTTTCTGAACAGCACTGCTCTTGGACTTCCTCTTGTATCTCGCCCAGATACTCTACAAAGTGTCACTTTCTAGAGTCTCGATGGACCCAGTAAGTGAAGGTATTCATGATGTGGGGTGGGATCAGCCCGAACAAAGAATGTGAGTCAGCACCCAAGTTCTGTATTTATTCATATCAGGTGTTATTCATCCATGGAGCTGGGAAAAGAAGGAATTTCTCAGTTAAACATTTTCGTTACTGTAACTGCTTCCAGCCCAACAGAAAGGTTACCCCTTGTTTGATGTTTTACACATTTCTAGCTCCAGTCCAAAACACATTTCATTAAGAAAAACGTCATTCACCGTGGACATCAGGTTCATAAAATCATCATTTTGAACCTCAGCTAGCAGTTATTTATTTCTAAGACTACAAAGTGCCAGATGGTCAATATACAATCATACAATGGAGAAAAATGCAACAAATCCTCACACTGGAGAAGGAGAATTGATTATCTTTTATTTTGATTCTCTGATTAATGGACTAATGCCACAAGCATCATCAATACATCATTTCACACATTTCAGGTGTAACATATGCAGATCAATGAAGATGTCAGTTTTCAACAAATTGCATCAGGATTTCCTCCACAAATATCTGAAGGTGTAGTTTCTCTGTTCATGTCTTTGGCTGCTGCGACACCCGTTCAGTTTGAATTTTTACTGCACTTTCTATCACTAACCTGTAATCTTAGATAACTCAAAGTTTGGTTCACCCATGTTCCAAATAAGAAAAGCTTTGTCTTTTCTCTTTAGTACTTTAGCACTATAAGGAAATTCCTCTGACCTCCTTTATTAGAGGGAAAAAAGCTCAAAAGTCAGACTTGTTAAATTTAAAGAAGATATGTCTATTTGAAATTTGGGTGAATTGAACTTTTAAGCAAGGATTGAAAAAAATGACTGAAAAAAAAAAAACAGTTCTGTTACATCAAAAGACACTTTTTGTGTTTACAACTTGATTCATTAGAAACAAGGTGGTTAATGATGATCAGCAGCCTGTGGACTCGCTGTTCTTTTTTTTTTTTTCATGCTGTTTTATTGAACCTGTTGGTTTAGTGTGCTTGAAATACTAATGTGATGAATGGCTCGCGTCAGCTGTTGTAAGCACTGGAAGAGTTGCAGTATGGTTATACTGTCAAATCCAACAATGTTCCACTGTGATGCTCAGACCTGTAGTCTAGGTCCTGCTTTAAAGACACTGTTCAGTCCCATGTGTTGGGTGATTTTTGCCCTTCAGCTTTGATCCATTTGCACTTTTCCCCTGTCATGCTTACCTTTGTACTAAAGAGGCATGGACGCTGAAAGCAAACATCACTCAAGGACAACTTCACCTCAGAGATATCCTGAGTCTGTAACACAAACTATACACACATTTATACTTCACTACATTTTTTTTTGTTTGCTTTGTTTGACTTTATATGTAAAATACTTGTAGCTTTAGTTCCCCATTTTTCATATATGGATCATGAAGCTGTGCTGCTTTTCACCTCAGAAAAGTCTGAATGCTGATCTGCACTCCAGCTCTTCGTTGTCCAGCCTTGGAGTCTGGTTCTCTCTTGTCTGAAAACTGTAATTTATTTGCAAAAAATGCTCTCTTCACTTCTTTTTGCTTGGCAGAAATATTTTGTCTTTCTGAATACTGTATAAATAGGGTTTCAATGGTTTTCTTTAAAGACTATCCAAGGTCACGAGGAGAAACACTTAAAAGCCAAAACTCTCGGCCCCCGTCTTATCTACTGCATGTTTATCTTTACACAATGTCTGATCATGCCATTGTGTGTGTGCGCGCGCGTGTGCGTGTGTATGATAATGTGTGTGTGTGTATATGTGTGTGTGTGTGTGTGTGTGTATATATATACATATATAAATATATACACTAAACACAGATATCTAGCTAAAAATGAATCATAAATAAAGTTGATTTATACTGAACTTTTTTTTTTTTTTTTTTTTAGGATGACAGAAAGTGCATTTAGACCAATGAATTCCAACCAAGGGTACAAATATACCAGGGGGTAATTTACAGGATCAATCAGTAGCTTTTACACTGATCAGAATACTAGGTTACTGTCAGTGTAATTGCTCAGCAGTAGTCCCGGCACAGTTAAAACCGCTAAAAGTAATTCTGTTAAATACTATTAAACAAGTAATGGATTCAGTTTTAAATTACTTTAACCCAGTGCATTTCTGCAGAGAGATGATGAAAGAGTACCTGAGTTCATCTGACAGGCCTGTGGGGCCACATCTGTTTGAAAAAAGGATAGGATGGTTGAGAACATAAGGAAATAAAGCTTCGAAAAATCAAAGTCATGCTGTGGGCTGTCTTTGTGATCAATTTAGTGTAATAATTAATTCTTCAATTCTATCTGCAGGTAGGTTGATAATGGCTAAAAGTATACTTGATTCCCCAAATACCATAAAACAAAATGAATGTTCTTTTAAGCTTCTGTCTTTGGATAAGTTGATGCATAAAACTTGTTGGAAAAACATTTTTCTTAATAAATTTAACTCTATGGATATGGAAGGAACCCAGAGGAAGAGATGTTATTTACTCGCTTGAGAATAGGACATACAGGTTTAAACTATACACTGCACTGAAGAGGGAAACACCCAGCAGGTCCACCATCCACTAGGTAGGTGGCGGTAATGCACTTGTAAGTGTGGTTTGCCAACCACCATTGACCTCCAACGAAGAAGCAGCTAGAGCAGGGGCAGTTCAAACTGAGGTGAGGTGGTCTGCAGTAAACCGGACTAACCGACAGAAGGCCCTGAGGCGTCGTTGCACTTTTTGGGTGAATTAAACGTGTTTGTACGCTAATCAGTAATAAACGCCTTTAGCTAGCTAAAAAGAGCAGTTGGGAGAAAGCTGTTGTTCGGTAGTTAATCTGTGCACATGAATGAATTTACCCTCAATACAGAAATCACTCTCTTGTGCTTTGATGCTAATTAAAGTATCTGTAGTCCAGACATTAGCTCTATTGCTTTGACTGTACGGAGCTGAAGGATGATCAAACCGGCTGCAGGTAGTTTAAGATGAGGCGTTTATAGGCTAAAAACATATCTGTATTGGTATCAGCAATACTGACCCTGTATTACTTGGTATCAGATCAATACCAACATTTCCAATCTTGCACACCACTGCTGCTCAGTCACAAACCAGTGTTTCCCTTAGTTCTGCAGACTCCCTGCAGAAGTCTAAATCATGCATTACTGTGACATGAGTGAGCTGGACTCTTCTACAGCTTCCTCTCTCCAAACAGTAACACTAAAACACAACAAACGTGTCATGCACTTCTACAACCTCACATGAACAGATTAAACGCTGTAATCACCAAAGATGAAATATTGAGGGGATTGAAAATATTCTCACGGCATTAATTCATTCACAAACTGCCTGTAATATCAGCTCGAGTCTCTAGCTAATATCTCAGTTTGTTGCTAACACAGTTACATGTGCCGTACTCTGTGCAGCTTACATCCTTTGAGAGAAATAATATGAATCGTTAATATATATTGTTCAATGCTAAAGCAACAGCTCAAACATGGTCATAAAACCGCCATATGTTTCTTTGAGTTTTCCTGCAGATGACCCTGATGCAGCAACACAACTAAACCAGGATTGGAAACCTGTCCCATCAGCTCATCTTTGTAAATCAACAACTCGAAGGTGAAATATTATACTTGATAATCTGTTTATATTTATAGAGCTTTGTCTTTTTTTTTAACAAACAGTCCACCTGTTAGCTGTCAGCAAAACTGTAGACTGAAAAAAATGTAAGCTCAGAACTTATGAACCTGAAGTGTGTGAGGACTGAGAAGGATCAAACTTCATTTCAGCTTTGAGGAATAAACTTCACATTTGATTGATGATTCTTTTCTGTTTGTGATTACAGGAGCTGCCCTCAAATTCTGACTTCAGCACGATCCAGTGACAGCAGACAAATCTTCCCACATTTTAACCGTTAATGCTGAATACACTCATTTAATATTGTAGTGAATTTACTGTAAATCCAAAATTAACTGATAAAAAAGGTCAAAAGCTGTTTCAATGAGAAAGTTAAAGACAAAAACAAAGGAATGATATAATAATGTAACTGGTATCATGATGCACTCTATTGCCAAACGTATTCACTCATCCAAATCATTGAATTTGTGTGTTCCAATCACTTCCATAGCCACAGGAAGTGATTGAAAAAAAAAGAATCAAGCATCTAGGCTTGCAGACTGCTTCTACAAACACTTGTAAGAAATGGGTCGCTCTCAGGAGCTCAGTGAATTCCAGCGTGGTACTGTGATAGGATGCCATCTGTCCAGCAGGTCTAGTCGTGAAATTTCCTCACTGCTAAATATTCCACAGTCAACTGTTAGTAGTATTATAACAAAGTGGAAGCGATTGGGAACAACAGCAACTCAGCCACGAAGTGGGAGGCCACGTAAAATCACAAAACGGGGGAAGCGGATGCTGAAGCACATACTGCGCAGAGGTAGCCAACTTTCTGCAGAGTCAATTGCTACAGACCTCCAAACCTCATGTGGCGTTCAGATCAGCTCAAGAACAGTGCGTAGAGAGCTTCATGAAATGGGTTTCTATGGCTGTGCAGCTGCACCCAAGCCTTACATCACCAACCGTAATGCAAAGCACCGGATGCGGTGGTGTAAAGCACACCGCCGCTGGACTCTAGAGCAGTGGAAACGTGTTCTCTGGAGTGGTGAATCATGCTTCTCTGTCTGGCAATGCGATGGACAAGTCTGGGTTTGGCGGTTGCCAGGAGAACAGTACTTGTCTGACTGTATTGTACCCAGTGTGAAGTATGGTGGAGGAGGAGTTATGGTGTGGGGTTGTTTTTCAGGAGTTGGGCTTGGCCCCTTACTTCCAGTGAACGAAACTCTTAATTCTTCAGCGTACCAAGACATTTTGGACAATTTTATGCTCCCAACTTTGTGGGAACAGTTTGGGGATAGCCCATTCCTGCTCCAACATGACTGCACCCCAGTGCACAAATCAAGGTCCATAAAGACGTGGATGAATGAGTTTGGTGTAGATGAACTTGACTGGCCTGCACAGAGCCCTGACCTCAACCCAATAGAATACCTCTGGGATGAGTTAGAGCGGAGACTGCGAGCCAGACCTTCTCGTCCGACATCAGTGTCTGACCTCACAAATGCACTTCTGGAAGAATGGTCAGAAATTCCTATAAACACACTCCTAAACCTTGTGGAAAGCCTTCCCAGAAGAATTGAAGCTGTTATAGCTGCAAAGGGTGGGCCAACTTCATATTAAACCCAATGGATTAAGAATGGGATGGGACTCAAGTTCATATGTGTGTGAAGGCAAATAGCTTTGGCAATAATAGTGTATATATCCTTATCTTTGACCATTTACACGCTGCTTTTTACATTCAGGAGCATAAACAGTAACTGAATTTGGTGTATAAGATAGCTGTTGATCACAGACGGCTTCTGCTTTTAACACTGACATGTAGTCCCCTTCATGAAAGTGAAATGATATCTTTCTCTGACAACATTAAATAAAATCTGATAGACGGTCAAAGGTCTTCACTTGTATGTTGAACTAAAAACTTTAATGTAGAACAGTGTTTTGTAATATTGTGTTTTATTTGGCATAAGGTAATCAAGAGACAGTAATATACATTTTAATAATATAAGTTTCTACAGGACTGAATATAGCATCATTATGTAGAAGTCCAGAGCTTCTGTGCTTTATCTGGGGATCATGTGAAGTGTTTGTGACATCAGGGAGGGGCAGCCAACTGCTGCAACCAGTTGGGGGTCATGGGGAAAGTGAGAGGGCAGAAGAAACACTGTGGAAAAGCATCAGAGATTAATAATAACTAATGATTTAATGCAGAGTGGTATATAAGCCCATCATGATTGAAATAGCTGAGTGAAGAAGAAAGACTCAATGCAAGCCCCAAGCAGCCTAGGCCTAATGTGGTGTAACTAAGGGAGGATTCAGAGTCACCTGATCCAGTCCTGACTATATACTTTGTGAAAACAGGCAGATCTAGAGAAGTTTTTCAAGGGTGGCATGGAAATCAAATGGGGTAACAAAATCAAAGCCTTTTTTTAAACACATATGTAGGTGTTACATATGGTTATAAAGAGTAAAATGCAGTAAGTATACCCATGTTTCATATAAATATAGTCTATAACTTCTTTATTAATTCATGTAGCCCACATAATGAAACATTTCAGTTACATTAAACATGTGAATTTTAATATTATGTAATGTATAGCTTGTATAATAAATAAATATGTACCCAATAAGTAGAACATTTAAAAGGTGTTAACACAGTTTTTCATGATTTGTTGGATTAATATTCTGAGGTCCAAAATATAATTGGCCATTTCTGGCTACTGTTGGTTGTTGGTTGTTGGTTGTTGTTGTTGTTGTTGTTGTTGTTTTTTACCTTGCCTTGCTTGGTATCATTCTTTTCAGCACAACCTCACATGTCTGAATTTGCAGTTATTTTTTCATTAACATACTGTATTAACACAACTGATTTGAAATCACACAAAAACATAAAATCCTAGTAGTAGTTATATTTTCTTTTTACTGAAACCACAGACATGTTTAGTAAATTATTTTCATAACCTGAAATGCAAATATAAATTGTACATTTTTAAAACTAGTTAAAAGTAAAAAAAAAAAAAAATACTACTTGATGAGAGAACAATCAGGTGTCACAATAAGATGCCCCACAAATTATTTGCGCCAGTAAAAAAATAAAAATGTCCACCACAAGACAGAGAAGAACACCACAGGGAGAAACCCTGCAGGCCTGACAGCAGGAGGTGTATCACTCCTTCTGTTTTCCACCTGGAGACAGTGTTCACGTTGCATTCTGCCTATGTGACATTCATTAGTGCCCTCACTGACACACAAAACAAAACAACGACTACACAACACATTAACTACACAAAAATGACTCCACGATTCCTCACAATGTTACTGTAGATCAAGACAATGCCATTCAGCGTAAGGATCTGGTTAGATGCTAAGACAACTGGGTCAAGTGATGACTTTTCAACTAATGGTTTAATAACTGCCACCTTAAAGGCCTGTGGTAAAGGCTGAACATAATGATACATCTGTGAGATGATTATGAATATTTTTTTCCTCTAATGGTTAAATTTTGTTTGTGAAGAAACTCGTGAAGTCAATACTAGTTAGGGTTAAAGGAAAGCTTGTTTCAACAGAGCTCTGTGACTGTGTTGGCAGTAGAGAAATTATATTGTTACATTTGGTTACAGCAAAAAGACATCTACTATAATAAAAATGTCTTCCCCATTGCTGTGTAATCCATTAATGCAAATTTAAATGATATTAAGAAATTATCAGACAAAATTGGGTTTTCAAGGAATTCTATTAAATATTCAGTTTCTATGGCACATGTCAGAACAAGCTCCAGACTCCAATGGGTGGGCTCTTTTACATTTTGCGAGAATCCAAATAAATCTAATACTAGATTAAATGCTGTATTGATTCTGTCATTTTCATCTACATGGATAAATTCGTCAACAGTAATTATTTTACCTAAACTAAGTACTAAAGAGACAGTGAGAAGGAGAAAATCTTAGTAAAGGCCAGGTGGGGAATAGATAACAACAAATAAAATTGGTTATCAGTGTTCCCAGTTAGAGAGGACAAGGCTAAGAGTAAGACATTCACAAGAATTAAAACCGTCTGGGTCTATGGTTGATTTAAAAAAAAGAAAAAGAAAAAAGAAGCTGGTGTGAAAACTTGCTGCCACTCCCCCTCCTCAGCCCGTGGTTCTAGGATTCTGCCAGTTAATCTAACTCTAACCCTTGATTCATTAAAATTAGCATAACCATTCTGCTGTAGCCAACTTTCTGTAAGGCAGAGCAAACCAATATGTCGATCAACAATTAAATCATTTACTAACAGGAACTTAGAGGAGGGAGTTTAACCATCCACATTTAACAGTTTTACTGGTGGGAGGGAGGGAGTTCGATGCAGCGACTTCACCCCAAACCACTACTGCGCAGACTCTAACTCCAAGTATGTGACATAATATTCCCCATAAACTGTCGATTTATTTGTTGGTTTTAGTACAGTATGATAAAGTGACACCATGTCGTCCATCTATTATACAATCATTAATCCCGACAGCAATTTATTTATTTTTTTTCTTTTTACTCAGGCACATATGTGGGGGCCTATATACGGACTGGTCCTGCAGCACGTTGTGCTACCAGCAGTTCACGAAGAGGAGTGTGTTGACCGTCCTCTGTTGCTGTGTGAGCCATTTATTCACACTTACCTGGCCGTATGGAGTGAGCCTGGCAAACTTTTTGTGTAGTCCTTGAGGATCTCGCCCACAGCCGACATGTCGGTGAACCGCTGTGTTTGTTTCATTTCTCGGCTTCAGCGTCACTTTAACTCCCGGACCCCTCGCATCACCACCAGCAGCTGTCATGCGTCCTCTGGGTCTAGTTTGTTACAGGGACAGCATCGACCCGGTACAGTGGTCTGGAGCAGGGATGTTTCATCTAACAGCTCCTCTCCGAAACCTCCGGACACCTCGTTGTTTGTCCCCGTCTCCCTGAAGGCAGACGCCTCGGCAGACGGCGGTGTGGGAATAGAGCTCACCCAGCCGCTGGATAAAAGTGAGTAAACGAAACCTAAGTTGGTCAGTTAAACTACTCTGAACTTAATAATGTACAAGATAATACTGGGTGTTGTCTTTTGTTTTTTAACATTTTTTTTTATCAAAGTGTATACTTGTTCTATTGGTTGCGAATGATTATAAAGGTGGGGGTGATTTTCTCAGATGATGCAACATCGTCTCTGCTGTTTGTGTCTGTGATTCAGATGAGCTGCTGAAGGTTCTGAATCGGTTTTACAAAAGGAAAGAGATGCAGAAGCTGGCAGCGGACTCGGGTTTGGATGGTGAGGAAAATAAACTCGTCATCTGTTGATCGTGTGTATTTAGCCATGGAAGGCCACAAGCCAGTGATCGTATGCCAGAAAGAGATTTCCTCTGTCTAATAACCTTGTTTATATGTTGACAAATAGGTTATATACAGATGTGGTCAGAACTTTACATACACTCATCAAGGTTTGAATTTATTTAGGGTTCTCTCTAATCCATATAGGGTAATATATATATATATACTTACTCACTCACTCACTTAAATCTTTTAATAAGTGGTGCTGAAGGTTCTCCAGTGTCTTTTAACATCACATGGCCAGCGCCTAGTATCTTCTCATTAGTTATCATGATTGACTAAAACTTTTTGACTGGAACTTCTCTTTGTCAGCATAAAAGAATTGATTGACAACACTTAGTGGATTATCCAATACTCATAACAATGGGAAAGTAACGGAATGAATATCTAGGAAGATAATTGTAAATTTACACAAGCGGGGAAATTTGCACAGATTTAACACCAGATATCTTTGGCTATCCGTTTTCTCTCCATGCACATGCAGCTCGTCTGTTCCACCAGGCCTTCATCAGCTTCAGGAAGTATATCCTAGAGATGATGTCGCTCCCTGCCGACCTGCACATCATTCTCAACGACATCTGCTGTGGAGCAGGTTTGTCTCTTTATGGAGTAACTGTTACTTGGTTGAAACTGTTTGTTCAGTGACCGTTATATTTAGAAATATTTTTCTGTATTATTTTCTTCAGGTCATATAGATGACATCTATCCATACTTCATGCGTCATGCCAAGCACATCTTTCCCATGTTGGACTGTATGGATGACCTGAGAAAGATCTCAGACCTCAGGGTCCCGGCCAACTGGTATGTATTTTAAACCCGACCAAACGCCACACACGTCGCATTAAAAGAAGCTTTCTGGCTTCCGCTACCAAACCATATTTATGTGCTCGCCAGGTACCCCGAGGCTCGTGCCATCCAGAGGAAGGTGATTTTCCACGCTGGACCAACTAACAGTGGTAAAACCTACCATGCCATCCAACGCTACCTGGCTGCTAAGTCTGGTGTGTACTGTGGCCCCTTGAAGCTGCTGGCCCACGAGATCTTTGAGAAGAGCAACGATGCTGTACGTAACTGTGCTCCTGTGTAAACATCAGTCTTTTCATGTGTCCTAGTGTGTTTGTGTGTGGAGAAAGGTCACATTGTGTATGTTCTCAAGGTGTCTTAGTTTCTATTAATACTGACATTAATTGCACTTTCTCTGTGTGCTTCAGGGTGTACCATGTGACCTGGTTACTGGAGAGGAGAGGACCTTCATGGACCCAGAGGGTCGAGCAGCTGGTCATGTGGCCTGCACCATTGAGATGTGCAGCGTCACTACACCGTGTAAGTGCGCCTGTGATAATCATTATGTAAATGTTCCTTACAGACAGTTCAATATTTTAGGTACTGTTCTGATATTCTTTCTTTGACCTGAGTTTCTGTGATGTTAATAAATAATCTGTCACGGGAAACAAATATTCCCCTTATAACCACGTATGATTAAACTATAAAGGATGGCTCTGAATGAAGTTTGAAACCTTGATCTAGAAAGGATAAATTTCTTTTAATCTGAAAAAATGAATATATTTTTAAAAAAGAAAATGGAGAGGTTATCGATTCATATTAGGTAGTTATTGAAATTTTGTGTATGTTAACTTATTAAAAGGTAGATTTTGACCTCAGTTTTATGTGTTTATAGATGAGGTTGCTGTAATCGACGAAATTCAAATGATCCGAGATCCTTCCAGAGGATGGGCATGGACCAGAGCTCTGCTGGGTTTGTACAACATACTCAGAAACGTAATTATTATTTTATTTTTTTTAAACCTAAATTACTTTATTATTCTGTGCATTTGTGCAGGTCTCTGTGCAGAGGAGATCCACGTGTGTGGGGAACCTGCAGCCATAGACTTTATCAAAGAGCTGATGTTCACCACTGGAGAGGAGGTGGAGGTGAGACTGTGATGGACGCGACATCTGAAAGAAAAGATTTTGGCTGATGTTTCTAACCTCATCATTGGAGATCCCCTTTTTCTCATCTCATCTCAGTCTTCTTCTCTCTGCAGGTTCACAATTACCAGCGTCTAACTCCTTTCTCAATACTGGATCATGCTGTGGAGTCATTAGACAACCTGAGGCCAGGAGACTGCATCGTGTGCTTTAGTAAAAATGACATCTATTCTATCAGCAGGCAGATCGAGGCCAGAGGGCAAGAATGTGCTGTAATTTATGGGAGCCTACCTCCAGGTGAGTATCTGAGTGGTTTTATATTTGTCACTTGAATTTGTCACATCTTAAGGTACACTTTTCTGGTTCTGGGTTGAAGCCCCGTTTGTCTTCAGAACTGTCTTAATTCTTTATGACATAGATCAAAGAAGGTGCTGGAAGAGCTTTTTATCACAAAGTTGCTGTGGATTTATTAGCTGAACATCCAGGATGTTAATCTCCTGTTCTGCCACATCCCAAAGGTGCTCTGTTGGATTGTGTACTGTAGAGGTTATTTGAGAACAGTCAACTCACTATTATGTTCTAGAAACCAGTTTGAGATTATTTGAGCTTTATTTTATTCTGTTGGAAGCAGCTATCAGAAGATGGGTATCCTGTGATCATAAAAGGATGGACATGGTCAGCAGCAGTACTCAGACATTCAAACAATGCTCAGATGGTACTAAGGGCCTAAGAAAATACCCCCCACACTATAACACAACCACCAGCCTGAACAATTGTTACAAGGCAGGATGCATCCATGGTTTTGTCTTGCTTATGCAAAATTCTGACCTGAACCATCCAATGAACGTCCAAGCAAAACTGGTGACTCAAAAGACCAGATGACATTTTTTAAAATGCGTAACATGGGTAAATGCAACTCATTAATGAGCACCTGAAGAGGTCCGTCTAATGAAATGGCCAGTGAGTGTATGCCTTTGTGTAGAACTGAGCCAATAAGTCAGTTTAGTCAATTTTTAGGAGAAAAATGGTTAAATGTCAAAATTCTGATTTACAGGCACCAAGCTGTCCCAGGCAAAGAAGTTTAATGACCCTGATGACCCCTGCAAGATTCTGGTTGCTACAGATGCTATAGGCATGGGGCTTAACCTGTAAGTGCAAAACATACTTTATGGAATATTTTTAGAGCCATATCAATCTTTTTTTTTTTTTTCTCTTTCAAGTGGTTGCATGCTTTCTGCCATACAGGCAGTGTTGGGGAGTAACGGAATACATGTACCGCCGTTACGTATTTAAAATACAAAATATGAGTAACTGTATTCCGTTACAGTTACCGTTTAAAAAGGTGGTATTCAGAATACAGTTACTTTGTTGAAATAAATGGATTACACTGCGGTACTTTCCTGTTTCATTTTGTCGCGGGTCAGGACTGTTTGGGTTTTGTTTGACAGCTACGTTCTGTTGTTCCAGGCGGCAGCGTTACGGTTGCCATGGTTACAGGGCGACGCTCTCTCTCTCTCTCTCTCTCTGCGACTGTGTGTTTCCTGGGTGAGAGAGCGCCTTTTCGTTGTTGTTGTTGTTGTTGTGCTAAGCTAACAGGCAGAATGCTACAAGCATAGCTCTAAAGAATGTAGCATCATGGGCAGTGTAGTCCGTGTTGCAGGGAGAATGGACTGCCATACACGTTATGGGTCTGTGAGCGCGAGGAGGGAGAAAAAGGGAGTGGAAAGGTACGAGTTGTCATCGAGCAAAAACGGGAGCTGGAAGCATGTAAATATAATAATAACCACTGCAGCCAAGAAGAGTGTCTGACGAGCCCAGCTGTAAGTAAGCTATTAAGACTCGACTGTACACCGTGTTCTCCTCCGAAAACAATAAGTTCCGTTGGAGCAGCCTTTCGACGCCTCTCTCTGTCTCTCACAAGAAAAGTTGACCCACACAACAAAGTAAAGCTATTTTTCGGCTACGAGCCGACAGGGACCCCGCCGTATTAGTCAGAGGTCCCTTTACTACAGTTCGGAGTCGCGGACCTTCAGTAATAGTAATAAATCACACAGCAATAGTACATTCACGTTGTTGTAAAAAGCATGATAATCTATTAAGTAATCCAAAGTATTCAGAATACGTTACTGTCATTGAGTAACGTAACGGAATACGTTACAGAATACATTTTGGGGCATATATTGTGTGTTCTGTAATGGAATACATTTTAAAAGTAACCTTCCCAACACTGCATACAGGATATTGTTCATCTGTGTGCTTACCTTGCTGTTTTACTTCACCCTACTGCCCCTTCTCTCTCTCCAGGAGTATAAAACGCATCATCTTCAACAGTCTGGTGAAGCCTAACGTTAATGAGAAAGGGGAGAAACAGATGGAGACCATCAGCACTTCTCAGGCTCTGCAGATTGCTGGCCGTGCTGGGAGGTCAGCCTCCTTTGATACAACAATGCAGACAATCCCTTTGAGCTTCTGTTAGGCCACTATATTAAACTCCATCTTCTGCCACCTGTTGCAGGTTCTCCTCCAAGTTTAAAGAGGGAGAAGTTACAACCATGCACAGAGACGATCTCCCCGTCCTCAAAGAAATACTCAGTCACTCTGTCGATCCTATAGAGGTGATCATTTTACACACAAACACAAAACCTACGTTCATCATTCCCGCAATAACAAATCTTTCTCATTTTATTCTCCAATTGATTGCCTCAGACTGCAGGACTCCATCCAACTGCAGAGCAGATAGAGATGTTTGCTTACCATCTGCCCGATGCAACGCTGTCCAACCTTGTTGTGAGTAGAGCCACTCGTTTAGTGATCAGTGCGAGAATTGAAATGTTCATTATAGACCTTCAAACAGCAGAATAAAAAATAAATACATAAAAACGGGGGAAAGATTTGTAGTTTTCCAGCTACATTTCATGGTCTTCATCAGTGAGTGGAGTTTACTGAGACGGGTTAAATAGTTGGTAATGTGGTAAAATAAAGCCTGAGCAGTCTTTAGATTGAAACAGAAGCTGGTATTTTACTGTAGTGTGAATTTTTCAGGAGCTGCATGTTTTTATTTGGGACTGTTAGTCGCTGTTTTTTTTTTTTTTCCTCAACAGTTTGTGAAACCACCTGAAAAAGTCTGTTTAAGTCTGTTTAAGTCTGGTTAAGACTTAAGATCTGAAATGCCTAAATGTAAACAAATACAACTGACTGCTGCATGTATCCTTTCTATATTACACTACATGAAATAATTTGATAAAAGAACATTTTCATGACAAAACTGTTGTAATTTTTTTAGTAGCATAAAAGTATCTTTACGCGTTAACGCAGATTTATCCGCCATCACAGTCAAGGCGATTAAAAGTTTTAACTGCATGCGCATTTTTAACCTGTGCTAAAAGATTGAAGAAAACTATTCAAATTCTCTTTTTAAGCACACATTCTTTGTTTATTCTGCATTTACTTCATTATATTGCATAAATGTCAGTTACAAGCTTAAATATGAAGTTAAAAAAAAAAGTAATTGCAACCAGGCTATTGATCAAGTAATTGCGATTAATTGCAAAAAATTGTGCGATTAATTGGTTAATTTTTCTTAATCTATTGACAGCACTAATATTTTCAGTTTCCCCTTTGTAGCAAAAATGAAAGTTAAATATTGTTTTGTGTTTCAGCGCAGACCCGCTAAAACTAAAAGCAAAGGATTGTCATTAGTTTATTTCTTTATTATTTTTTTGAAGACGCTAATAGCTAACTTTCCTTTTTAAAGTCCAGCATGCGTGCTGAAATGATGAAGCAAAATGTACCCTAATACAAATGTGTTTAAGCTGTGAATGGGTACATAAAGGGAAATGCACGTTTTGTATTTCAGTTTTGCTGTTCAACATTTTAAAGCCACGTCTTATTCAAGATTGTAAATGCTCTCGTTCTCTCGCCCCCTTCTCAGGACATATTCGTCAGCCTCTCTCAGGTGGACGGTATGTATTTTGTTTGCAACATTGACGACTTTAAGTTTCTGGCGGACATGATTCAGCACATACCGCTTAACCTGAGGTCACGCTACGTCTTCTGCACTGCTCCCATCAACAAAAAGCAGCCTTTTGTATGTACCTCCTTCCTTAAGGTGAGTGAGTGGATGTAAACATTAGAAGGCTGCAGGGATTTAAGGTTAATGGTGGAAGGACAGGAGTGAGCAGTAGAGGGTGCTGATGAGGAGGGTAAAAATGATGAAATGAGGGTAATGAAGTTGACCCAGTGAGGCATTGGTGTAATAACCCTCCTGTCACACCTGATTCTTTTTATGGTCTTATCAAACTGATAAAACAAGAGTAGATAAAAATTCCCATGAATGAGCAACCTTTGAGGTTAAGGGTTAAGTTCTGCGTATTTCTATTGTTCGTGTGTGCTAAGAGTATTTAGTTTAGAGCAATAGCGATGCACCTATAGAAGGTAATTTGGTTCTGTAAATAAAACTGTGATCGGATAATAAATACTAAAACTGTGTTCAACACAAATAAAGTATACCTTTAACATTTACTTTATTATCTGAGTGTGTACAGCATGTCATCTGCACTGTTGATGGATCAATCATGTTTCTTCTCCAGTTTGCTCGTCAATTCAGTCGAGACGAACCCCTGACGTTTGACTGGGTCTGTCGCCACATCAGCTGGCCTCTGGCTCCACCTAAAAACATTAAAGACCTGGTTCACCTGGAAGCTGTCCATGACGTGTTGGATCTCTACCTCTGGTTAAGGTAGCTTTATATTTCCACCTTTGGCAAGTTGCCTCACCTGTTTTTATGCCTTTCTAATATGCGATCACGATGTGTTTGTTTGTATGAACTCTTCTTTGTTGTCGTAATTTCCAGTTTTGCCATATTAATCCTCTTTATCTGTGTCTACGTGCCTCCGCAGCTACCGTTTCATGGACATGTTTCCAGATACTGCCTCAATTAGAGAAATCCAGCGGGAACTTGATGATATCATCCAGCAGGGTGTGCGAAATATCACCCGGCTCATCAGAGCCTCTGACACAACAGTCACTGACCCACTGCAGGCGCAGAGCAACAGGCATGGCCAGGCAGGAAGGGGAACTGGCAGCACAAATTTTTTGACTGGAAGCAGAGGTCAAAGGGGACAGAGAGGCTCAGGACAGATGATGGACAGCTCTCTGGCTAGTCGTCTGGTGAGAGACGGGCTGTTGACGCCCGATTTGCTCCAGCAGCTGCAGAGGGAATGGTCTAAAGATCAGACGCAAGACAACAGCAGTCAGAGGGCACTTGATCTGGAGCATCAGAGTAATAACAAAGGGAAAAGGAAAAAGAAGAAGAAATGAAGAACCTTTTCATTTTGCTTCAGTGAAGAGCAAAAAACTGACATCAGCATTTGTTGATGTTTTAAGCATTTAAGACAGATGTGAGAACTCCTTCTAGCACTGAAAGTATCCCAGTAAGCTTTGACCTCCAGCGTTAAAACTAAAAAAACCACCTTGTTCCTGTGCTACAGATCTAACCAAATGTTTTCTTCCATTCAACAAATGTACAAACTCACTAAAGCTGGAAAATGTTTCTAGTTCCAGTCTCTCTGTCTATGAAGGATCAAGTGTCTGTGAGAGATGTCCTCTTTGTGAAACCAATAACTGACAGACATCATTGTCAAATGTGCTGTTTCAGTAGCAGTTTTGACACCAGAAGACACTGTAGTTCATTAAATGCTGGAAGTTTTCTCAGTCGTCAGACTCTAACACGTAATTTCTATGAACATTTCTTTAACTGAGGAAAAAAGTGAGAGCTTGAACTGGGTGCAGGCCTGTTATTCAGATGAAATGTCATATTTTTCTCTTTGTATGCTTGAAATGATATTAAACAGTATTTTAAATGTGTTGATGTTTGTAGTGTTCTGTGTCAATGTGATTTACAGCTCATGCAAGGGGATGGAAACAAAAAGAGCCTGAAGAAGGTTTTCTAAAATGGAGTTTTACTGCAACATAATATATAATATTTATTCCCAAAATATACAGTGCATACATGCAGTTTGTGTATTTTACAATATATTATTTTTTGCATTATAAATTTGTCTAAGGAGGCCAAGGTGCATCACTTACATTGCATCGCAGGGGGGATTTCAAATATTTTAGTTTCCTAAAATCTTCAGTCCAAAGTTTAGGAAAAGTCACTCGAGCAACTATGACAAAAACACTAAGCAAGCCTGTATCTGACACATTAAAGGAAATGATTGTAGAAAGGGGGTTGTGCTTGCTGTTAATCATTGAATTGGTGCAGAGGCTGGTATCTGCTCAGTGGACTCGGCAAGAGACAATGAGAGCACAAACATAAAAAGAAATAACACCTAGCAGAGTGGAAAGGATCGGGGGGGAAAAACACATTTTTCCTTATTTTAGTGAAGTGTGCTCACCTGTCACGCACGCTGACAGTATCAAAGAATAGCTGGAAGACTTTTTGTGGTGATTCTTATCAGTGAAGATGTTGGCTGTTCATCTCATTTCCTTCTTTTTCTCCAAACTCCAGGAGGACCCCACAAAGAAGGTGAGTGCTACACACACAAACACAAGTCTGTTTCAAACAGTGCATATAATTAATACACCCCTGGTAATGAGGGGGTTTGAAGCTCTACAGTTATTTAAAGTCTTCTCAGTTATGAAAGTGTAAGCTGCTAATGCACTGAATTTATGCTCTTGATTGGAAATCGTATTTTAAATGCAACTCTACTCGATACATTAATCATCAAAGATATATTTGCCACCAATGACAAACTTACTCTTCTAATGTGTTGTTTCCTGATTTACTTCTTAGGCAGTTCTATCAGGATTTATCCAGAAAGAGAAAGTGACTAAAAGAAGGACAAATCTCTGATGATTTGCAGAAATGCACGTGACTAAAATTAAGTCAACGAGACATGGCAGAAGTCAGTAGAGTAATATAAATGATCAAGGTGAAATGTGGGATCATTAGTCACTGTGTCACCATTTATCTTTATCTGAACAATCATTAACAACTTTCCCTGCCAGTGTCGCTGCTCCTCTTAGTCCACATTGGATCGCACATTTTCACCCCGGACAAAGTATGGACACTCCTACAATCACACTGTCCTCGCTCACACTACACCCACACTCTGGCTCTTATATCATAAACCCTCAGGGTGTTGTCCTATGAGCACATGCTCCACGGCGACGGTTCAGCTGTGAATACAGCACACGGGGTGTGGCTGATGATCTTCAGCTTTTTTGTTTTATACTACTTCCTAACTCATTTGCAGAGACAGTTTGGCATGTTGAGTTACTGTTACAACATCACTGAGTTTCAAATTCAGATTATTAACCCCAAAATTCAAAACATATGTGAAAAGACATCACAGATACATGAAAAAAATCCTTCATATCTGAAATACAAGAAAAAAAGTTGCTTTTTTAAACTTTTTCTCTGTTGATCAGATGTTCAAATTGATTCTGGTGAATTTTGATATGTAATATTATAAAGCTGTGATGAGGCATGTAACAGTAACAGAGAATATAAAAAGAAAAGTAACTGAATGAGAGAAGCAAAACTAGTCTGACACCTAATAAGAAAGTCCACAAAATACAAATGGGAGAGAGAGAAATATAAATTTTTCTCTCTTTCATCCCTTCTTGTTCGAGTGAAAATCCAGCGGTACATCTCACTTTGTTTTGCTCTCTGTATTCTGTGTCTCTTTCAGGTCGACAGGTTTCTGCATGCAATGCGCCTCCATGATGACCAGTTAATTGATATCTCAGCTCGTTTCCAGGCTGAAATGAAGAAGGGGCTCTCAGCTGAAAGTTCGGCCGCCGCAGCTGTAAAAATGCTGCCGACACATGTCCGCTCCACTCCTGATGGCTCAGGTTACTTGTGTTAATGTCCCTTTTATTAGGGCTGCTGGGCAGATCTTAAAAAAAAAAGAAAGAAGAAGAAGACTGCCATTGTTTTGAAGTAAAAGCAAGAGATTAAAGATCTTCCTTCTCTTTCAACCACTCTTGCAGAGAAGGGACAGTTTCTGGCACTGGATCTTGGAGGCTCCAAGTTTAAGGTGCTCCAGGTTAAGGTGAGAGAGGGGATGGGGGTCAGGAAGGGAGGAGTGGAGATGGAGGAGAAGATATACCCTATGTCAAAGGAGCTGTTCAATGGGAGAGCACCAGAGGTAAGAATAAAAAGATCTGAAAGTAGATTTGAGGAGAATTCAACAAGCAAGAAGAAGAGATTTGAACTTCTCCCGCTTCATTGTCTTTGTGTATGTAGTTATTTGACCATGTGTCAGAATCTCTGAAGGACTTTCTTCATGTAAAGAACATCAGTCTGGATAAGAAACATCCTCTGGCATTCACTTTTTCTTTCCCCTGCGAACAGACCCGCTTGGATAAGGTATGACTCTCTACATCGAGACATCTGGTTTTCATGAGCTGTACCTGTAGTGTGTCATACTCCACGTGCTGACATCTGTCTGTCTTTTTAGATTTAGATGCCATAATCATTCAAACCACTTTTTTCCTCTTGCAGGGATTACTGTTGAGCTGGAGTAAGAACTGCCGGGCTCGAGGCCTTCAGGGGAAAGATGTGGTCCAGGCTCTCAGAGAGGCTATTGACAGAACTGGGGTGGGTTGCCAGTGTTTGCTTCCATAATTTACCCATAAACTATCTGCAGAAACTGAGACATGATGAGAAATATAATGTAAGATGAAGTGGAAAAATAAAGAGTTGAACCCATCTGATACCCACTATGTAAACTGAACAGTATAACCTGGTTTATCTCTCTAATAACGCCCTCTGCAGGGAATGGACATAGAAGTGTTAGCGATGGTTAATGATACTGTGGCGACAATGATGACCTGTGGTTTTGATGATCAGTACTGCGATGTAGGGCTCATCATTGGTAAGTAGATTCACATAATTCAACTAGTCTCTTGTGTCCTTTTACAGAAACTATTGTTTTGTATGTGTGTGACATGTACATGAGCAGCCATCACTCTAAACTTCTTCTGTAGTTCATTTAAATAAGCATAAAGTTATCCAGTGTTCAGTAAAACAAAGCAAATGTTCTGCATTAAAACTAGAAAAAACTTGAAACCAAAATTCTGTACTATAAATTAGGTTTTATTCTGGTTTCTTTTTTATCTAGTGAGCCTTTGGAGCCCTTACGATTGATGCATAATTATCTAAACATAGCTAATAGATATTATCTAATCATTGATAACTGCATATTAGTGACAGGAAATAGTGCTGACTGTAAATGCAAAAGGCATCAATAACTCTGATTCTGCAAATCTACTCCAAACTTTGTGTTTTAACTTTTGCAAAACACGTTTAAATATTTTTAGATTAATTCTTATTTATGTTTTTTGTGCAAACACATGGAAACAATGACAATATTTTGCAAGAGAAGACAAAGCACACTTACCCATAGTCATCTTGCTCCCTCTGGTGGTTTGCTGTGCATGTGTGGATATTGAATTAGATGTGAAGTATAGACATATAGAACCATTAACGTATCCTGTTTATTGTAGTAATCTTAATGGAATAAGTCTATGTATGCTGTGTGTTTGGGTGCTTACAGGCACAGGCACCAACGCGTGTTACATGGAGGAGCTGCGTCATGTTGACCTGGTGGAGGGAGACGAGGGCAGGATGTGTGTGAACACCGAGTGGGGAGGCTTTGGGGACGATGGGGCCCTGAATGATTACATAACAGAGTTTGATCAGGATGTTGATGCAACCTCTATCAATCCTGGAAAACAAATGTAAGGAAAGCAGCTTTGTCTTTTCTTTTGATATAAAATAGTGTGTCCATTAAGACGTCCTTCATTTCTTTATGACTTCCAAAGATAAATTTGAAATAGGTGCAACTTTCTTAGGGAAGTTTTCTTGTAATTTCTTAGAGTAAGGAATAGTTCTCCAGGCTTCTTGGAGGACTTTTCTTTGGCTGATGGCTGCCTTTTGTTCTGCCAAGAAGATCACACACTGCTTCAGTAATGTTAAGGTCTGGGTTCTGGGGAGGCCAGTCCATGACTGATACTGTTCCAAGTGGGAGTGTGTTTGGGATCATTATCGTGCTGATAATCAGACAGATGCCAATCAGAATCTTTCCTAATGTTATTGCATGGTGTCAAAATCTGATCTGATGGTATTTTTCTGTATTTGTAATCCTCAACGCAGCCTGCTGAAATGCAATCCCAAGCAATGACAGGCACCACCGTATTTTACAGATGGCTATAGACACACACTGTTGTACCTCTCTTCTGATCATCTCCGTCCAGCTTCATAATTAAACCAAAACTTTCAAATTTGGATTACTCACTCCATAAATCCTGTTGACACTAATTTTCAGTCCAGTTTTTGTGTATTTTGCCATACGTGACTTTTGGATAATGTTCTTCTGATGTAGATTTAGCATTCATGCTTTTTTTTTTTTGTCCTCCACTTGTCCAGTTTCCAGTTTTCTTAAGGACACACTGCACATCGTGCTGAGAAATGCCAGCTTTTCAGTTCTAGCTGTTTGGGTCTCAGCTTCTTGGTTCAATATTACCATTTTATGCTTGTCAACCTGTGGTATTTTGGGGATTTTTTATAGATTCAACTAATGAAATGGGAAATAGTTTTTTGTGACAGGCTAACAAACGGCTCAATTTAAAAGCGCTGTTTCATCCCTTCAGTTAGGTGTCTTTTTAATGCTTGAACAAATGTCCATTGTTGGCTAATCAAACTGAAAAAAAAAAACATTAATTGAAAAAGTGTCTGATACAAGGACGGGACTAAAAAGTGAAAAAGCAACGAATATCTAAAGAAAAACTCTGAAGAGCTTTCAGAAATGAGTGGCTTAAGATGTTTGCTCAGTACTGTAGAACTCTGTATAAACCTTTTACCCTTTTCTGGTCTATTGTAGCTTTGAGAAGATGGTCAGTGGGATGTATCTGGGTGAGCTAGTGAGGCTGGTTGTGTTAAAGATGGCTAAACTGGGACAGCTGTTTGATGGACTCGTGCCTGATGCCCTGAGGACCAAAGGGAAGATAACCACAGCACACGTGGCAGCCATGGAGGAGTAAGTTGTCTTTATCTCTCTTGGTCACCTGGCGTCTGTCCAAAAACAGCATGAATGCCATAAATATTCATTTGTCTCAGGTACAAAAATGGTCTGAAGAACACCAGAGATATTCTCGTGGAGCTCGGTTTGAACCCATCACAAGATGACTGCGTTGCTGTTCAACACGTCAGCACCATCGTGTCCTTCAGGTCCTCCAATCTGGTGGCCGCGGGGCTGGCTGCCATCTTAACCCGAATCAAGCATAACCGGCATTTGAGGGCATTGAGGATCACTGTGGGAGTGGACGGAACTGTGTACAAGACACATCCGCAGTAAGTCAGTGTGGAAATCACTCAAACCCATATTAGTTTACAACTACTGAGATTAATAAATATGTAACTGATAAAACACAAAAAGAGCCAGTACTATCAACAGTCCTCTTCCTTTCTAACTATGACTAATGGCTGCTGTAAAAAGTTTCTGATATTTTAAAAAAAATCCAAAATAAATAAAAGTTTGAAGCAAAATCAATTAAACTTCACTGACAAAGAGCCTTGAGTAGAAACTAGGGTTAAGCAATGGATTAAATAAATGACCAAAGACATAAGCTGTTAAATGATTGGGGTAAATTTGTCACACGTGAGTTTAACCTAACATCCACCACACAGTACCACAGCTCAGCACTGCACTCACCACTCACACACAATGAGAATCCTCATGTGCACAATTTGACCTCAACTCTAGCAAAACTATAGGCTGTAAATAAAAGATGGACCGTTCTGGCTCTGTGGAATTGCCTTAATCTCTCTGATGGCCAGCAGTGGATAAAAAGAAGTCAGCCTGTATAGAAGCCTATGGAAAACCTGCCGTGGCTTCTTTGCTCTTTGACCTGAGGTCTCAGTCATGGTTTTAGCATCTCAGCATCCCAATCATCACTTTCAGTGAGTGAAAAAAATCCTGACAAAGCTTGAAAAACAGAACTTTGGAATCCAGTGGATGATGTGCATGATAGTGATGCCCTGATCACCTCTGATAAAGTCAGCGAACCCAACACAACAAACAGGGCCTTGATGAAGAGTTTGGACATAGCAGCATCATGTCCTCTCTTACTTGATGAGCTGCAGATCACTAATATAAATACTTCTTAACAAACATCTAAAATAGCCTGATGAAATATCGAATGTTTTATGTTTCTGTCACTTCTATTCCAGGTATCCTAAACGTCTCCATAAGGTGGTGCGCCGGTTGCTTCCTGAGTGCCAGGTTAGATTCGTCCTCTCGGACAGCGGCAGCAGCAAAGGGGCTGCCCTGGTAACAGCAGTTGCCCAACGCTTGGCATCACGGAAGAGACAGGTTAGAGCGCTGCAAGTTGTATGTCTGTTTGTGTGTGATTCTTCACAGGTGAAATAAAAAAGAAGGGCTTAAATATCTGATAAACAGTATCTCTGGTTTTCCAGGTGGATGAGACACTGGCTCCCTTCAAACTGAGTCAAGAGCAGCTCCAGTTGGTCAAGGCCACGATGAGAGCAGGGCTGGAGGCAGGGCTAAAGAACAAAGGCCCCTCAGCAGTTAAGATGCTGCCCTCTTACGTTTACCATACACCTGATGGCACAGGTCAGAGACAAACGCTGACGTTCTTACAGGCCTCTTAATTAAACCCAAACAGCAGCTACACAATTAATACATTCAGCGTCACCTCTAGCTTTCGCAAAGATGTAACTGCTTTTTTAAAAACTTTTTTTTAGGAAGTTTGTATTTTTAAAATATAAACAAAGATCATAATTATTATTTTTTTAACCAGAGCGTGGAAAATATCTTGCTTTGGATCTGGGAGGAACCAACTTCAGAGCTATGCTGGTCAAATTCAAGAAAGGCCTTCAAAACAACACACGGCTTTACCATAAAATCTACACCGTACCGCTGGAGATAATGCAGGGAACAGGAGAAGAGGTGAGAAACATGCATATACCGTCAGCACCCTGACAGAAAGCATCAAACTGGGTTTAGTCATTAAGTAATTAAATTAATTATAAGAAGTTGTACACTGCTGACAGTGTTGTCTAAATGAGGTAGGGTTTAATTCTTCTAAAACAGAACTGAAAATATAAAACACAGTTTGTTTGTTTTTTCTCTCTCTCTGTTTGTCTCCAGCTGTTTGATTATTTAGCGCAATACGTGAGTGACTTCCTGGACTACATGGGGATGAAGAAAGCACATCTTCCAGCAGGCTTCACCTTCTCTTTCCCCTGTGAGCAGACGGCCATTGACACGGTTCGTCAAAATCGTTTGTTGCAGCCACAGAAAACCTGGCTGCACCTTATTTTATCAGTCAAACAATATTGTTTGCTCTGGGTCTTAACAGAGCGCGTTGTGTGTGACATCTTCTTTTGCGCATGCGGGCCGCTTTGAGCGTTCACACTAGAGCGCGTTTGCGGTCGCATTTTATTTGTAGTGTGAACGAGCAGACAAAAAAATCGGATTTGATCAAAAAATCGGAATTGAGCATTAAGACCTGCAGTGTGAACGTAGCCTTAGATCTATGGGCAAAGATCTCTAACACGTCCCGAGGTCACGGCTCAAACAAAAAGCCTTTGTAGTCGCTGTGCCACATTTGTAGGATCATCCGGTTTTTGTTGTCATTATGTTTATTGCTTATTGTTTATGGTCCATATGTCCACCTTTGAGTATTTTAATGTAATTACACACATACGTATATAGCTGTATTTAAATGTGCTTTACAAATAAATTGTACTCACTGGCTATAGTTCCATGAGAAATGCTCCAAAAGAGATGAACACTTAGAAACACAGATGAGAGGTCCAATTCAGTGAATCCAATAAGCACAGGTGAGGCCATTGAAATAACAGACACTCAGTCGTCTGTTAATTAAAGCAACAACATCCAAAGCAGAACTGTTCTGTTAAATAAAAATGTAAACAGACTCCTAAAGCAGTAGCATTATTATTTCTGTAGCAGTTTGTAACCTTTTTCAACCTTTGGATGTTCTGTAGGGTATCCTGGTTAGCTGGACCAAAGGCTTCAAGGCCACAGACTGTGAAGGACATGATGTTGTTAACTTGCTACGGGAGGCCATCAAAAGACGTAACGTGAGTCAATAAAAACAACAGAGTAAAGATTTAAAATGATGGCCAGGTTTTAAACAGATGAGGGGAAGAAACATTACATCAGATTGGTACACGTCTAGGCTAACAGGAACATTACAATGCATTTGTGGGTGTGCGCACACAGGAGTATGACTTGGACATAGTAGCAGTGGTCAATGACACAGTTGGGACAATGATGAGCTGTGCCTATGAAGACCCTCAGTGTGAAGTTGGACTGATTGCAGGTATGTGGCCTCAAGGGTGAAGAAATGCTAAGTTAAGAATAAGCTTATAGTTATGATGGTTCATTTAAGAGTTTTAAATGCAAAGAACAGTATTATAATATTTGACGTAATAAGGAAATAAGCTATATGAGTCTGTTTTACAGGAACTGGGTCAAATGCTTGTTACATGGAGGAACTCAAGAACATTGAGAAGATTAGACAAAAGAAACAGAAAACAGAAGGAGACGAGGAGACACCTGAAGCAGTGGAGGACAAGGTGGAAGGACTTGCTTGTTGGGAGCTAAAAACATATTGTTAAAACATAATTAAACACTTTGTGTGTGTGTGTGTGTGTGTGTGTGTGTGTGTGTGTGTGTGTGTGTGTGTGTGTGTGTGTGTGTGTGTGTGTGTTTCCCTCTCTCATCAGGATGATGGGTCAAAAGGAGATAAGAAGGCGGAGACTTCTGAGACATCAAAGATGTGTATAAACACGGAGTGGGGGGGTCTGGGTGATGATGGATCCTTGGATGACATCATCACACCTTTTGATGCTGAGGTGGACCACAACTCAGTAAACCCTGGAAAACAAAGGTTAGCTACACTCACCTTACTGTGTATGTATGATGACGCCTACTTGAGGCACACACATAAAATTTGATGTTTTATGACTGATTTTTTTTTTTAAACATACTGTGACACATATGTGTCTCGTGTAGTAGTTAGTTGGTGTTTTTGAGATTTATTCAGTAACTTGTAGCAAGTTGAGATGGTCACACAACATTTTTACAAGTTTATGTTCGTGTTTATAGGTTTGAAAAGCTCACCAGTGGGATGTATTTAGGTGAAATTGTCCGAGAGGTATTACTGGATCTAACAAGAGGAGGTTTGCTGTTCAGAGGACGCGTCACGGAAACCTTAAAAACACCTGGAATATTCCAAACTAAATATCTGTCACAAATAGAGAGGTAAGACAAATGATGCCTATGTTTGTGCTATTTTTTGATAGGTTTAAAGTATTCATAATTTAACATGAATATTGCATTTTCTGCTGTGTAACTGTGTTGTCTCCCTCCAGTGACCGTTTGGCTCTACTGCAAGTCAGATCTATTCTCCAGCACCTGGGGCTCGACAGTACCTGCGATGACAGCATCATTGTCAAAGAGGTACGAGATAGAAAAGCAACATGCCACACAGTAACCTCCTACAGACTGCATCACAAATTCAATGTTTTCCTCTTTTACAAGGTATAAAAATTTTAACAATTAAGCCATTGTGTATGTGTTTTGACCCGGACCACGTCGCTTACTTCCAGCAGATATTTTGATCTAGTGCAAACAATGCACCGGTGTAATTTGTAATAATCTTGGCTGTTTTACAGGGTTTTTGCAAAGTGGAACACTGAGGCCAAAGACGGCTCTCAACTTTTATTTAGCCTGTTGGTATCTTAAAGAAAGACGCACCTGAAATTTTCTGTGTCTTCTCCATTAACTTGCCTCCACCAGTGTGTGAATGTGAGAGTGGATGAATAGTGGAATTGTAAAGCGCTTTGGGTGCCTAGAAAAGCGCTATATAAATGCAATCCATTATTATCATTATTATTAAGCCATGTTGGTGAGCCATCTTGCACAACAGAAAGACTAGAAAAACTCTGGGTACACTAAAATAAATATTTAGTAATGTTACTGGTTACAACTTTGTCTGTGGACATCAGAAAGTCTAATTTCAGCGAGGAATTGGAGGACTGTGACTGTCAGACTTTTGAAACTTGTAAGCAACTGTTAAAACTAAGCATTGTCCTTGAAAAGTAGCATTGTTATATTGTTATTTCTGGTATCGATCCAACCCTCCAGATATTAATGGAGAGAGGAAGCCCTCAGATTTTTCTCACATCACATCATGTACATAATGCTCTAGATTTTTCTGCCATACTAGATGTGATACAGCCACCAGTTGCTAGGGAAAAGTACTGTATGTATTCCCCGACTATTTGGAAGTGGTTTCTGCATTTTGCTGGCTCTCGCTGAGTGAAACTGGCTGCAAAGAATCAGAAACCTGCTTGTGATTTCTTTAGTTGCTAGCATACAGGCATGATAGCCTCTAATTTTTCATGTTTGTCTGAAAATTCTCTTGCAGCCAGTTGGGGAATAATCATTTTTCTGACTAACAGTTAAAATGTTTGAATAAAAGTCTGGAAACTGTTTCCTAAGAGTATGGATACCTGGTTGAAATGAATGAACATAAACAGTCTTGTTAACCATAACTGATGGTTAAAAGCAGTCCAGATATCCAGATTAAAATAAGTTTAAATTAACAAACAATCAGTTGTGCTGTTGGAAAGATTCTTCATCTGCCTTTACTGTAAAAGCTTTCTGCCATTTAAATAAATAAATAAATAAATAAATAAATTGCTTCCCATAAGTCAAAATTTTCTTTATTATCTTGAAATTCTGAGCTAAATGTTGAGATACCCAACTTGAAATTTCCACAAAATTTGGACCTAAGGACAGCTTTTATTAATTTTTTTTACAGTAACAGAAATAAGGTTATCGTCAGATACAGTTTGGGAAGTGGTTCAAATAAATATGCTCTACAGAATCCGTAAATTAAAAGACTTATATTCAAATGACACCTTCATGTCATTTCAACAATTAATAGATAGATTTGGACTACCGCGCAGCCATTTTTTTTAGATATCTTCAACTACGAAATTATATCCACACACAACCTGTTACACAAATCTGTTACATAGTTTTGCACTTTGTCCAAGGCTTCAGGGTTTTTGTTGTGACATTTTTACTTACCTGTCTAATATTTTTAAAAACAAGATTGAGCCAAATCCAACAGTAAATATCTGTTGTAAATATCAAATATCTGTAAATATCAAAGAAACACAAAGTTTACAACATTCTCAAAAAAGGTTTATGTCATATGCATTGATCATCGCAAAGAAACTGATCCTGCAGCTTTGGAAAGGCAAAGAGGTTCCTGTGTTAAAGATGTGACTTGCAGAACTTACAAATACTCTTCACCTTGAAAAAATAAGATATACCATGAATGGCAATGTGAAAGATTTTGAACTAATTTGGCACCCTTTACTTGCATATCTTGGGAAAATATAAATTTTTGGCAGTCGGGGGATCGGGGCCCATAGAGGGTGTTTTTTTTTTTGTTTTGTTTTTTCTTTTCTTTTCTTTTGTCTTGTTTTGTTTAGAGAAAAATGGGGCATAAGTTCTATTAATTTGTAACAACTGTGATACTTGCTTCTAATAAAAGATATTTGAAACAAAGAAATATGCTCTCTGCTTCAACCTTACCTTGAGGTTGGGTAATATTCTTCATATTATTTGTGTGGTGCATTGTCTGGCTGAGAAAACTGTGACGCCAGGAGACTGTTACCTGTTGCAATATTGATAAAGGTTTCCATTGTTGCTTAGGTATGTGGAGCGGTATCGCGCCGAGCAGCAGAGCTGTGTGGGGCAGGCATGGCAGCCGTGGTAGATAAGATCAGAGAGAACCGAGGACTGGACCATCTGAACATCACTGTAGGGGTTGATGGTGCACTCTACAAACTACACCCACAGTGAGTTAATTTAATAAAAATATTGTTTGTTTGTTTTGGGTGCAGTGATGTGTTGGGTGTGTGTCAGGTGTATACTGTACTTTCATTTTAACCTTTCATAATTATTCAAACAGCTTGGTTAAAACATTTTCTGTTGTTTCTAGTTTTTCTGGAGTCCTTCAAGAGACTACCAGAGTTTTGGCTCCTCAGTGTAACGTGACCTTCTTGCCTTCAGAGGAAGGCAGCGGGAAAGGTGCTGCCCTGATTACTGCTGTTGCCGGGCAGAAGCGAGATCGTTGACTTCACACACCTGGAAAAAAGAAAGATGTCCGAAGATGTTTTTTCACTTTTTGCATTCAGTTGCACTGCTGTTTCTTTGTTGGGTTTTTTTGCACTACCAAAATTCTGTATTGGCCTAAGAGAGTTTCAGACTGTGTGGATGGAAGATGGAAGCATTGCTGCCTGTAATTAAATCACTGTTTGTAATAAATTTTAAAAGAACTGTAATTGGTTTGAATTGACTATTATATTAAGGGTGTGCCAGTCAACACTCTGACACTATGTTTGCTTCAGCTTAGTTAACTTAATCCATGTTAGTTAAGTTAAATAGAAGAAAACTTCTTCTATTATCGTTACTGCTCACAAATAACATAAAATAAAATATATGTAACTTGATAAGCCTTCTGTGTTAATCCACGGTTATCTGTGTTTGCAATAAATGGACAATGTCATTTGAACTGAAATGAAAACCTGGCATAAGACAACCCACTGTGGTTTCAGTACATATGCTTCAAACCCAAACCCTCCACATTCCAGTCA
Source organism: Simochromis diagramma (assembly GCF_900408965.1). Lineage (NCBI taxonomy): Eukaryota > Metazoa > Chordata > Actinopteri > Cichliformes > Cichlidae > Simochromis > Simochromis diagramma. The sequence continues at coordinate 14,560,251 of NW_024387414.1, read as the reverse complement.
CCAAGTTACCAAGTTAGCTGTGGGAAAATGTCAGTCACAGCTGTGTGGTCACATGCCAAAATGAGAAAATCCCAACAATCCTATGAGGAAGTGCTTGGTGACACTGGGGAGGAAGAACATCCTTTAAACAGGAAGAAACTGCCGTCAGAACCATGTTCGGGGTGGGGCAGCAATCTGTGGGCTGTGAGGGGTAAGAGAAGTGAAGTATGAACATAGAGAGACAAGGACAAAACAAAACTTTAGAAAAGAGAAGCCAAAAATTATTGTCAGGCAGCAGAAACATATAAACACATGTGGAGAGGAAATAGGTGAGTGGAGAAGAAGCATCGCAAAACTACAGGACGCTTCAGGGTCACCTGATCCAGCACAAACACAAGTGTCAAGCTTAAAAACTAAAGAGTGTGCATGTCCCAAATCCAAACTGGGAGCTGGATCTAAAGGAGAAGGAGCTGATAGCTAAAGGCTCAGCGTCCTATTCTACTTTTAGAAACTCTAAGATCTTAAATGCTCTGATGGATAATATGATACTATGAGGTCTCAATGATGTGATGGGGCCTAATTATTGAAGACTTTGCATGTAAGGAGAAGGATTTTAGTTTCAGTTGTTGATTTTAGAGGAAGCCAATCAAGCAAATATGGGAGAAATTTACTCTGTTATTCTCCTCCCTGTCTCTCTGCAGTGTTTTGGATTAACTGGAGGCTTTTAAGAGAGATTTTTGAACAATTTAGTGTGGATTTTAATCCACACTAAATTGTGTGTCTTCCTTCTCTCACCCCAACCGGTCACAGCAGATGGCCGCCCCTCCCTGAGCCTGGTTCTGCCGGAGGTTTCTTCCTGTTAAAAGGGAGTTTTTCCTTCCCACTGTCGCCAAAGTGCTTGCTCATAGGGGGTCATATGATTGTTGGGTTTTTCTCAGCGCCTTGAGGCGACTTTTGTTGTGATTTTTGTAATTGAATTGAATTGAATTGAGATGTTTTTCATCATTTCATCAGATTTGAGTAAAAATAACTTCATTTTTGTCTGAATTTAAAGGTAAAAAATCATTCAAGCTTTTATTTCCCCAAGACATGTCTGGGATTTAAATAACTGATTTCATAGATAAACATGTGTATGACTGATAAGAAGTTGTAGTTAAATACATTTTGTTCCTCTCTTTTACTTAAAGATTTATAGACACTCCTTAGAATGACTTTATATTGTGTAACAGTTGTGAACCTGATGATTTATATGTAAGTGTGTGTAGAAAATATGTAATATTCCGCAAAAGAGAAAGTATACACGGTCATATCGTGTAGACACAAATCTTTTTACACACTGATATCATGGGCATCAGTCTTATTGTAACTAAAAGCAATTACCTGTGCAGCAAACTGTTACAAAATTGTGTGTGTGTGTGTGTGTGTGTGTGTGTTTGCTTGTGGGGGTTAGTCAGCAGTTTCTTAGTTTATTGATGGGGAGCAGGAGGAGGACTGGAATGCTGCTGACCACATTTCCTGACAATAAAAACAACCAATCCTCTGTTCAGTCACTGTACACTGATTCTCTGTCCTTGTGGTCACCCGGCTCTCTCTCTCTCTCTCTAACTGTCTCTGGCCATCTGTGCCATTTTAGTCATTCTCCTTGTCCCTTTTATCTGTCTGGCTGGAGCTTTGCCCAGTCTTTCTGTGTCTTTATCTGTATGTCTGCTCGGTGCATTAGCAGTCCAAGCAGTAACCTGAAGAACTCCAGTGATAGACCGCTGTTGAAAGTTTATTAATTAATTAATTTAAAAGAAAAAAGAAGTAAAGATTGTATGTTTTGGCATTTCTGATGAAATTTCAGTCTATGGTCAACTTTAAAATTAGTTTCATTAGGCAAAACTTACAATTTGCGTTTTTGTTTGTTTACACATTTAATCTGAAGCTATTGATCTGATGATACTGCACTGGGTTAATGAGAGGTGCAGTGATCAGTGTGAGGCTAATCCATTCATAACAGATTAGATGATGCGTTGAAGATGAAGACAGGCAGGAAGACAGTAGCGGAGTGTAATAAGTGAAGAGAATAATGCACAGGAACAGTAAATAAAGACAGAGTGCGATAACCACTGCATGACTGATGAATGATGAGGGATTAAAGTAAGGGAGGAAAAATAGTGTGCTAACGGGAGTGAAATACTAGCTAATCTCTCAGGGATTAACATGTGAGAATGCTACCAGCTGAGGGCTACGTCATCCTCACACATACACACAATAATCCCACGCTGTCCTTGTATCAAGCTACTGTCTTCACAGTACAATTACACAGGCTGCGACACGGCAGCTTTATGTGGCACTGAATGCAAGCGCAGCTAGGCTCCTCAAAATATAGCTCCTGCATCCTACAACAGAGCAGAGACTGATAAAAAAGACTGCATCCTTTCTTTTCCTCTAACATTAGGCCTACTAACATTCTTGTCCTTTCTACCTTCCTTCATTGTTTGGCTCTTTCTGTCTCTATCTTTCATTTAAAAACACTCCATTCATCATTTCTCTGATGTTTTTCCTAAAGGGGCCTGTCTTAGGGAGCAAGGCGTCTTTGCTGTGTATTTTTTATTTTATCTTTTGATTGAGGGCTCTGTGAATGTGTGTGTCTTTGTCTGCCCTACAAACAAACAATACAAGCTTTCACACACACTCAGAAATTTTCTCCAGTAGATGGGCAGAACTGAGCTATTGCAGCCTACAGTGGAGAGAGCACTGGTCTTATTCTGGATATTGTGTTGCAGTCATTAGTTTTGTGAGAAAATAGACCTCCAGTTTAGTTTCACAGCCCGACTAATTCTCTTCAAAGATACAATGAATCAACGTTTGAATCCCAGGCTTAAACCTCTGAGTGGAGTGGACAGTGGAAGAATTAGACGCCACAATGCATCAAAACATCAGTATGATGAGAGCTGCTGGACACCAGCTCTGCTGCATCATGGGGAGCCTTTGTTGATTAAGGTAACTAACTTATCTATGGTAAACTGAAAGACCTCTGAGACTGAATAAAGAGGTGACAATGAATATTATTATTATTATTCAATTCAATTCAATTTTATTTATATAGCGCCAAATCACAACAACAGTCGCCTCAAGGCGATCAATCAATAATATTATTAAGAAGAAGAAAAAGAATTTGTTATTAAGCTTCTGAAAATCTGTATCCATTTTTTCCATGTGAAGTACGTTGGAATCAAAATTTTCTGTATATAACTTCAACTTATAATTATCTGTATTATGACTGTATCTGAAAGGACTCCTTTATTTTAGTGCATAAAAATGTTATAATACTGTACACTGATCATTAGAAGTACATTTATATTTACAAATCACAAATCACAGTTTCATAATTGCACACTGGTTTCTCTAAACCTTCCTTGTTTGGTATGCATTCATTATCTGGTATAATTTGTGGTGGCTTGATGTGACCATTTTCTATAATGTTTACAATGCCAGACCTTATAACAGGCGGATTGTTACAGTGTTGTGATTTACAGTCTAAAGACTTAAATAACTGCAGTTAAACTTTATTTTTGTTCTTTGTGTTAGTCAGAGGAAAATTTGATGTTTGACGTGGCAAGTTACTGGATAACGCACTGACCTTGGTGGTATTTTACTATATTTCATATTTGAGTGAAGTGCTTTATGAAACCTATATTTTAGGTTTCATATAGTTGGAGAAATGATCTCCAGCTCAGGTTTCTTCAAGGAAACTGTATCATTATCTAAAATATCAACAGTAAAGTTAACCAGACACTATCGTGCTCCAGTGTTCGTCAGTCTCACACAGAAAAATCCATTGTATTCATGAGTCATGCAACCAATGCAAATAAAGCGGTTTATTTTTTGTTTAAGCAGCGTGCCTCTCATGAGCATAACAAGTAAAGGCAGGCTTGCAGGCAGTGTGTCAAATATATAGTACCCCAGAGAATGAGGAATTCAAAAGCAATAGAGACAGATTGATGTAACAATTAAAAAGAGACCACAACTGGACTCTGGAATGAATTAATAAACTTTTACAGGTGTCATGTGCTGTAAAAGGCTCAGAAAAGTTTTCCATTAACAGTACTGATACATATCTCTGTTGTCTTCAGCCTTTAAAAAGTAAAAATACAAAAAAAGATTTTTATTTTATTTTTCATGAAGTTGAACGTATGAAAAATAATTAAAAGAAGGTAGAATGAATTTAGAGCCAACTTATTAGTTATACAAAATATAACAGTTCCCGTAGTTCTAACCCTAGTCTATCAATGTCCTAAAAAGTGTCTAGAGACAGCTGTTGTTGCTGCAGTGACAATGTCACATCTGTTTGAAAAGACAGTTTATGAAAGTAGCAGGCTAATGGACTGAATCTTGAGAAAGAAGGCCGAGTGAATGAATGGCCTTCATTCTACTTAAATTATGGTCAAGCAGGTGTAGTGCACAAAAGGAGCGGCAGGTGTGTGTCCTTCTGTTAAACAAAAACAAGCTGAAGCAGTACATCACACTTATCTGCATCACAAACATTCAGTTTATTGTCTAAATGCTTGGTCACGCAGAACAAATACCTTCACCCGTGGGGGAGGTGGGTCAGAAACCAGAAACCTCCATTGTCAGTAAGACAAAGACACTGTGGGACAGTAGACATGTCTTAACTGGAAGGAAGATAGCGTGGAAAAGGCAAAAAGACCATGTAACTTAAGATGAAATGGTACGAATAATAAATAAATGTCCATCCCAAAGATTAATGTGGGGAAAGTGCACTCACATTGCAGTAAATGTGTGAAATATGGCCCGAGGGGTAGCAGTGTAATAACCCCCACTTCTCAAAATCTGATTCAGATGATGAGCCTGTGCTGCTATACTTCACTAAATTTCAAGTTGATGTAGATTTCAGGTTGGGGTTTGTTTTTGGGGTTTTTTTTTGTTGTTGTTGTTAATAATTCCAGCCTTTAGCCATTTTTGATTCAGTTATCTAATGTGTGTCCCTTAACTTAGTCAGTATGACCCTGAGGGGAAAAAATATTACCCATTCCTGCTGAGCAGTATCCCGTGCCCACAGGAAACACTTCGTAATGTCCTTAACTTCCTGGTATGTCCCTGAGTTTAGAGAAGCAAAGAGCAATAAGTTTCCCTTGAATTTCCTCACAGCTAGCCGGCAGCAGTAACTAAAGTGGCACTTTACAGCAGTCTGAGTAATACCATAACTGTGTGGCTCATTGTCTTCCTGGCACAGGCTAAACAGAATGAAACTTTACAACTTCCTTTTGACAGTAAAGCTCAAATCCTCACGTCTCTCCTCTTAATTACCCCCTCCCTCTTCTTCCTCCATCACTGGGTTTGCCTCCAAGGCATCAGCAGGCCCCGACCAATAGCAGGCCAGAGGATGTAGCAATAGTTCTGTCTAGCCAATGAGCTTGCAGGCAGTGGGCGTGTTCTTTTCTGCGGCACTCCTGCCTCCCTCTCCCCCCCCCCTGAGTGTCTCTCTCTCTCTGCCTCCCACAGCCAAACTTGCTGTATCATTCATGCTTCCTGGCTTCACTCACATGCACAGAGAAGGAAGAGTTAGAGTCTTAGCCACACATGAAGGAGCTCCGGCTATTTTAAACCACACTGGACTAGACTCGGGATATCTTTATACCTCTTGCAGATTATATTTACGAAACAGGGGCAGAGAAAAGTCTGAGTTAACTTTCTTATCTTTGGAGTTTTTTTTAAATCCATCTGCAGGTTAAGGCGTGTGAGAGACTGAGAAAGCGTTTGAGTGAGTCTGTATGAGTGTGTGAGAGAGACAGAGCGAGAACAAGCAGCAGAATGATTGCGGCTCAGCTACTAGCCTATTACTTCACTGAGCTCAAGGATGACCAGGTTAAAAAGGTGAGTGTTTACCTCTTTCCTCCCTTTTTGATTCTGTTTGTTTGTCTTAGATACACGAAGAAGACGAGCTTATAAAAGATGAGAGAAGCACATGTGTTGTAGAGGTCACCGGGTTTACTAGGTATCTCCATCATAAGTTTTTCTACCACACTGGTACATTTCTTCGAGGAAGTGAAAGAAAGCTTCATCCTGTCGCGAGAACAGACCGATTTCTCGGACCCGTGTCATTTTCACAGACACGCGTTTTAAAGGGAATGACCCCGGCCTAGTGAGACGTGACAAACTGCACAGGGAGGTGTGTGTGCGTAGTAAAATGTAGTCACAACATGAGTAACGTTTTTGCCGTGATAGAAGATGTGAGGGGGTGTGGCAAAGAGCAAGAGAGGAAGTGAGCTGCAAGGATGAAAGGACGCATGAGCACAGGGATGAATGGGTAGAAGTTACTTCAGGGGTCACAGAGTTTCTATTATATTCTTGTTAAAAAGATACCCACACTTTAATTTCCCTTCAGTGGAGCCCGAAGGGGTTCGGTACGGCCCGACCGAGGAGGCGGAGGCCTTGAATAGGTTGAATTATTCATGGTGTGTTCATGTGTCCCTATTTAAAAGTGATGAGTGATGTGATGTACACTTCAGGAAACTTAAAGAAGTCTGTCTGATCATTAGGACCAGATTTAGTTGTCCTCAGAGAGGTGTGTGTGAGAGAGTGAGATCAAAAAGTTGATCTTTTCCAATCAGTTTCCAGCACCTCTTCATTGAATGCGCCATAAAATCTGGTCGCCATAGTTACGAAACAGTAAAACTTAGTCAGAGGAGGTTAAATTACTACCAGGCCCACTGGTGTCACAGTTTTTAGTCTTTGTGTCTAAATTTAAAATTGCAGTTTCTCATCGTGTGCTTAAATTTCACACGGCACAGTGTCCATTTAAGGTCGCTTGTCGTGTCACACACAAGCTGCAGATTCAGCAACAAGTCTGTTATCACACTTCCTTCTTCCATTCTCACTTTCCCATTCTTATTCGAGCTAATCTGTGTGGTCTGTTCACACGGGGCCCTGTCGTCTCCAGCTGTGCCTGCTGTGCTGCACTAAAGTCAGAGCACAGTCTGTAAAGGTAAAAGACATGAATCAGCAGCCAGGATCTGATGTAATACAACACATCTCCCTCCCTTTTTACTCCTGCTCTCTTCCTCTCCCTGCTTCCCTAAAATAGGCCAGCTTTGAACCATGTGACCACAGGTGGACAGCAGGAGGAGGCTTACACCCACACACGCATACACAGACAGGCACACAACGCCAGCTATTTTGGAGCTTTTATAAGAGCAGGGTTTGTGTACCACTTTCTCTAGTTGTGAAATTGTCAAACATGCAGTTCAATATTTGAGCAGCTATAATTAAACGTGTACACACAATCTAATCAATAATGAGTTTCTAGATGACCTGTGGTTGCCAAAGAGACTCGATCAGCTGATTGTCTCTCCGGTCAACCCAATTCACCGCCGTGTCCTTGACTGTACGTTCCCGCTGCAGCTGGTAGGTCATCCAAAGTACATCGTGCGAGTACGTCTGTGTACACGGAGTTGAAAAAGGGAAGCTGCAGCAGGGGGCATTGTAGAGGATGGTATTTTTCCACATGGTGAGGATGCGTGCGCACAATTTCTTGTGTGCGCACACGTACACACAATGGAGTCATGTTTCAATGCTTCCCTGAGCCACCTCGTGGTGAGGAGGAGAGCAAGGCATTGTTGAGAGAAGGAATGCAAACAAAAGGGAGAATGAGAAGGAGGGAGGGAGGGAAGCAGCGGCAGAGAGTGTGACCTCTTCCTGAAACTTGCACCGAGCTCTGGGCGGAGGCACAGAAAGCTGTTTTAGAGGTGTGTTGAAGGGCCTTTACAAACTCTTGCCTCCTGTCTCCTCAAAAAGGGAAACTGTACAAATAAGAAAATGAAGTTGGTCGTGAAATCTAAACAGTCTTAGTCATCACACACACCTATTTTCTCTACAAACGGCAGTGGAGATATTTTCTATTTATGAGCAATATCGTATCAGATAGTGTCCTGATACGATGCAATGCTTAGACATGAATTTTTGCTGAGTCAGAGATGTTTTTTCTATTCTTTGAAAGGAACTGTACAAGTAATATTTAGTCAGATTTTGGAGGGGATTTCATTTAGGTTAGTGTGAAGCAACTTTTTAATCCTCCTCCTTTGTAGCTGAGCATCAGGCAGGACAGCTGAGAACACATTGTTATTTAAGTAGAGGAGAGAATGCCCCCCTATTCACTTAGCTAATTGGGCACATTGTTTTAAACAAGGCAACAGAATAAAAAACAGTCTCATGCAAGTATGTTAGCCAACAGCAAACATACAGCAAGGGTAGGTGGCAGAGAGTTTGAAACCTTGAAAATATGTTGTATGAATGCTTATGCAACTGTTGCTTTTACCGTTACAAAGTTCCTGCCAGCAGCAGTTAAAAACAAAATCTAGAAATCAGAACATGAGGAGATCCTCTGATGATAGGAGATGTTGAAGCAGCACTGTGGGCTAACTGGCTGGGCTGCCAGCAGTTGGAAGATTAAATAGCTCAGAGCTGCAAACCTGAATGGATCTATTTACATCAGCTGACAGTCAGTGCAGTGCACAAGAGCTGCACTAAATAAAGAAATGCTTTCATTTCTCCATTCACAAAAAGGAGACTCTAAATATCAGCTTACTGCAAGCTCTCTAATGGGTGAAAGATAACTTTAAGAAGACTCCCTCTATTGGCGAGCCTGCACTCTTTTGGCCTTTGCAGTTTTCATTATTAAAAAGTGCCACTTAGCCTTTCAGCAGTTATTCACGTTCTGAATATGATACTCAAGCGAAAATATTGGGTTAGATACTAAATAAACTGAAACAGACTGCGCAGACCACCTGAATCAGTACTGATCAGTAGAGTCTAGGACATGTGCAGTATACACACATGCATAGCGAAATGGATAAAAGATGAGCCGACTTCCAAAATTGGGTGAAAAGTTAAAGATTACATTTTTTCAAAACACTGTTGGCGAAATTAGGAACCGATTTCCATCACAATAACAAAAATGTCCTTAACCAAACGTTTGACCCCCACTGCATGGACTTTCTTAAGGCCTTTTGTTGCAGCTAAAGTCTTTCATCTCTTGTTTGGGAGATTTTCCTGTGCTTCCTGATAAAGGCTTCTAGTTCTGTAAGATTTTGGGCCTGTCTTGTTATAGCTTGGAGGACTGTTCGAGCCCCACAAACCTTTAGGTTGTTCCTTTAGAGTGAGCCTGTTGTGAAATTTGAGGTACAGAAGCCATAAGCTTTTTAACTTTAGCTTATATTTGTCTTTTTAATAGATCTGTAATATGTAACTCCAGAAAACTGTAATAAAATTCATTATTCCATTTGTTGGAATAACATTTTTTGTTACTCCTCTACTCCTTGCTTAACAAAGAATTGCGTTTCATTTGTAACCTGCAATTATTAAAATTTTGCTGGCTCAGGGGAGGCCAGGGCTGCAGAGTCAGACTATTTACAAGGCTTTGAAATATGATCCTCCTGTCCTTTCCTAAAGATGACTGTAAACAAGACATAACCCCAACAAGCTAGATGACAAGCGTGAAGCTGAAAAGAGGTCGAAAAGAATTCAAGATATTTAACTTCAAGCCTTATGGAGATCAGCCATGAAGAACAAAGACATTTAAATAATATCAATATTTGTGTAATGCATGTAAACTGTATCAGTTCCATTTAGTTTAATTTAAAATCTCTAATCACTGTCTTATTTCTTCTGAGTATGAAAAGCAGAATGGAAGACATGTTTGCATGCACGTGTAAATGTGTGCATGTGCACACTGTAAATGAAATAACAGATGTAGAGTTACAAAGGGAGGACGTTTGCAAGCAACAACATGTCACTGCTGTTAAACAGTCCCTTCTAACTAAGGACTACATTTGGGTGTAAAATACAACCCAGCACAGGTGTGGACTTGTTTTTGGCGTTATCCAACAAGTTTCCTGTGCCTGCATACTCTAACCCAAATAGTATTCAGGTTAGAGGTTACATTTACTCAGCTGTGCCCTCCTGTCTGACAAGAGCTTGTGCACATAATGAGCCTTTATTCCACACACTCCACATTAGGCCCCATACGATGAATCAGTTAGACTACTTAACAGTTACTGCAGATAGGATGGTCACATACATGAGAATAATACTATGGGTTGGAGATAAGCTTTTATATATTATTCATGCATGGCTGCAAGGTGAAACTAGCTGTTGGTCGCATCTACATAACAGTTGACTGACCATTTAATAAGCAGGTGAGAAAGACAAGTCTCTGCTGGTTGCACTGGATTTGTGCCTTAGTTTCACCACACATGTTTTCTGCGATATAAAATCCATGTCAGTGGCCAACAGTTTTTCCTGTTTCACAGCAGACTGCCATTGTCATGTCACAAGGGCCAGATTTATAAAGGAAGTACAGTTAACACCCCTAAAAGAGGATGTTGCGACATTCCTATGTGACAGATTTTACAATTTCTGATGCCTGTAAGCTGTCGCGTTTCCCTGGCTTCACATTACACTGTGACTTTGAATAATTACCAGCTACAGAAGCTTAGCCAACATTGTTGAGAGAGATCATTGCAAGATGTGACACTAGTGACGATACAAGAACAAACTGAAAGATGCGAGTTTTGTCCATGCCTGCAGTATTTTTGAGTAGTAATCACAGACTGCATAAAAGCCACCCATTGGTTCCCGAACTCCACACTTTATTGGCTGCCGTGATTAAGTTAACATTGGAAAGCTTGGACATGAGGCTGTATAATCACAATTGAAGTAATGCACATTCATACCATTGATACCTGCTATTTAGGGGTAAGTAACAGATGAATAAAATTTTACTTCTTGGGTGGTCTCCATATGTCCATGTCTCTTCTCTGGCAGGTAATTAACTCAATTAAAACAAATTAAAATGCTCCGGATTCCTTCAACACCACAAATAGAGGTCCAGATCAATGAGGCCAGGCAAGCAGACTGACTAGCTCCCTTTGTCAGCACACCTCTCAGTCAAAGGAGCCGTGGCCCCAACTTTTATGACCCCATCTACAATTCTTTAATTAGTTTTTCCTCCTTTGAAGCCTACTAGCGTTAATTAACCCTTTTCCTTTTTTTCTGGACTGAGTGGTTTTGCCATATTTTAGTCCTGCTTCCACAACAAAATGACTGAGTGTGTATCAGAAATTAGTGAGGATGATCTCTGCCTATGCAGCTTATTAGGAAAAACCGAGAAGAACCTATTCTGATGGTCGTCAAACCAAGTCTTTAACCACATCTTTATATAATACCCATGGGGCAACATGTTGTTCATTATGTGCCATGTCTGTGTGACCATTAGGCATAACATCCAGCCTACTGTCGACTGAGGTCAAATGATTGGGACTTTTACCCACAATTGAGAATATATTCTGTTTTTGGTTTCTGAAACCACAAAAGCATCTCTTTGTTTCATCACAGTGTGTGATGTAACACTGGATTTCAGCAGATTGTTTAACGTGCTGTTCCTGAAGGGTCAGACAGTTCAGCCTTTGCACAGTTGCTAAAGTGGGAAGTTTCAATAGGGAGACTTTAGAATTTCAAGACTTGATGGTTTAAGGCAATTTAAGACAACTGGCTCCTTTTCCTGGTAAGAATAATGTCTGACTGAATTCTTGGCATACCTCCTACTTTGCCTTATCACTGTCATTCGAGCAATAAAACCACAACCCTACCCTGCTGTGCAGTGTTGCCTTTTGCTAGGACTGAGTGACACACAGTGGACTTCCTTGTTTCACTGTGTCACCAAGGTGACCCTGTGCACACATTGCGATGACTCCGATCTGAGAAATTGATCTGATTATTTTGGAATAAAGCTATATAAGAAATCTTCATTACTGGTATATTATCCAGCTACAGGTTATTTAACATTTTATGATATCGAAGCAGGTTATCTTTATCCATGAGTCCAATCATTATGAGATAGGGAGTCATATTTACAATATCCTCATGCTTGGTCATTGTCACTGTGTGTGTGTGTGTGTGTGTGTGTGTGTGTGTGTGTGTGTGTGTGTGTGTGTGTGTGTGTGTCAGTTAGAAGTGTATTTATTGCAGACAGATGCTTAATAGTTTAGATGGAAATAATTTCTATTTTTTGTTTGTCGTTATTTTTACTCTTAGATCGATAAGTACCTGTACTCCATGCGTTTCTCTGATGAGACGTTACTGGACATCACGCAGCGATTTCGCAAGGAGCTGGTCACAGGACTGGGTCGGGATACTAATGCCACTGCTACACTGAAGATGCTGCCAACATTTGTACGCTCAATCCCCGATGGGATCAGGTTAGTCCATCTAAAACTGCTTTTATATCACTGTATCAGGGAACAGAAGCCAGTCTCCACAGGCAGTAAAGGCTTGGTAAAGTCCATGAGGTCATTTATATTTAGATCATATTTCTTCATGTTTGGTGTGTGAAAGTGTAGAAAAGCTTTACAGCTCAGAAACAGGAACACTGACCTTAGAGTTGCAGATCCAGGAATATCCTTTTATTATGCAGGTCAGTAAAATTCAGAGAAAACCTTAATGGGACAGTGTTTTGTAGAGAGTGTGTTATGCAGGAGCAAGGTGACAGACGGTCCCTTATCTTTTACTTGCTGTACTTCTGGGAGCATCGGTCCAACGAAGACTGACTTTTGTTACTTATGCACAGTCATCATCATTAACAGCAAAGCTCTTTGAATGAACACACCATTTCTGCCTTGCAACAAGTCTACTTTAGTTTACAGTGTAAGAGCTGTGAGCCCTGACACACATTACACACACAAATCAGAGATTAGCACTAATCCTGCTGCCATTGTTGGAGAAGACATCACTGTGAAAGCTGGTCCTAAACTTACAGAAATGCACATGGAGTCAATTAGAGTTATATAACAAATTCAAGGAAATTAGTTACTGTTGCAGTTGCAGATGAGGTGTAATAGCTCAGCCAGTGTTGCTTTGTAGCACAGTTTTTTACTTATTTTAATTCACAAATAAATAATTTGTGAACAGGAATTTTACTCCCTGATTTTTAAAGAGAGACAGCTTGATGTGTGGTGATTTAAAGTGAACAGATTTTTACAGCACTTGTCTATTCAAGGTTGTGGGGGGTTTGAAGCCAAGGTGTCACAGGGTGAAAGTGCAGGTACTCCCTAGGTCACCAGTCTGTTTGGGGGCTGTTTCATCACCTGCTTTTTTAAAATGTGCGCAGATATCACTGAACAGCTGTGGGGAAAAATAGGTACATGTAGTGGAAGATGTTAGATGTTTGTTGTTTTTGTTGTTTTTTTTAAAATCAGGTCCAACAAAATCAGATTGACCCAGTTGTGTTAATTAAAGGATACACCAAATGGGTCTGTTATTACCAACAGTGTCTCAGTCATGTAAGATAAAGAATAAAAATTGTAGCTGTGTAGTTGAGCTCAAAATAAAAGCCAAGTTAAAAAAATGCAGCCAGTTTTTGCAAGCTTCATGTACTTTTAACGCTCCACATGATCTCTCTATATGTACTGTAAAAACAAAAAATTATTTTCAAAGAAGGATGTCGGCCGAGAACTCAATGGCTTCACTGCAGGAGTGACCCCATCGCAACATTGTCCCTGGTTTGTACTTTCTAGAGTTACAGCTTGATTTGTTTGGACTGACTTGCTGAGCAGTAAGCGTTAGGAAGTGAACAGACCTTATGTGATGAATCTGAGATTACTGCCAGTTTTATCAAAGGTCAGTATGCTTTAAATTCAAATGAGCCATGATGACGCAGCCCGGTTTATCTAACTCTACTGTTTATCTAGTCAGAAAGCTATAAAGAAATTAAGTTCCTCGTTGAGATACACTAAATAAACTACTGTACCATTATTCAGCTAAATATACACATAGGACTTTAAGGGATATCGGTGGTGAGATTAAGTAGTACTTTTTCACAGCCCATCAACAGCCTATTGACCTCTCACAAGCTTTTATTATGCAGGGTATTGTCAGGAGTTAGGATTTCACCAGCCGTATAATTGTTTCATTTACCTATGAAGCACCATGTCTGATAAGCTGTTGACCTTGTGAATATATGTCCTTGATCATAATGCCCCTGGTGGTGATAATCATTAACCAATGAATATACAGGAAGCCACAGCAGGACAGACAGAGCAAAGTAAACCTGAGCTATTCATACACATGAACAAACATAGGCTCACAAGAAACAGTACGAGTTTATAGATGGGAGCTTTTGAGCAAACATTAATCTTATAATCTGATTCTTTACCTCATCTTCCTTATAGGCCACTCTCACTGTATTTGTTTAAGCTTACAGATATTAGACATGCAGATGAGGCAGTGACAGTGGACACATTCAATGCTTTCTGTAGGTAGAAGTCTCAAACACTAATGCTCATGTGTTGCCCCTTTCAGTGAATAAAATATTCCTGAAATGCTCTGACTCGCTTTTTAGTGTTGCAAGTGAGTTTTTCCTTTCCCACATTGCAAAGTGTTCGCTCTAGGAGGTCACTCGATTGTTGTTTTCTACAGTACTGCTGGATCTTTACCTCACAGACTGTTGTTGTGAACTGATGTTCTGTAAATGAACCTGAACTGTACTGATGTTTTCTTCGCTCTTCCCCTCTCCCACTTTTGGTCTCTCCCTGTATTCCAACTCTTTCCATCGCAACAGAGAAAGGAGACTTCATTGCACTCGATTTGGGAGGCAGCAACTTCAGAATCCTCCGCGTCAAAGTGAGCCATGAGAAGAAACAGACTGTGCAGATGGAGAGTGAAATCTACGACACGCCCGAGGATATTATTCACGGCACTGGAACGAGAGTAGGTTTACAGAGAAATATACACATGTAAACAGCTTATTCTGAGCTCCACATGAGATAACTCCCCCCTCTTTCCACCTCCATTCCAGCTGTTTGACCATGTGGCAGAGTGTCTTGGTAACTTCATGGAAAAACACAACATCAAAGACAAGAAACTTCCAGTTGGTTTCACCTTCTCCTTCCCCTGCCAGCAGACCAAACTGGATGAGGTAAACTAAGCAGTCAACAAACTTCCCTCCACCCTTTTCCCGTAACAAGTCGTCACAGTTTGCAGACTCAGCCAAGAAAATAAACACTCAAGAGAGACTTGAATCTCTTACTTTTTCCTCTGGCTTTCTTTGGTTGTATCCAGGGCTTTCTGATAACATGGACTAAGCGTTTCAAGGCCAGTGGAGTGGAGGGGATGGATGTTGTCCAGCTGCTTAACAAAGCCATCAAGAAACGAGGGGTGAGTGTCTGCTGTCATCTCCCTTGGTACCACACTTTAGTTAATGTCATTAAACTGGGATATAGTTTAACAAAAATGGTGCTAAAAGGCTCTCTTATGTATTTTGGCTTTTAAATATTTCAGGACTATGAGGCTGACATTATGGCAGTCGTAAATGACACTGTGGGAACAATGATGACCTGCGGCTTTGATGACCAGCGCTGTGAAGTCGGCATTATTATCGGTATTGCAGATTTACTGTCCATAAAAATAAAGCAAAATAAAAATTAGATGCTTATATGGGAAAAATTGAAGACAAATGGATAATTGTAGCCAGTCTGTGTAAAATCGATGTAACTGTAGGCGTATTTGTGCTTTAGGTACAGGTACTAATGCATGCTACATGGAGGAGCTGCGTCACATTGACCTGGTGGAGGGAGACGAGGGCAGGATGTGCGTGAACACTGAGTGGGGAGCCTTCGGGGACGACGGCAGGCTGGAAGACATCAGGACTGAGTTTGACAGGGAGATAGACAGAGGCTCTCTCAACCCGGGCAGCCAGCTGTAAGTCAAACCAAAAGTATCACACCTTTCCTCACATCATAAAATTAATACTTAAACTGCTCCCAGTTAATTTACCAGAAAACCATGAGAAACCTGTAAACATCCTTTCAGCTGCTACAAACACAACTACCGGCAGCTGTGAAAGAGCAGCTATAGTGAGTAGTGATGCATTTCTGAACCTCGAGCTGAAATGTCTTTTCTGTGCATTAGATTTGAGAAGATGGTCAGTGGGATGTACATGGGGGAGCTGGTTCGCCTCATCCTGGTGAAGATGGCCAGAGAAGGCTTGCTGTTTGAGGGAAGGATCACCCCCGAGCTGCTCACTAAAGGAAAGATCGAGACCAAGCACGTCTCAGCCATAGAGAAGTGAGTCACACCACAGTCTTAAACCGAGTAGACAAAAAAATTGAATGATTTTTTAAATGAAATTGTAAACTTTTTTTTTTGTTTATCTCTTTTGTTTAGGAGCAAGGAAGGGTTGATCAAGGCGAGAGAGATTTTGAACAAACTGGGTTTGGAGCCATCAGCGGACGACTGCATTGCTGTGCAGCATGTGTGTATTGTTACTGAGAAAACACTTCAGTTATTTATTTATTTCTTTTTGGTTTCAGAGAGGGAACTTAAATCAGGAAAATCATATAAGATGAAATTGTATAGTTAAGTAGTTAATTTGTAACTTTTAGTCTGTTTAAAATATTAAGATCCATGGAACAAATGAAATCAAATATTTAAGACGTTTCTTAATAATTTGGATGGTCTTGATGCATTTTTTTCTTGTCTTCCCTCAGGTTTGTGCCATTGTGTCTTTCCGCTCCGCCAGCCTTGTAGCTGCTACTCTGGCCGGCATCCTGATGAGGCTGAAGGAGAACAAAGGAGCGTCACGTCTCCGAACCACTGTAGGCATCGATGGGTCTCTCTACAAGATGCACCCACAGTAAGTGATAAGTTTAAAGACGAACCGTTTAGATTAGTGTTTACTTAAATGCTCTCTCGCTCTTTAGTTTTGTACTAGAATTGCCGTCCGGCATTTGGGAGTTAAATGTGTACCTATCATCTTACTTTGATCTTAAGTAAAATGTGCATAGTTAAGCAGAATCTCATATGCGTTTCAGATATGCCCGTCGTCTTCACAAGACAGTCAGACGCTTGGTCCCAGACTGCGATGTTCGATTCCTCCTCTCGGAGAGCGGCAGTGGAAAGGGTGCTGCCATGGTGACCGCTGTGGCCTACAGACTCGCTGAACAATCGCGACAAATCGCCCAAATACTGTCCGAGTTTTCCCTGACGACTGAACAGCTGCTGGAGGTGAGAAAAGATGCTGCAGTGTTTGTTCTGCCGATTTGCGTTTCACAATATTTAGACTCTGACAATAAAATATTAATTTTAGGTGAAGCAGAGAATGAAGATAGAGATCCAAAATGGCCTTTCTAAAAGCACACAGGACATTGCCACAGTCAAAATGCTGCCAACCTTTGTGCAGAGCACTCCTGACGGCACAGGTAATGCACGCACGCACACACACACACACACACACACACACACACACACACACACACACACACACACACACTTCAGCATATGAAAATATCCAACTAGATAGTCAAAGGAGCTTGCAAAGAAAAGCGTCTGGACTTCTTTAAGTTGCTAGAAGACATAGATGGACATAGTGGACATAGATGTCATAGATGTCAACCAGTATGACGTAGATGGACATAGAGATAGCTCACAGTGGACATAGATGTCCACTGTGAGCGACCATCTTTGAACAGAGGCGGGGGTTTACGACACCAACTGTCTGCCATCTATAATCCAGTTCTGAGATCCCTTCCCAGACGCCTTAACGCCCACTCACATCCTGGGCCATCTGACCTCAGGAAATCGCATGATAAGGTGGGGCCAGGTTTCACAATGAGCTCACCCGAAACCCTGGCTGATTGGGACCCACACCCATTTTCACACCTTGGCTCATGTGATTAGAGGACCGTCAGGGGGTCCTTTTGTCCCTCTTTGGGGGGAAACTCCCACAGGGTTTAAATCTGGGACTCTCCACCATTTGACCTTTGAACTGAAGAAGCTTCTCGGATGAGAGGTGAAATGTCTTCTAGCAACTTAAAGAAGTCCAGACGCTTTTCTTTGCAAGCTCCTTTGACAACGATGACCTGGATGACTGAGAACCTTCACGGTCAAACTAGATAGTTTGACCGCAGATCTGTTCGGGAAGAAGGAACCGTTGGCTTCACTACTTCACACCTTTTCTTTCTGCAACTCTTGCAGCTTTAACAAAAAAAAGATGTTTTTCTTAATAGAACAGCTTCAGCTCTGTACACACACAGCAACACACATGTACCCACATAACTGTATGAATATTATGGAAAACCTATCGCCATAAGATAAAAGATTAGTCTGTTTATTCTGTTTTTCAAGCTTACATTGCCTATTAAGTCTTTTCCTAATACGTTTGAATGTTTTGACCGCTGGTCATTTATCTTTCTCTTGTTTTGTTTATCTGTGTGTCCAGAACATGGTGATTTCCTGGCTTTAGATTTAGGAGGAACCAACTTCAGAGTTCTGTTGGTTAAAATTCGCTCTGGGAAGAGGAGATCAGTGGAGATGCACAACAAGATCTACGCTATTCCTCTCGAAGTGATGCAGGGCACAGGGGAGGAGGTGAGATAAACAGCCTGTAATCTAGAGTTAACGGTGTAAAATTATACCGGCAGGTAACTGCGACGAAAGGAGGACTGGTGAATATCTCCCCGTTAAATAGAGGGTAAAGATTAGGATGGTAGATGGGGGATGTGAGGCTTGTTGGTTTAAGAGATAAGTAAATAGGATAGAAGCTGGGAGGAAGGTCAAAAGTTTAGGGACAGACAATTAGAGAGGGACAATTAGAAAAGTTGACTGGCTTAGATTGGCATCGAGTTGACAATCTCTAAAACAGAGAACTTTAAACTTAACCCTTAAGCACCAGCTTAAGCTAATCCAGTCACCTTTGACTTCTTTAGTCTCACTCCTCTGGAAACAGGACAGGAGAGTGATATTTAACAGATGCTCTTTACAAAATACCCTGTGTTATGTATTTTAGTGTTATCACATGTTTCTCAGTAATTCTCAGAGGTCCCATTATTCAAAGCAAGTGACCATTAATGAATCAGATTTGCCACGCAGATCATTTTAAATGTCTTTGAAATCATCTGTGTCCTAATATAACAATGCATTTCACACACAATGCATCAGATTAGTGCATGGGCAAAAAAATAATACATTTAACCACAACACTCTAAACTGCATCATTCTTGAATTCCTCTAATTGAAATTATGCAGCGTTTTGGATGTTAAACCACTAGTAAGTATCACAGTACATGCAGAGAGAGACTTTCCTCTGGTTTCTGTGATAAGGAGCAAATACGGCCTTATGGCGTAAAGTGCTTTGAGTCATCATTAAGACTAGTGATGTACTTTACAAATGCAATTTTTAATGTGTCACTTTTTTATTTTTCCAGTTGTTCGATCACATCGTGCACTGTATCAGTGACTTCCTGGACTACATGGGGATGAAGAATGCCCGTCTTCCTCTGGGCTTCACCTTCTCCTTCCCCTGCCGACAGACCAGCCTGGACGCTGTGAGTAATACTCCTGCTTCTTCGTCTTTTATGTACAGCCCTGTACTTTCTTCTATACTCTGAGAGTCTTAAACTGGCTGTATTGCAAACTAAAGCTGTGATTTATGCATAACTTGTCCACCGTTAAGCAACATCAAGAGGGGAAAAAAGCCAAATAACATTTCATGAACTGATGCCTGAGCCATCCATGAAGTTGTCACATGATAAACTAAACTTGTGTGCGTCTGTGTACAGGGCATCTTGGTGACATGGACCAAAGGCTTCAAGGCGACAGACTGCGAAGGGGAAGATGTGGTGGGACTGTTGAGGGACGCCATTAAGAGGAGAGAGGTATGAGGATATGAGGAGCAGCATCACTCAGTACAACATGGAATCATGGTGTTTTTGTGGCACGTCATATTGTTTGTCTGGTCTGAAGGAATTTGATCTGGACGTGGTTGCTGTAGTGAATGATACAGTGGGAACCATGATGACCTGTGCCTATGAAGAACCCACCTGTGAAGTTGGTCTTATCGCCGGTTAGTTCACCTTAAAGTAACACTTGTTTTTATAAAATATTCAGCTTTTTTGTGCTATATCTATATAATGCGTCTCTCTGATTACAGGTACTGGCAGTAATGCGTGTTACATGGAAGAGATGAAGAACGTTGAGATGATTGAGGGCGATGAGGGACAGATGTGTGTCAACATGGAGTGGGGAGCTTTTGGAGACAACGGATGCCTGGACGACATCAGGACAGAGTACGACCGTTCTGTGGACGACTTCTCCCTAAACCCGGGGAAACAAAGGTGCCTCATACACACCATCCCATGCTTGAAAAGATACAGGGCATTCATTCCTATCTTTGAGGTGCATGTAAATACCGTATATTTATGTTTCCTTTGTCTTTGCTTGAATTCTGCATTTTAGATATGAGAAAATGATCAGCGGCATGTACCTCGGTGAAATCGTGCGGAACATCCTCATCGACATGACCAAAAAAGGATTCCTGTTCAGAGGACAGATTTCTGAAACACTAAAGACCAGAAGCATCTTTGAAACAAAGTTCCTGTCACAGATAGAAAGGTAAACAATGAACGCTATCTTTGTTTGCGTCTAATAAGAGTGTCAGTTCACCCTTCCACGAGATAAGAAGTCACCTGGACAGGAGATTATACTCCATTAGCACCGCTTGCTATCGTACCACTGATTGTGTTGTCTATTTAATGATAAGATATTGCTCCTGTCTCCTTACTAAACTCCTTACTCCTTTCATTTGTCATCTTTTAATGACTTTCTGTTTGTATCTTTGTACAGTGACAGATTGGCTTTGCTGCAGGTGCGATCAATCCTGCAACACTTGGGCCTGGACAGCACCTGTGATGACAGTATCATAGTCAAAGAGGTAAAGAAGAGTTAGTTAGTTAGTAATCAAAGTCTTAGACTTGCATTTGGACACTGAGAGAGAACCATAATGCTATCTTGTTAGCCTTATTTTATGAAAGACTACGTGACACAGGAGTAGGAGAGAAACTGAAACTTAGGCTGTATTTGTTCTCACTTCGACTGATATGTACTTGTGTGGCTCAAAAAGCTGTTGCAATAATGATAAATGTCTTCTTTGTTAGGTTTGTGGAACAGTGTCACGTCGTGCAGCTCAGCTATGTGGCGCAGGAATGGCGGCAGTGGTCGATAAGATTAGAGAGAACCGTGGACTGGACCATTTGGACATCACCGTAGGGGTAGACGGGACCCTGTACAAATTACATCCACAGTAAGTTTAATCCATTAATTTATTTATTATTTCATATGTTAAAAATAATTCACTGGCAACTGAAGTGAAGTGGCATATGATGACCTCATAAGCTGCTGTGTTATGTCACCATTTTCACAAAAAAGTATCTTTGTAGTTACAATAATTACGCAGCAGACAGACAAATAGAAACAATAGTAGGCTCATCGAGTTAAGAAGAGCAGCTCCAGGCTGCTAACAGAAAGGATCATTCTTTGCTACTTTTTAAAAGGTTTTGTGAAAGTATTTTTCTTTTCTTAGTCATGGTGATAAATTTATTTGGAAGTAAGCTAAATAAGCTAAAAGTAAGCATTTGACATTAAATAGCAGTCGCAAGATAGCCAATGCAGTCAAAGTAGCACTTTAACTAAAGCGTACATATAGCACAGAGAGTCTTGTGTCAAGTTGAGTCCTGCTTCAGTCCTGTTATAACTGCATATGAGATTCACTGCATGTGTTGCACAATGCAAGAGAAAAACCTCAGGTTAAGTAAATATTCACTGCTCGTTTGTTCTTATGTCCAGTGTCACCACAAGAGCAATGCTTAGGAGACATAGTCATTAATAGGTCATTGGTTTGGACATGTTTTCGAACGAACGAATCAGTGGCAAGTTGATTTATTGTGCCTTAACCCTTGAGCTGACACATAAGCTTTCCTTTATTTATAAGATGGTGGTGCAGATCCGATTTTAAACTGTCATTAACTCTCCAAATCCCGTGTGGAAAGTCCGTGTGATGGCTGATTGCATTGTTTTGTGAAACCAGTCCAGATAATACTCCTGTGAATTCAAAGCTAGCAAGTAGCTATCTCCTGCACACCCCGAAACATCTCCACTGTGGTACTGCAGCTGATAGAAATGAGCTCCTGCTGTGTGCTAAAACTGAGGAAGCAAAACTGCAGGCAGTGTCCGTATCTGATTCTCTGATTTCTTTTTTGGATGTGTGAAAACAACTTTTATTTTATGCTAAGCTATGCAGAAAAGCCTGTTTCCCGGTTAGATAGTAGAGGCCTGGTTGTCTTACTTTTGTTTTTGAACATGATTCATTTTGGCGAGGAGATGGTAAACCATACCTTCGCTCCCTCTTGTGTCACTGTCACACCCATTAACCGTATCATCACATTTAGACTGGCTCTTTTTGCTTTTCTGACTAACGTGTACATCCTCTGTCTCTGTGTAGCTTCTCCCTGATCATGCACCAGACGGTTAAAGAACTGGCTCCAAACTGTAATGTCAAGTTCTTGCTGTCAGAGGATGGAAGTGGAAAAGGAGCTGCACTCATCACAGCCGTGGGCTGCCGGCTAAGACAGGAGCTGAACAGCAAATAGAACATTTTCTGCATCTCACTGTTATCTCATCCCCTCTCCTGCCCCAGTTCTCAACCATTGTCTCCTTTCCTCCTAAATCAAACAAGACCAGTCGACATATCACGCTCCGGTAGCTGCTTTAGTCCGTCTACGTGAGGCAGAGAAAAGGAGAGGTTTTCTCTCTGTTGTGGTTAGATTTATTAACAGCACCCAGTCTCTTAAGGATATTGCAAGTTTGCAATTTCTGTGGATAAAACACGCACAAGCAACCCTTTGTCTTTTTTTTTTTTAATGCAGGACAGTCGCATGCCTGTAAACCCCCTTTGTCTCCATCTGGAGGAATTCTCTGGTAACTGCATTCTGTTATAAGTTGCAGGTCAGCACACCAGTTGCAGAGAAACATCGCAGATTGATTCTTTTAACTTGTTCAGTAGAAAGAAAAACATAAAAACGCTCTTTTAGACCAAAGTCTGTGTGTCTGCTGTAGATTACGCGCGTATGTACAGGAAAGCATGAAAGGGATGCGATATATAAATGTGTACTGAGATGAAAGGGAATCTTTTTTTTTTTTTTTTTCTTCTTTTCTTTATTTTATTTTATTTTTTTGCTTTTTTTTTTGGTATTTGATATCTTACCCACATATAAAACAATGTTATAAATACATTGTTGTTATTTATTGTATTTTTATATATCGGGAGATGTTGAAGAAAAATGTTACTGTTGCAAAATATGATGCATATATAGGAAGCCAGCGAAGAAGTTCCCTCACACGGTACCTGTCCTGTATTTATGTGCTCAAGCATGACAGAAGAGGGACTTCTGCAGTGGCAGATTTAGAGAACCAAGTGGTGCTCAAAGTCAACGCCCACACGTCTTTTAGCATTTAAAGTTCATTCCATCCTGTTCTTTGTTCTGTTTATGTTTCCTAAAAACATTTCTCCTCTGGTCCTCTCCGGCCCACCTGCAGTTGCTCCCTGCTCCACGGTTTGAGAACCACTGGTCTTATCTCAGAGAGCAGTATCTTTTTATTGTCTGTAGTGTGAAACTATGTGTCCTGTTGTTGGTACCGGTCACAGCTGCTGTTAGTGTGTTCATTTCTTAAGAAGTCCTGGCTAACCTCATCACCATGATGATACCTTAACAGCTATTTAATTATGAAACAGAAATGCGGTGCTAACACGGATGCCAGGGGAATAACAACAGCAGCCATAGTGTGTATAAACTCGCATGAACATTACAGAACTTTTAAAAGAGTTTTAACATGTTGGCCAATAATAAAAGCACGTACTCTACTCGCCCCTTTAATATCACCATGTGCTCCTAAAAGCTCAGGAGGATGTCTAAGGTAACTACTGTCAGGCTCATTCATGTAGCATAACTTATGCAAATTGATATTTATTTTCATTGTGTTAAAAGCAAAAGGGGGGAAAAAAAGTCTCAAAGTTACGACGGCTTAGATTCATTATGAAGCAATTAAAGAGCACAAGAAGAAAATATTCTATTATAAGATCAGTGGTGCCCGTGGAGGACGGGATATGGTTGAGATGCCACCTTTTTAAATATTCAAATGAATACCAGCTGAGCTAAAATAATGTCCTTTCCTACCTTTTAGTCATATTGTATGATTAAAGAAGTCAGGTAGCTCCTTTACTCTGCCTTCAGATTGACCCCAGAATGTCCAGTCGCACACAAACGCTTGAATCTGTGTGATTCTGCTAATAAAGGATGTATCTGTCCCACATCGCCAATCAGTCACTTAATAAAGTCAAACCTGTGTAAACATGATGTCGTGGTTGGTTTGTTTTTGTTTGTGCATTGATGATTTAGCACTCACGTAGTTGTGAATCTCTTCAGTGGTGTTACAAATGTATTCAGTGTGAGCTAAAGGTCAAAGCAACCCTGCGGTGCTGAAGTTGCACACTTAGAGCTCTGTTAACAGCTACAGCAGTTATAATTCAGGCGTTAGATGAGGCACAAATAAATGTGTGTCAGTACTTCCTGTATTGTAACTTTATTAGCACTGTCACATTATTTAAACTTTTTTATTTCAGCCACAGACGACAAAAATCCTGCTTCGTATAGACAACAAGACACTTCACACAACCACAGTGCGTGCTTAAAACATCGAAAAGTTTCCAATAATCAAACGTTTTTACTTCATCCTGAAACCTAATGCTCACAGGTTACAATATTTAAAGCGTCATTTTCTGACTCTTAACTGTGCGACAACCACAAGTTTCATATTTACTTCTGGGTATTTTACATGAATGTCTTCAGTAGATAGCATCACTATGTTTCACATTTGATTGTACTAAGTAGCGGCACTTGAATTTTTAATGTAGACTTTATCCAGTGAACTCACAATATAAGAGGAAAAATACTGTATTAATGTGCACCATGTAACAAATGTGTGAAGGGGGAAAGAACTGCACAGCAACAAATACATGCAAAACCAGACAACTGATTAATTTAAGGCAAAAATGGGAGAAGGAGGCGTATTTACTGGTGATTTTCTGACATCACTTTGAGCTTTAATTGATCTCTGAATGTTTTATGAGTCCTCAATATGAGTAAAAGCCAGACTAAAAAGACTAACTACGCTGTTGCTGCCAATTCTGAATCCCAGCAAACTTAAAGAATGAGTGAATTACTTTGATTATCGAGAGTTAATATAGATAAGAAATTAAATAAAACACCTATTTTAGCTTAACTGTTAAAGAAAGCCTTATATCAAATGAAGACGCTACACAACAACGTTATTAAGGGTTTGGACTGTTTGTCCGTTCTCTGCACAAGAAAACCAGTAACCACAGTTAAATGTTTCCAGTAACACTTGAATGTCCAAGATGGAGGAAAGAGAGCATGTAGAGGTCTGGACGGCAACGGGGGAGGACACTTTGGAGTGGAATACACTTCTAAAAGCATGAAGGGAACACTTGATCATCACACTATGACACAAAGTCAGTTCAGCTTCAGGGAAATCAGTCTGTCCAGTTAGGATGAAAGTCACAGCCGCTGCACTGGAGGAGCATCAAGTGGCCTCAGACCACTGCTCCTTCCTTAACCCTTTTCTCTTGTTTTAATTTTTGCTAACATCCTTGACACTGCTATTTGCATGAAATTGTACCTGCATCCCATTTAGGATGCAAACGTAGTCCACCTCCTCCAGTAGATGTTTGCTGTGTATCCCAGCACAGTCCCGAGAGTGTGGAGGAGATACCAGGAGGAGACAGGCTGTGCCACAAGGAGAGCTGGACAGAGCTGTAGAAAAGCAACGACCTAGCAGCAGGACAAGTATCTGCTTCTTTGCTCTAAAGAGGGTGAGGAGGAGTACTGCAAGAGCTCTACAAAATAAGGCTACTGATGTGCATGCCCCTGACAAAACTGTTAGAATTAGACCTACAACGGTCTTATGTCCTTTAGTGAGACCTGTGCACACTGAGCAAATATGACAGCTTTTAAAGAGATTGTGGACGCCATGATAAACATGACCTTTTGGCAGTGGGTCAGTGATAGTCTGGGGAAGCATATCCTTGGAGGCTTGCACAGACCTCCACCTGCTTGGTCAGTGATACCCTGACTGCTATATGATACCAGAGAGAAATCCTCAGACTGACTGTCAACTAGCCAAATAGATTATCAAGTAACTCACTGATGCCTTGAAACAAATCTGGGAGGAGATCTTCCAGGATACTATCCAGTATCTCATCAGGAGTATATCCAGACATATCCAGTAAACATTACCGAGGCACATTATGACACAAGCTGGAACAGCCTGTGAATTTATGTTTGACTTTGGTGTGAGGATTTTGGTTTCCACTTTTACTTCACTTTAATTACACAAAGTATATCAGTAAAGGTTATCTGACCACGATGAAAACATATTTTAGTGTTCGCGTAATTTCTTGGAGCAGTGTAAATAGATCAAGGTTGGATTAATCTACACACAGCCACAAATGTTTCAGTGGCATAATTAAATGTTTTGTATGTGCTGCAATAGCTTGATAGTCACATTCATTCATCCATCGTGTATTATTTGACCCAAACAAAGTTCCTGATCCACAGGAATGAATGCCTTAGTTTGATTAACTCTGTCCAGTACTCCGCAGGGCTTCCTCTGTCTCCACCAGCTGTAGTGTTTTTATTCACAATTCAGAAAAATCCTACTGCCTTCCCTTTGAGAATGTCCTCATCATGATGTCTGTCAGCGATCACTGGGTGTGCTCCATAAGCGCCACAGCTGGAGATTTTGTGTCGTCCAGTTTCTTCACCGGATGCGAGTTGCGTGTGTTCTTCTTAAGGTGTCTGCGAGCATCTCTCTCTGTGACCAGGTCACTGCTGGCAAGCGTGTTTGAGACGTATGTAGTGTTTGTTCTAATAGATGACATGTCATTGCGGTGGCTGCGGGTCATGGTGACTCTGAAGGTGTGTGTGTGCTGCAGTTCCATCTTGTCCTCCTCTGACACTTTGATGAAGGGACACCAAGCAAAGGCATGACGGAAACCAGCGCGAAACCTGCAGGAAAAGATGGATTTATGTCCGATTTACTGACGTTTTTGAAGCTATAATATTATTTTTAAACTCGGCACAATTACTGCCAGATCACCTTTGGTTTAGACAGCAGTAAATAATAGGATTGTACATAGTTGAACTCATTGCCAGCCAGAATATGGCCAGATACACCTGACGAAGACACAAAAAATAATGAGTAAACACAAAACTACAGATTCAAGAATATAAAACAGAGAGGCATCCGTGAACCTGCTGAATGTAATGTTGCTTATAAATGTCTCTGTTAAATGATCCCAGTATGAAGTAGACATGGTAGGGCAGCCAGCATAGGGCAAACGTCACCACCACCACAACCATCATCTTCACCACCTATGGAAAATAAGAAGACACATGAGCCTGAGTAATTGCTGCTGTGTTTTTTTCTGTTAAGATCAGGTCAGCTCAGAGGATTTGTAGTCAAACTGAGTAGTAAAAAAAAAAGGAACAGTGTAACCTTTCTCTTGGCATTTATCTGGCTATGGTAATGGTCTGACGCCTCTCCAGGGATGTGCCCACCCCACAGCGATCGGCCGACTATAGTGTATGTCACCAGCATCACCAGCAGAGGGAGAAGGTAGATCAGCAATATAACCGCAAACTGATAACTACATGGAGAAAAAGAGATGAGAAACGGTAACACAACATTCAACCTTTAGATTGTGTCAGCTGTTATCACCAAGCCATCACCACAAATCCCATGTTAGTGTGCCGTTTGCAAATTCATATACCAGTTTAAATTTTTTCAGTTTGTGTTTTTCTACATGTCTCTCACTGAGCAATAACTACTTTTTGCATTTGATGAAACCTGGAAAATTGCTTCGAAACTGTTTAGCAACATGAATAATAAATGCTTAATTTCTATGTCAGGCAGAAAACAACAACAAACATTTTAACCTTCCAGCAGTTTTAGTGCAAGAGGTCTCAGAGAAGCCAAGGCTCTGTCTTCCTGTCTGTGGTTTTCTTTCTTTGTCAGGCTTTAGAGAATTAAGCTTGTTATTGGAGACCTAAGCCAATCACAGAGATCAGATGAGTACATAAAGATCAAATTGAAGGAGTCAGGCAGATGGATTTATCCTTGGAGTTCAAAGATAAAGTTCAAAAGTAATCATGTATGAAGACACTTTCCTTCTTTTCCTTTCCTCAGCTGCCTTCTGCAGCTTGAACCTGTGTCAATAACATGTTGTGAGCTGGACCGACCTTTCTGCCACACTTGTAAAATGTATGCTCATTAGCGACTTATAGAGGTTTTGATGAATTATACAATAGATAAAATATGAAAGAGTCAAGTTATTGAAACTATTTTCAAGTTTTAAACTATTAAAACTTGAATAACTGAGCTTTACAAATGTTTCTGCTACCCGTCATGTGCACAGAGTTTATGAGGACACACAACACAAGGTTGATGAACAAGAATGAATGTAAACATGAATGTGAGATCTGAACAGTTTGTGCGAAGGAGAGCTTCTTAGATTTAGATTTGTGTTATCTGAAGTGCACTTTGGAAGACATATTTAAAAGTTAAAACATGAAAGACTTCCAAGGCTCTTTTTAAAAAAGCTTAATTTTCATGCCATAGTCTTGTTTGACCTTAAAACCTCCTACGCGGTGGGGAATCAAGTTTGCCGGTAGTTGAAAAGCTGACTTTTTCTATAAAATCTGTTTAGCTTTCCGATCAAAGTTCTTAAATACCTTTATTAAATGTTGCAGCAACATTTAATAAAGGCATTTTAAAATGTTATTTAAAAGGAGAGTGCCTTGGAGTTCTTTGATGTTTTAGATGAACACAAGATTGATTTAACCTGAGCAGTCATAGCAACATTTAACATAGCCACTCCTCGCTTGCTTTAATTGTAAATGTAAAAATCTGATCAACCTCGTTCACTTTTAAATGCTGTATTAGAAGAAATGAAGCCGAGCAGAAGAAAAACAAGTTGGAGATCCAACTTGAGGTCAAAGTTTTTACCTTCTATGTAAACATTTATTTTATTCCATTTTTGTCCAACTTTCTTTTAGATATTTTTGCCAGTGCTTAAGTAGCAACTTTTCCTCAATCCAAATAGGTAAACACACACATCTGCATTAAAAGAGTGGCACAAATAGCCCCTAAACTGACAGACCTGTTAACAATGTCACCATCTATGCACGTGTGTGTCTCTTTATTTCACCTTAGTTGATGTGTTCCTCCATAATCATCAGGCCAGTCAACCATACACACAGTTCTGGGGTAATAAAATCTTGTCACACTGTAGTAGCACTGAGGAAACGCCAGTGATACTGCCACAATCCATATCAGGGCAATCACCACCTTTGTAGAGGTGGAGGAGAGGCGAGGCTTCAGAGGATGGATGATGGCCATGTACCTGAAAAAGACAGAAACTTTTATATGGTTACACCTTCACATGTCTTTGTCTAAAGAAACTCAGTCATAGGTGCACTGATAGGGAAAACAGGGCAATGCTTTAAAGCTTTTAGTGTGTGAAAAAAAGTGACATTTTCTTTTCATGACAGAAAACTACCCACTCATCCATCAAACCATCAGCTGCAAAACAACAGCTTCAAAGCTGAGCAGTAATCAAAAGGTTCCTGCTGAGTGTTTGTTTTAAACAACCTTTTTTCAAAGTGTTTTTCCTATTTTGAACAAACAAAAACATTTCTTTAGTAATTATTTATTTGTGGAATATACGCTAACTGTCAGAGGTCAAGTGATAAAAGCCCAGGATAATAACCATTTAAAACCTACGCAATCCTTTTAAAAAATATTCGGATACAATGAAAATAATTAAAAATCAGTGACATCCCGTAATTCAGGTTAACGATGATATATTAAAAAACTCCTTTCCCGCCAATCTACCATATAATACAGAAGTTACCTCATTAAAAGTTGAAGGTGAAATAATGTTAATAACTGCCAATGAATGCGTTAGCTATGGCAACCCATCTCAACCAGTATGCAGTCTACTTTTTTCAACTTAACACTATTACATGGTATTGTTAAAATTACGGTGAAATCGGTCATAAACTTACATTATTGTGGAGTGGCTTTGTCAATGTTTTGTGGATAATAACAGCTTCATGAGATCTTACATAAACGTTTCGCATAAAGATGAAAGTTTGAAAGTAGAACCTATAACAAGTTTTTATTTCCTTTTACATTAATCTTAATATTGACTTCTCAGTTGTTATTTCCATTTCCATACAACCCAGTTTGATCTTAGGTGAGCAGGACCATTGAAATATCTGAAATATCTAAAAAGTGTAGTTTAAGATCTTGAACTACATGTTTAATTATTATTTTTTGTAGACCCATTGCAACCCCCCCCCCCCCAGAAATTTCTCTGGTAGATCATTTCAGTTTATCTGTTACTGGGTTACTTTGGTGTAGTATGAATGGCCAGCCATGGGGGAGTGTTTTTGTGTTTGGTTTTTATCAGCAGGACAAGTTGTAAAATTTATCAAGATACAATTAAAAGACCAAAATTTATCCCCTCCTTTACATTTTCAAAAGATATCCAGTGGGCCGGATTTGAGTCTTTGTTGGGCCGATTCTGGCCCCCGGACCTTGTGTTTGGCACTGCAGTTTTAGAGATTATGTTAAACAGTGACTGTATTTTTTATTTTTTTTTGCTATGTAGTGGTACCAAAGAAAAGGCCCAAATAAGCCACATAAATCGATGAGTCCATAAATGGGAAGTTAGTGTGAAAGAATTTTCACATTACCAGTACATTTGACATCTGGACCGATCTTAGTGTATGACTCATTTGTCACTACATCTGTGCTCAGGACATAGACTCAAATAAAATATATACTCAGCAGTCACGTCTTTAGCTACACCTGTTCAACTGCTCATTACTGCAAATATCTAATGAGGCTCTCACATGGCAGCAGCTCAGTGCGTTTAACCATGCAGACACGGTCAAGATGAACTCATGTTCAAACCGAGCATCACTGAAGAGAACAAAGGTGGCTTTGGATGTGGCATGGATGTTGGTGCCAGGTGGTCTGGTTTGAGTATTTCAGAAACTGCTGATCTATTTGGATTTTCCCACAGAGCGATCTCTAGAGTTTACAGAGAATTGTGTTTTTGGCTAAAAATGCCTTATTGGCACCAGAAGTCAGAGGAGAATTTCTACCTTGAGCTGATAAGAAGGCATTAGCAATTCGAATAACCACTTACAATCAAGTTTGCAGAAGAACACCTCTTTTCCTGGCACATTTTGGGTCTCATTGTAATGTTTGAGCCACAGCCTACCCGAGTATTGTTGTTGACTGTTTCTTTATGACCACAGTGTGATAGATAAAGCACCATATCACAAAGGCCGTGTTCAAGAACATAAGAATGAGTTCAATGTACTCATATCTCCTCCAAAGTCCATCCATCCATTCTCTTCAACTTATAGTGGGTAAAATAAGTATTGAACACATCACTAATTTTCTCAGTGAATATATTTCTAAAGGTGCTATTAACATGAAGTTCTCACTAGATGTCGGTAGCAACCCATCCAATCCACACATGGAAAGAAATCAAACCATGTATGTTATGTGTAGTGATGAGAAATGACACAGGGGAAAAGTACTGAAAACACAAAGAAAGGGAGATGCAAAAAGACATGGAAATTATTGACACCAGCTGAAATTACTGAGGTGTTACACGAAACATGAGGGGTAAAACCAATGAGCTCTCTCAAGACCTTTGCAACCTTATTGTTGCAAAGCATACTGATGGCATTGGTTACAGAAGAATTTCTAAACTACTCTAGGTCCCAGTGAGCACTGTTGGGGACATAAGGTGGAAGTGGAATTTCACCATAAACCAGCCATGACCAGGTGCTCCCCACAAAACTTCAGACAATGGAGTGAAAAGGATTATCAGAAAAGTTGTCAAAGAGCCAACGACTGCTTGTGGAGAGCCAAAGAAATACCTGGAAGCAGCAGGTATAACTGTTTCAAAGAAAGCAAGCAATGCACTCGCCCATCATGGCCTGTATGCACGCTCACCATGCTGGAACATGACACAGACCACTGCTAAAGAAAGAGCATGTTGAAGCATGTTCAAAGTTTGCTGAACAATCCTGTGAAATACTGGAAGCATGGAGTCTGTGGGGCGGCTTTTCTGCATACATCACCCTTCATGTAACTGATCTAAGGATGAGGGTTCATAGGACCCAAGGAGCCTTCGGGATTTGAAGACTGTCTGTGAGGAAGAATAGGCCAAAATCACACCTGAGTGATTTGACTAGCATGTGACTAGTTTCTCCATACAGGTGGCCTCTTGAAGCTGTCATTACCTGCAAAGTCTTTTGTACAAAGTATTACCTACATTTCAGTAAGCGGGTTCAATACTTTTCCCCCTCTGTCTTTTCTTATTATTACACATAATTTATGGAAATCAATGGTTTGATTTCTTTGCGTTTTTGCATTGGATGGGTTGTTACTGACATTTGGTGAGAATTTCATGTCAATCGCACCTTTAGAAGTATATTTACTTAGTAAACTGGTGATGGATTCAACTTCACTTATTTTACCCACTGTGTCCTTTACCCAGTCTGATGCAAACCTAAAACAAAGAGACAAACAATCATTCGCACTCACATTCACACCTATGGGCAATTTAGAATCTCTAAGTAACCTAACCCCACTAATTGCATGTCTTTGGACTGTGGGAGGAAGACACAGTCGCTTAAGAAAACCCACACAAACAAAGTCACCAGATCTTAATCCAATAGAGTAGTTTTATAATGACCACAAGGAGCAACAGTGTGCTGCTGTCAGATGAATATGGACCAAAATCTCAGAGGAAGTTTCCAGCACCTTGATCAATCTGAGCCAAAAAAAGTAAGAATTAATGGATCTGCTAGAAAGATTTGGTTAATAAACTGCTTTTTTCAGAAAAAAAAAAAACAACGGAAAAAAGACAATTAATTGCATCAGATTTTTAAAAAGTCACATCAAAGTAGATACTATAAGAGTAATGGAAAAGAAGAGTATTGGGAATTGATTAATACCATTTAAAAATGATTCACACTTTCAAAATTAAAATAAAAAGCTAGTCCTTCTTCCATTATCTGCTCGTTATCCAGGTCCTGAGCACCAGAGCAGCAATCTAAGCACATTTTCCAGACCTTCCTTCCCCGTGAATACTAAAGATTGCTGATTGCTGTTATAATGTTTCAGTATTTAGTCCAGCATCATTTTGCTTGCAGAGCTACCTGAAAACACTTGGACACTTGGAAAATCAGAAAGTTGCTGCGACAGCTGTGGTTTCCTTCATGTTTCAGTCAAAGCTGTCAGGTCATCCCCACTAAAGCATCAATGATCTGACATTTTTCAGCAGCCCACAGGTGTTCTGTGGGATTTAGGTCAAGCCTCCAAGAGGAGGACCACACTGACTTGGATGTTTTCTAGTTTTTCTTTGCATCCCATAGTGGTTTATTTTATATAAGATAGCTTTATTACAATCATAAGAGTTTATGGATAGTTTAAATCCACAAAGAGGTTTTGCTGCATCATATATAGGTGAACAATTCTGAGTTCATCAAGTAAATCATGATGAAAATAAAACAAAAAACAAATAGTTCTTAATAACACATTTAATTTTCAGTTTGTGTTCCCGCTGTGTGTTCAAAATCATTGTACGGTTGTCATTAGGGTGAAACACCCTTCTTTGATGTTGATTATTTTTATCTTGAAGGAGTGTCATATTGCATAAGGTCGGTCCTATAAATTTGTAACTATCTTACTACAAGTATCACATACTGAGCATAGATTTTATACCTTACTCAGTATATGATATTTTATTCGGGCTGACCATTCATGCTCCAGTAAGCATTACTGGCATCTGTGTTTCATCTGTGTCCGCCTGCTGACCCATATCTCCTTCATGCAGCATTTTCATTTGTACTGGCTGCTGAGAATGAGAGCAAATCATGCTCCTCAAGGAGCTGTTGTTTGAGCTCAAATGTCGAAACCCTTATTCTTCCAGAAACTCTGAAAATGATCCGTGTTCTTGCAGAAAAGAGATGCCTTTGCCCAGATCTGCTAAACAATATGCCACTATGTTGATTTTTTTCATTAAGTTGTGATGATTCCTTTTTTTGACTGCTTTCATAATGCACTTTCTAAATAGTGTTTGCATAAAATGGGGATCAGTCACCCCATTAGTGTCTGATTGGTAGCACAAAAGAGTCTCTGATGTAATGACTTGTTCATTTTAATGGCAGTTGACCTCATATTTTTCACATGATCCCTTTGGCTCCAGTGCTGAGTTCCCCTTTTTTCCCCTGTCGCTCATGCCCCCAGCCTCCCTCCCCTCACCTATTTAAATCCCTTTTTGTGTAGGTGTTTCTATGTTTTTGTTGCTGTTCAACTCTGTGAAGGTGGTGCTACTCCATCCCTGGTCGGCACAGGTGTCTGCCTTTTCCTAATCACCTCTAATGACATTTAAACTACAGCTCATTAATCTGTAGACATGTTCAGACAACTAGATTTTCAAGCCTAACGCTGTGATTTTTTCACACTTCACATGCTCATATGCTGGTTTACCTGTACTCCAGATTGCCTGCTGTGCCAGTCTGCAGCTCAGTGTTCAGTCTACCTTTTTTAATGCACAGTATAGCTCATTGTTTGTATTCACTTATTCTGAACTCTATAGGAGAGCGTTCTTACCTGTCCACTGCAATGGCAGCCATTGAGTATATGGACGAAAACATGGCGGTGATGGGGAAGAAGTTCTGAAACCTGCAGTAACCCAAGCCAAAGTACCAGTCATTGTGAAGCGCATACACAAAGTTAAAAAGGGTGTTAAAGCTCGCCATGGAAACGTCAGAGAAAGCCAGGTTGACAATGAAGTAATTGGTCACAGTCCTCATGCGCCTGTGAGCGAGGATAATCCAGATCACTGTGACGTTCCCAGTGATGGACACCAGGATGATGAGGGAGTACGCTATAGCCCAGAGAGCCACCTGGGAGAGGAGAGGAGACCTTTAATGTCAGCATCTTATATGCAGTTACAAAAAAAACACAATAAAGGAACTCACAAATACGTATATATTTGCAAACCCCACCCTATCCCTGCACAGGATGTCTACAGCAAGTGGTATATGGACTGACACTTTTGTAGCACATTCCTAATTTATTTGAGCGCTCAAAGCATTTTCTTACTACACCCCTCATTAGCCCATTTGTACAAACATCTTTTCCTGTGTCTGAGTGCTTTTATCCTAACGCTCACACTCGGATGGATACATCAGGGGAAACTAAGGGTTTAGTAGCTTGCTCAAAGATACCTCAACATAATGACAAGAGGAAAAGAGATCGAGCCACCAACCTTACAATTAGTAGATACCTCAGTCTACCTCCTGAGACGTAACAACTCTGAACAGCAAACATTTTCAGAAATCTTAAGTTTCTTTACACAGGGAATTCCTAGTTTATCTCATCCCCCAAAGAGAGATAAACTGATCAAAGTCAGCTTCCAGGTAAAGTCTATTCTGAGATAAGCAACCACCAATCTTCAGCATTTTTTAATATCTGTAGACCCCATTCCTTTCATTGTCTGACCTATAAGAAAATTAATAGGACAGACATGCTGCACTTTATCTGGGGCCAGAAATGAAAACCCTGACATCCATCACCTGTTCATACCCAGTCAACCACTGTCGCAGAAATGTAAAGCAATGAGCTACTTCAGACAGCCAAGCACAGATAGGAGGAGAGGACTGTAAACTGTGCACGGTGTGGTGCAGGTTTAAATGACAGTGGGGGAGTTAAAAGTGTTTAGAGGAATGAGCAAAAAGCCTTCAGATAACTTAACTAATATACAGTCTGTGAAGTGAAAATGTCTTTTGAATCAGCCCCACATTTTGTCCCTGAGACAAATCACATTCACCAGTAAGCCTTTACTTCATTCTGTTGAGTTTCTGTCTGTTTCAGGCACTTTACTTAGATTTCACAACAATGATGTCACTGACATGTGGTTTTTACCCTTCAACATTATACAAGTAAAAAAAAGAATACACCTGTTTTCTTCACTGAGTCGTCTTTCTTACTTCTTTCATTAATATCATCATCAAAATGTCATCTTTTTAAATTCTGCAGTTCTGACTTTAATCACTTTCATTTGTTATCTCAGTGTTTTTCTCTCACCTGCCAGTCGGGCTGTTGGAACTGATTCCAGGTCGTCTCGTTCCCGTCCTCCAACCACTCAGTGGTCATCGACAATGGCCACGAAGTGGTCTCTTCATCTCGTTCAATATGTTGTATCAGACTACCGGCGTCCATGTTGGCTTTCTGTCTTACCGGTGACAGAACCTGTAGATATAATTGTATATACGTTGTGCGTCATGCGTAATTATCCACAATGACCGACAAAAACAAAACAAAAAAACAAACAAAAAAAACCACTCTCTTGTAGGGGGATTATGAGTAAATACACTCGCGTGTGTATCATTGTGTCTATAAAATGATTTCTTCATTTTGTACGCTATAATTAGAGGCACTGAAACCACCCCAATAATAGCTTATTTTCCCACTTCAACACGCACTAGCTTTAAGCTGCATCAACTCCAAAACAAGGTGCGAATGTGTTAATCTCCTTGCTGTTCATTGTAGTCTTTAGGGCGGTTTCAATTTGTATTAAAGTTTTTGAGTCTGATTTGAGACAACCATATCAATCGTTGTGACGGCATCCGGCTTTTGATTACAAGTATTAACAACAGGATGCAAGTATTACCGTGGTGACAACTTCCAGACTCTCCCGACAGCTTAATTTTTTTTGCTACAAGACGATTGTTTAAAAAAAAAAAAATTAAAAATGACTTTCTTTCTTATTTTGTTTTATTATATCTTAATTCATTTATTAATTCATTAAAGGTGCTTTGAGATTAACTAAATAGATGCACGACTGAGCATGAATTACGCACATTTGTCACATACAGTGTGTTTCTTTGGCTGCCTTAACTCCACAAGTGATAAATTCATGCACTGGAAAATACCCGGAGAAAACCTAAACCTGAATCATATTATTAGTTTTCATCTGTCTTACCCGTCTATTAATGGTCAAGTTGAAACTCAATCCATTGCTTTTGTCCAAAAATCAGATTCCTTCTGCGTAAAGGACAAACAGGTCCATCCAATAATCCATTAAAGTATTTCTCCGGATTCCCCGCTCACTCCTTCTCACACACGCATATATTCTGCCTCTCTCTACTGGAATGTGTGACTTGCTCATGTTGATCTGAGAGTGAGAAGCGCAGACGTTCAGGCACGCTACCGTGCGCGCAGAGTCGCGCCTCCACTACCAGAGGGAGAGAGATGAAGAGAGGTACGCGGTGTAAAATCCTGACAAAATAAACGTCTAACAAGAAAGATAAATGTGATGGAAAGAACTAAGACTTAAACAGAAAATTTAAAAATTGCGAGACTTGTGAGAGCAGTGCCTGATTTACGTACTCCACCTCTAAAATAGCCGAATATCAACAAGATGATGGAGAGGGGGAAACAAATGTAAGAGCCTGGACAGAGAACGGGAAAGCTAGGGTGGTCCGAGAAGAAGGAAAGAAAGAGGTGTACCCCTGCATTTTACCGCTACTGCTGTAATTTCTTTACAGCCGTCAATTTTCACCGCTCGACAAGTCTGAAACACTTTTGAGATGGTTTCTTGTGAAATTGCCCGAACCCACCAGCACTACCCATCTTCTATGCCTACAAAAAACAAAAAACAAAAAAAACGAGGACACACATATGTGTCTATCCTGGTGGTCTCATACTGAGAGCCTCTAGAAGAGAGCCTGCTGAGCTCATTCACCCTTTTTCATTGTGAATTTGAGCGCGCTAAAAATGCACAATCAGGTGAGAGCTAGAGAAAAAACGATTCTTCAATTGAGTTTTCAATAAAACTCTGAAAGCAACGGTGAAGCTCTTCTATTATTGAGGTGTTCAGCCAAACTGCAATCACTACAAATCCATCTAAGCAAGAATGTCCCCACCAAGAGATTACATTTGTGGATTTTGGCATGACAGTAGAGAGTTTGTCCTTCTTTTTTAACTGCATTGTGGTCATGGTGCTGACAAGTTCTCAGCAGGATTATGAGACTCTCTTGTCTACACCTTCTGCATGCTTTTTCTAGACTTCCAAACTGTTGTTCAATTTTGACGAACATGGTTTGTGTCTGTGAATTTTGTTTGAGGTTCTTCATCTTGTTCTTACCACTTAGTCATTAAAAAAAAGCACATGGAAATCCAACATTTACCAGAATTCAGCTCACACTGTCCCACATAGCAAGCAGGTCTGGCCCGGATCTGGTATCAAGCCTGCACTGCTGGTTGACTTCTGGCATGATAAGACATATTTCATCCAGATATGGGCCACGCCCGGCATAGATGGCACTGTTTATGTGATGGCATGCCACATCTGGCCCGATTGTAGTTTGGGTTATGTGGCCCAGGCTGATAGAAAACAGGTCTGGCCCGGATCTGGCATCAAGCTGGCACTACTGACTGACCGGTGTCATGGCAGGGTGTCTGTCAACCACATGTGGGCTAGGTCTGGCAAAGATGGCACTATTTATGTTCCTATTTTAGTTAGAAGACCCAAATGCCATGTTGTAACACTATACTGCTATAGTAGCCAACTTTTCAAGTACAGATTTGACAGGTTTGTGAGTGTACACCTTATTCAAAACCTAGTGACGGTTTACTCATCTTTGCCAGTGGGTGGCTGTAGCTCAGGCAGTAGGGCAGGTCACCTACTGATCGGAAGGTTAGTGGTTCGATCTCTGGCTCTTCCAGTCTGCAAGAGTGTGAATGTAGTTAGGAAGCACCCGTTTTAGAGAAAGTGTGTCGTTGGGTGAATGTGGCATATTGTGTAGAGCACTCTGAGTAATGTGGGAGAGTAGAAAAGCGCTCTGTCTGAACAGAGTTTCGTCATGTTACTTTTGGACTGTTATGTTCCGGCACATGTTGTTATTACATGGCTTGATTAAGGTACACATTAGGCTGACATCTGGGCCAGCAGTGTGTCTGCAACTGGCCACGTGCTGGCCCATGTGTGGGCCACCTCTGGTAAACCTGATCTGGGCCACCAAAGGGCCATCATTCTTTGCGGTATGTGGGCCATGTGTAAGCACATTGTGTGGGCCATGTGTAAGCACATTGTGTGGGCCAGATCAGGGCCATACCAATTTTGCTATGTGGAGTCTGGTAATGAGTAATTTCTCCCAATGAAAAACAAAAGAGGTGCCCAAGAGAGTAGCAGTTTTGATATTTTATCTAATGCAGTTATCTGAGGCAAACAGAAAAGTGCCGCAGAGTTGAAAGTGATGTTAAAAATTCATGCCATGATACTTGTTTAAGTCCAGCCCTGTGCTTGCAGTTTTTGAAAAGTCACACATTTAAAAAGGCTGCAGCTGTCTACTTTCAGTTAGAGCTGTGCCTCTGAAACATGACAAAACACTAACAGGTCTCCAGGAGATCGTATCACTGCCAAACTGCAGTAAAACATAAACCTGAATAAAAGTATTTACATGTGAGTTGTGTGTTGTTCTTAGGAACAATCCGTGTGTTGGACTGGAAAGGGTTCTCTTCACATGAAATTATAGACAGTCTTTTTGTGCTTATATTGAAGAAATATGAAGCCACAAAAACTCAAATGCAGCAGTTTGTCACTGGAGTGGTAGAGTTGTCAGACATGTTGTCTGAACACCAGAGGGTCTGATCTGGTCTGCTGGTTGGCTTTGGCTTTAAAGTGTATGATAATTGCTGTGCACTCAGTGGTTTTTCATTGAAATTACTGCTATTCCTGGTGTGTTGATGTCATGCAAACATTTCTTCACAAGAACAAAAACGTACTGAAAGTTCTGGATCTAGATGAAGTGTTTAAAGCATGCTGTTTACTTTAGAAAAAAAAAACTCTGTATGTGACAGCTTTACCTTTATGGATGCACTTTGATCTGTCAATGGGAAAGCATGTAATGATAGCTGAATCACTGAATGAGGGAAAACTGAGATGCATCATGTTTTTGAAAACGTTTTGCTCATTAAGTGTGAAAATGTCCAAGAAATGATTCGCCCTTATTTTTTTTAATTTTTTTTACATTGTGCTTTAAAGGAGCAAGACTTTGTTGTAACTTTTAAAATCTTTGTACCTTTCAGCGTAATATTTTTTGTTCTTGCTGTTAAATATACTATGACCATCAGACCAGTAGTATCTTTGTATTTTTGCATCAACAAGGTGAGTCCCAAAGAGTTATTAGCTGAAAACCTGGCATGTCTAAGCATGGTGTGCAGTTTGTCCTTAATATTTGATAATAGGGTCGGGGGGTGTTACCACAGTGTGTGTCCATAGCCATCTGCAAAACGCGATAGAAGCTCTGTCATGGTTTGCAGCCTTTTTGTGTTGTGGATCTTGTCAAAATTGTTGGAATTATGAACACAAAAAAGTCCTGTCAGATGTTGATGCATGGTAAAATACCATCTGCAAATTATCAGCTTGGGAACAGCTTCATGTTTCAACATGAGAATGATCCCAGACACATTGTCAGTACAGTAAAAGCACACCTGGATAGAAAAGCACATGGTGGAACACGTGTGGTGGACTGGGCTCCCCAGAGTCCAGATCCCAACATTAGTGATGCATCTTGAAAGAGAACAGAACAAAAGGCAGCCAACAGCCAAAGAAGAGTTTTGAATGTCCTTCAGTAACCCTGGAGAACTACTCCTGAAGACCACTTAAAGAAATTAAAAGAAAGCTTGCCTAAGAGAGTTTAGACTGTGCTGAAGGATAAAGGTGGTCACACCAAATATTGACTTTTGTACCGACTTTGTTTCAGCCTAGTCTTGCTGGCAATTCAAAGCTTTATTTATCTA
This sequence comes from Simochromis diagramma, assembly GCF_900408965.1. NCBI lineage: Eukaryota > Metazoa > Chordata > Actinopteri > Cichliformes > Cichlidae > Simochromis > Simochromis diagramma. The sequence continues at coordinate 14,519,403 of NW_024387414.1, read as the reverse complement.
AAATTTGCACGTAAGGCTGTTAGACACACAGAGGACACAGAGACCAGGAATAGTCAACCAGGCAGCAACCCCCTCCCCATTACATCACCGATACAAATCAGATATAAAATTATACTACTTTGTATTAAATGTGTCTCATTTAAAGTCTAAGATAAAAATTTATTTTTGTGCATAATTTCTTTATCTTTATGTCTCAGAGTGTATCCTGACGCTGCAACTTAAAATTCAAAGCAAGTGTAGGTTCTGTATTTACAGAAACTGACTTTTATATTGTGCCCCTATTTCTAAGAGTGTGCTTTCTATCCACATTATCACCAGCTAGAAGGTGCCTCTAAGGACACTCCATGTACACTTTCTTTTATACTGTTTGTAAAAAAAAAACAAACCCTCTTGTCATTGCATTGACTTTGAGTTTATCCTCGAAGAAATTCAACAACATATCTCACAGTGCAAACAGGCAGATTGTGACTCCAGTGATTTTTTTTTTCAGTCTCACTGTTACTGTTGTAGATTTTTGTGCTCTGTGCTTCTGTGATAGTTTCTCACTTTGTTACCTGCTTCTCGTTGCATGCCCGTTCCTCACATTCCTGCCTTGCAGGGGAAATCTACTGCATATGCCCGTGCATGTAATTAGTGAACAGAATGACCAAAGGTAGAGTTTGCTGACTGTGTACAATGTGCACTGCCTGTGTGTACTTTCATGTGATCAAACAAGCTTGTTTGCCCAGTGACTGACACGCTGAAGGATGCAGGCCCAAAAATTAAAAGTTTCTGAGAAGGTGTAGCAGTTCTTAATAAATGTGGTTGCCCGAGTGAATCTGGGCGAGAGCTGGCTATCAAGGGTCAAAACCTAATCAAGAGGGGAAGAAACTCATTTTCACCACCTAAACTAGCAAACACAGAAATAGACACCTGCAGTGACTCTTCAGTTGCACCTGAACACATCTCAAATAAATACTTTACAAAAACTAGACAGTCTGTACTCCCAGGCAACCAGAGGACACAAAAATTCTTATTTTGCTGAAGGTTGAATTTTATAACACTTCAAAATCTTTGAGTTTCTTTGTTGCTTTCACTCCAAGGTCATTTTCTGACTGAAGAAAGTAATAAAGGTGATGTATAAGTAAGAAAAGTACCAAGAGGGGGGAAACAGCCAATCACACAGCTCCCTCCTACTGATGTGAAATGTTTTGTTGGCCGAGTCACTGCTGATTAAGATGTTGCTGCTTTTGGTGCTTAGAAAACTGCAATAAGGGCGCTACAGCAGCTAAAAAGGCGAGGGATGGCGATTTATCATATACAAACTAATGACTGGTTTATCACATCCGATGTCTTCTGATCCTCTGATATATATTCAGGGATTTGAATGTTTGCTTTGGATAGTGTCTGTGCTGTGAACTCTTTGATAGGCGGCTATTTAAAGAAGATCGGATATGCATGTGTAAGTTGTGTGTATCGGATCTGTTTACTGAGTCGCAGATGCCAACAGACTCAATTGACTGATCGGCAAGGAAAGTAATGTTGTGGCGATGGACTCTCTTAAGGTGGTGTCGGAGAGTTGACCAAGATATTGACCAAGATAAGGACAATACCTCCCACGCACTCCATGATGCGCTTGCCAGTCACAGGAGCATGCTTAGTGAACGGCTGAGATCATCAAAATGCACCACTGAATTACACAGGAAGTCACTCCTGCCTTATTTATATAGCTCCAATTTTAATTAATTAATGACACATTTGATTTATTATTTATGATATATTTAATTAATTAATTTTGGTGCTCAATAGCCTCCATACTAAACCTGCTACCTCTGAAAATTCTTTGAAGAACCCTCCAGTGATCCAGTCAGTGATCCAGTCAGTGATCCAGTCCCTCACAGCATGGGGATGCATGGTCCCTCCGCCAAATGTCACCACGAGGAGAGAAGGTACTGTAGATGTTTTTGTTTTGAGTAATGTTTGATGTACTTTCTGTATGAAGGTAAATATGTTGCAAAATGTGAGAGCTTGCAGAATAAAATGTGAGAATTTTACAAGCAAGTTTTCACATGCTTGTGTTTTAAATTTACAGTTACAAAAAATATGAATAAATGTGGAGATTGATACTTACACAGATATACTGAGAGCTTCAAACTTGTAATTCTGATTTTATTGATATTTATTTAATTTTACTTTTACTATTTCCACAACTCTGATCACAGCCTCTCGAATCAGTTAAAACAGCTGCTCAGTTGTGTCCTCTTGAGTCACAAATTCATAAATTTTCGTACTAATAAAAAAAAAGTTGAATTTTTTTTTTTTTGCACATTCACATATTTCATTCTACAGCCTCTAATATTTGGCAGTATATTTACCTTCATATATCTGCTGCATTAGCGTAAAGAAAACAAACATGTTTATCTTTGTGAAAACAGTGATGAGAGTGTGTTTGCCGTTCACGTTTCTGCTACGATGACACATTTCTAACGGTTGGTTCATGCTCATCTCACATAATTTCTTATGGCCAGACAGACGGGTTAGTAAGCAGGTATCTGTATAAAACAAATGCCCGTGTGTGGGGCAATAATTCGGGTAGTCATTAGGTCAATTTACATGCTGAAGAAACTGTACTTTCCTGTTGTACCACTTGAGGCTTGGGCCTAGTTATGTAATAGTCCTGCACTTGTTTGTTCCTGTTGTTTCTGGTCTCTGAGTTCTGGCTGGAATGGGCAGGTCTTGTCTTCACCTTTAGGTGGGGTCTTTGGTTTCCTGTCTTTCAGCCACTATACCTGCTTCCTGTCATTGTCATCAGGAGCAGTATATATGGGCCTGCTTGCATTCTGTGGGAGAATGCTTCAAATCAAAGTTTATTTCTATAGCACATTTTGAAAGACCAATAATAATCATCGAAGTGCTTCACAGTCGACCACAAGACACATAAAATTCGGGAGAGAGTATAAAAAGCAAACAGGGAATAAAAAACACTTTTGCATAGTGCAGAGCAAACCAGATGAAGGTCAAACTAGTTTGATTCAAAAGTAAATAAGTGAGTTTTTAGGTGCGATTTGAAAGATTGGATAGACTCAGACATGCGAATATCAGCTGGGAGGTTATTCCAGAGTCTAGGTGCAGCAATAGCAAAGGCTCGATCACCTCAGGTCTTTAACCGAGACCTTGGTTGCACTAAGAGCAACTGACTCGAAGATCTTAGTGCTCTCTTGGGGTTGTACAAGTGCAGGAGATCAGTTAGGTAGCTAGGCGCCAAGTTTTTTAAAATTTTAAAAGTGATCAAAAGAATTTTAAAGTCAATACGGTATTTAATGGGGAGCCAATGTAAGAAGATAAATGCTTTATCTTCTCAGGCGCCTAGATTGCATTTATGTATTTTGGTGTTTCCCCGGGTACATTTTGCAACATATTTGCTCTGCTTTTCTAGTCGAGCTGGTCCGTCCTGCTGTCTGCCTGTCCACCCACCAGCATCTCATGACAGCCTCGATGAACAAATCCTTCGCATTCAGATCATAACCTGTTGCATTCATTCTCTCTTCTGAGTCACTTTGTGCCAGTAAACCAGTTTCAGTATAACACAGTCCGTCTCCTTGAAGTGCACTTTGTCGAAAAATACAGTCTTGTATAAAATGCTGAGTTAATACATTTTAATTGCATTGGTGTATTTCATACTTGTTTTGTTCTAATAACAGGGGGAATGAATCGTGTTCACAGTGGACTTTATCTTGTTTTTCCTTGACTTTTTTCTTTCAACAGCATCAGATTAGAGTACAAACAAGACTCAGATCAAAGTATGTGAATGTATTCATCTTCACTTTGTGGCCATGTTAATCTTAAAATAAAATGATAGCAGATAAGAAAGAGTCTACCTTCTCCCAATAGTTTCGGGTCCAGACGTCTCTCTTTATGTGGATCTCCACAGCATTTTTATTCCTTGTTCCCTTGTTCCACATCTTCAAACAATGTCCCACATTTTGACTGGCTCTGCAGGAAATGCACTTCTCTAAAGTCCCAAAACATTGATCCGGTTCATCTTTGCAAATTTTGTCAATTATGATGGAAACAACCCTAAAAAAAGGAAGTGCCATTATGTTCCTAGAAATAGAGTTTCTATTCTTTCTGGACAGGAAGTGGAGGGACACAGTAGATAAAGATTGCTAAAATTGCCAGCTTTGGCAGCCTGTGGCTACATCCAAACTGTGCTGGGTTTTAATTTGGATGCATCCAGACAGAAGAGAAGTTGAAATAACAGAGAAATAAAAGAGATTACAGGAGTATATAAAGACTTTCACATGAAAGCAAAAGAACAAACTTTAGCTTCCCTTTATCCTTATTGTATTTACTCAGTAATAGAGCAAAATGTATATTTATCCTGCACAGTTTATTGCATTTTTATTTGTAAGTTATGAAAATTTAGGGTTACATCTCAGTCCCATTTTGTCCCATGCAAACTCAGTGTTGTCATGTTTACTTCTGAACACCCTACAGCATAAAATGGTGAGATACAGATAATAATGTCAATCTGTAGACCTGCACAGTGTGGTGAAGCTATTGCTGACATAGGCTGCCCAAAAACTTCTAGATATTTACATAGGCGTGTACGTTAATGGGTTAGAAATACCTGGGCAAAGTACAGAAGATGTTGTGAAATAGCCGCACTGTTCATAAGTTGTTCTGCTGGTCTCCGGTTTGGCATTTTGGCTCTTTCAATCATGTGTGTTGGTTTTTTAACCAATCATAGGAGCTTGTTATCAGCTTATAGTAACAACTATATGCTGGATAGCTTAGCTTGAAAGATACCTTTGTAATTTACTGTGATAGTAAAAACCAGGTAGATACTCAGTTTAAACAAAAAAAAAAAAAATTAAAAAGAGGCTTAAAACAAACTGAACAGCAAGCCCCAGAAAAATCAAAGAAGTTTTTTATTGTTTTATTTTTTGACAATAAACAATTGCGAACCCATCTGTCACTTAAAATGACCACGTCCTTAATTGGGCAAAGATTTGAATCTTAATAAAATTTGAATTGGATTTTATTAATGTACTTATGTCACATAACTTCTACAAGTTAAAAGTCTTGCACAAGCTCACATCCACCAGCCCCCTTCGGCCGTCCGTCAGACTGTACGCGCGTTTCCAGGTGCTATGACGAGGACAACGCGGAAGTGAATTGTCAACAGTCCAAAGAGCCGCTGAAAGAAACTATCCTCCGTCCAGACACGATGGCAGAGGGAGAGTCTAAATGTTGTGCTGATTGTTCCTATTATATCATCAAATTCATGCTGTTCATCTACGCCTGCTGTTGGTGGGTGAGTACAGACACGATTATCCTAAAACCTAGAGTGTGCGCTTTGTTTGCTCGGAGATCCCGGCTGGCAGGGAGGGAAGGCTGGGTGTGTTTGTGTGTATGTGTGTGCTTGTGTGTGCTTGTGTGTTTATCTAATGCTTTTGATTTGTGGGTATGCGAGCTCCGGTCAGATCCGTGGGGTGGACAAAGGGTGATCCGGTCTTATTTCGTTTTTCTAATAAAACCATGGGCTTTGTAAGCTACACCTGTGGACGGACAGGTGCTGTAGGATATTGCTCACAGAAACCTTCCGCCGCCACACCCTCCTTGCGTACCTTTACCCTACCCGAATGAGAACTGGGTAAATTAAATTAAATTAAATCAAAATAAAACAGAGAAAAAAGGAAGAACGGACGAGGCGTCATTTTTCACGCAGGAGTCTTGTGTCCTCCCGTGGTCACTGTACCACAGTACGGGTCATGTGGACCGATGAGCCACATGTAAATCAAATGACAGTGACAGCACTGCAGCAGCGTCGCTTCAGTAGTTTTTCATTCAATCTGCTGACCACTTAACTCCACGCAGGCTATCAGTAAAGTTTCTGTTTTTCTTCCGTAGAATTTTTTTTCAGTGTGTGGAGCATTTTTATTTTATTTTATTATGTTTTCGGAGGTTTGTAATTGAGTGGCAGTGTGAGATCAGGGCTCTGACACGCAGTCCGCTGCACTGCTCCTTGTTCTTCTTGTCTGATGGTTTGGATTGTTTGGGGTCACTGATGCATTGAAAAATTATATGGGGACATTTTTTTTCTGCAGAGGTTCATACTGACTTGGAGGAAGGACGCATTAGAGGATCTGAACGGAAAATGATCAGTTATGATGAAAGTATTACATTAAATGCATTTTAAAAATCCACCTAAAAGTTATTTAGACTTTTACTTTTATTTGTTTACATTTAGACTGCTGCTGTACAGGTCACTGATGAAACACTGCAAATGAGTCAAAACTCTCCAGCCATCATCAGTCATTCCCATCGAGGTTCCTCAGCATAATGCTGCCATAGCAGACTTTCTGGGAGTTATCTTGTTTTCCCTTTAGGACTTTTTGAGGAACGACAGACATAGCCTGCCTGGAAACGACCTGCAGATTATCTTTTCCAAGTGTGTGTGTTTGAGTGATAAAGCCATCTGAGATAAGAGCAGGAGTGTATTGTAGCTTCTTGCATTAGAACAGTTTAGGCCAGTTTAGCACATGCACATACACGGCAGAGTAAAACTTTGCAGATAGTAGTCCAACACTATCTACTTTTCTTTTTTTCTTTTTTCTTTTTTTTTATAGCTATAATTGGGAAAACCACACAATCTCCCAGACAGAAGCACCTGGAACTCCCCAAGCACAGGAAGCCGAGGGTCCCAAATTATTTTGTATGCCCCTGTGAGGACCCACACTTCATATAGACACTGAAGGTTTTCAAGGTTATTAAAAGTAGTCGTACAACATACAATACCCAGTTTGCTTCAGTTTAAAACGACCAAAACACATACCCTTTTCATTAGTGTCATGTCTACATTAAAACGTGCAATTTCCTATAAAGAAATTTTTGATTTAGCCTTCTACATATTGGATCTATATTTGAATAAAATGGTGTGGTGGTTTACACATTTGCCTAACAAGTAAAATATCTCCTGGCTGCTTTCTGGGTGGAAACACAAACTCCAGCTTCAAACTCTGCCAGATCAAATATACAGAGCAACCTGTTGTGATGACACTTTGTGATTTTTTTTTTTTTTTTTTTTTGAGTGGCTGGAAGCCTGCCTTTATCGTTGCTGTCATTTGATCTGGGGCTGTGAAAGTAATTAAATTTGATTTTTAATTATGAATTTGGCAACCAACAAATAAAACCAGGAAACCTTTGAGAAAAACTTCAATCTGACAATGCTGCTCTCATTTTGATGATGAAATGATTGCTACAGATAATAATAAGTCTCAGAGCAGACTGTGCACCTGATTTTAGTCATATAATCTTTCAGAATAGAAGTATATCATTATATATGATCCCAGTTTAGTTGACATGTTAGCGTAGTTTTGTTCTTACATTTCTCCACCTTATCTTCTACTTTAATAACCAGATATATGGGGGGATATAAACAATGGCTAATTATTAGATCAATAACGCATTGAGATATGCCAATTCTGATATAGTTACAACCAAAGCGTCACATGAATTTAAACAGTTAGTCTACAGTTTTCAAAGGATGTCATGTTGGTTGTTGAGCTGTAAATAAACTTTGACTTTTCAGCCATCTGTTTAATTCAGTCTTACTAATGCTTGGCTTAAACTAACACAGAGTGTTAGTTTAAGCCAAGCAGAATTTCAATAAATGTTAACACTAAAGTGGATGTACTATGTTTTCCTTTTTTTTGTCATATATAAAAATATTGTGACAGTGGTGGATGGAGGTCATTGTTTGCTTCAGTAATCCCTGTGAGCAAAAAGCTCAGGCTGAAGTCTAAACTCTCTGTTTCAGACAGGGTCTTTTTTTCTACTCTTGGTTTTCACAGAGAATGGATATCCCTAATATGGTCGTCTCAGGCACACGGCTCTGACTGCGGGTACAGAAACCCCACTGACCCATTCTTCAAACCTTTTGCTTACGAGGGTCAGCCAATCGGAAGAAAGTTGTCTTTTTGCTTTAGTAGAATAAAATACAGTGCTGGAAATCAACATTATTATAAATCCGCTCACCAAGTTTTCTAAACACCTGAAAGGTATTACAGCGAGAACAGTTAAGTACAGCCAGGCCGGTTGGAAATAGGTATCGTGACAGTAATTAACAACTTAAGCCGGGCTTTCCACTTCAGGTCTCTGCACATTTGCATTAAAAGGGACATTTTGTGGGTCATGTTACTCTTTTTTTTTTTTTTTTTTTTTCTTTTTCCATACAAACTTATCCCTATGATGTTATCTGATGATGATGATAAGTCCGATAAGTAAGTGATTAAGAGATTCTAAAGAACAAAAATATAGCATTAGAATGCAAAACTTTTGCAAATAAGATGAGATTAATGCAGCAGAAAAATCATTAATCTTTGTATAGCGTGTTAAACATTTTAATTCAGGTTAATTATTTTATCACTGAGTGCAAGCTCAGTCCTGCTGTTTATTTCTAGAGCTCTGAAACTTTAAACTGGATGCATTTAAACTGTTACTGCGCCATAGGATAATAAAGTAAACGTGGAAATCTCTTTAGCTTATAAGCAGATTAAACTGAAATTCATTTCATTGTTTGAACAGGTATTCTTTGTGCGCTCTGTATTCCTCTAGCAGATGAATAGAAATTAATACATGCACGTTCCTGTGACAATGTGTTGCTTCAATTATTGTTTTTAGCAAAGCACAACTTAACAAGTTGCACATTTAAAAATTGTTTCCCCACCAGAGAACGTAGTTCCTGTGGCACATAGACAGTAGAGGTGGGAATCACCATACATCCCGCGATACGATATTATCACAATATTTAACGCACGATACGATGTTATTGCAATTTTTAAAAATATTTTGCAATATTCAGATTCTGTACATAAAGGTAAACTTTATCAATATTCATTTTATCTAATATCAAATTCTCGCACTCAGTCTTTCTCTCATTTCAGTCAGTTTTATTGTTGACAAACTTGAACGGTTTGTATTACAGTCTAGTCCAACTTAACTGAACGCAACCATCTGGTACAATTATCGCTATTTATGAAAACTATGCAGCCCATTCAGAAACCGAAGAATTTGAAAGTAAATTAAAACAAAATATAATTTTACATTAAATAAAAATTTTTTAAACTTAATTAAAATAAAACATGTCTTAAATTAAAATAAGTAAACTGTCATGTTTATTGCTGCCATAAAAAAGTTAAACATATTTGGACAGTGAAGGAATGTCAGGATTCTTGCTCAGAAAAAGGATCAACATGCTCTGAAGTCAGAGCACAAACTTTTTTTGTAACAAAATATCGATTTCTGCTGTCCCTGTATCGATACATTATTAGCAAACAAAATATCACGATACTACACAGTATTGATTTTTTCCCCCACCCCTAATAGACAGACACAGAAAACTTTAAGCTTGACATCTGGTTTTTCCACAGGTTCTTTTCTGTAGACAAAAGTAGTGGATCAGTACTGGAACACAGAGTTAATGCACACAGAGTTGTCCGACCAGTAAAAACTGGGCCACATCAGAGTATATTGACCATTTAATCCCGAAACAATAGCCTTACTTGTGACTATTTATTTTTTTTAAAGGCAGTAACGTGAAGTGATATAATTTGATTCTTGAACGTGATGTTTATTTCAACAAATACCTCCAAATGGGAGATATGACTGCAACAGTTTATACTGCTGGCTTACAAGCTTGTCTTTTTTTTGTCTTCCTTTCTGGGAAATACTGTATAACCAACCATGCAGCTGCTCCCTCTCATAGATGATGTGACAGACTGTATATTTTTGAAGACGGATGGCTAATTGAACTTGGTGCACTTAGAAAATTCATTTATTTGTCTCTTCTGAAAGAACCTTTTGAGAAGTTAATTTGCGATGGGAGAAAGCGCAAAAAGGAGTAGAACGGGAGGCAAAGGCATAAGACTCAGTAATGGGTTTATTATGGAGAATGAATGCTGCCTTGATAGGGAAGGTGAAACAGATAAACATGTTATATTTACTTTGATCCTGCTGCTCGTTGACTCAGTCACATTAATAAGATATTTTTTGCCACATGGTGCCTCTGAATAAAGAGTTCTGGCACATCCTCCTGGAAACCTAGACACAAAGATTGAACGCCAACAGCGATTCTCATAAAATGTTTCCTGCAACAGGTGCTCAAATCTTTTTTTCAGTTCACCGCATGATGCTACAGTAATCATTTCACACTATAATATAATATAATGAGTAATGAAAACAACAAGTAGTGATGCACCAGTTGGTTTTGGAGAAACAGAGGACTCTGCAGTGTGAGTACTCTTGTGGAGATTTACTAGAATTCAGAGCTTCACTTTCTAAAATGTCAGTCGGTAATTTAAACCACCTGTAAAAAGAAACTCGAGCGGGTTACTTTCAGATCTCTTTGTGCTTCTTCATTTGGTTTTGTTTTTCTTTTGCTCTTAATGACCTGTTTTTCACCCCCATTCAGCGTTTTTGCAGAACAGGATGTGCGCGTGCTGGCTATCAACTGCTTAGAGTGTAAATGTCCAAACAATGCGGTGTATATTTTGGAGGAACAATGTACAGAAGATGATGAGTCATTTCCTGCTTACTGTGGGAATGATTTAACCCACATTAGGACAACAGATTAATCTCCTCTGGCTCTGTGTTCTGTATTCAAATGGAGAACAGTTGACAAAGAGTAAACGCAGGATTCAAGCAAAGCTCGAGGGTGACGAGAATGCCTCGGGTCATGTTTAACAGTGTTTGAACGCCGCTTTGATTTAAATTCTTATTCCGAAATTAGCATGAAGTGAAATAATGTAAACAACTGATTAGGAGGACAGAACAGAGGAGCACGACTGGAGAGGTGCAGAGAGGATTTGTCAGAGGTTTTGATTGCCGTCTGTAATTTGTCACAAATTGTTTGTTCCTGTCATCTGAATCTCAGAGAAATGTAAAAGCAGCTGGAGTTCTTCCAATAACCTTCCCGGCATGTTCCCAAGTTTGCTGCTTTCTTTCAGTTTGCTGCGTGAAGTTATTTGCTGCTCTTAACCTTTACTTACCCAGTGAAGGTTGACTGAGCTCACTAACACACAGGAAAACGCTGGGATGTCATATTTTTGAATTTTTGTTGCGTTTACTTTGAGACCATTAAAACATTCATCTGTAAAGCCCAAGGTACAAAATGTAAAAACTCAAATGCTAGCTCGTGCTCTGGTGAGATCTCTGTCCACTGTTCACAAGAACTCTGCCTACAGTGTTGGAGAGAATTTTGGTCTTTACCCAAATCGTCCTCATGAGGAAGGTCAAATTTGTCATTTTCACTCTTGACACACCGATTTAATATTTAATCCAGTCTAATATTTTCAGTGTTAATACATTTTGCATACAATCATGATCTCATTAGTCATGAGCATTACTTATCTTCCACATTAGTAAGTCATGCTTTGGGTCTTCCTAACACCAATATCCTGAAATTAGGATCATGGTCAATGCTATGAAATGCTGATATGTTCCCATATTTTCATTCTTTTGATTTCTATAACTGACCATGTAGTTGTAAAACTCCTGAACGCATATTTGGAGGTGATCACAGATTATTCGGGTATATATTTACCTCAATGATGCAATGCTCAGAGAAATTTGCAAAAAAAACTCAAGATCTACGTCACAGACTCCACAGGCCTCGGCATGCTACATTTTAAAGTTCATGACAATACAAAAAAGACTGAACATGTATGACTTGTTTGGAAGGGTTACCAGAACAAAGCCCCTTCTCTCTAAAGAGAACACAGCAGCACAGTTGGGTTTGCAAAAATGCATCTGAACAAACTACAAGGTTTCTGGACACTGGACAAGGTCATTTGGACAGTCGAGGCCAAAGTGGAGATGTTTAGCCACATTTGATGATTAACAAACATAGGAACCGTCCACTAGTGGTAGAGGGCTGAAGCTTGATTTTAACTTCTTTATATGCCAGAATACTCTATCTAAATGTGAGGCCATCTTTCCAACAGCTTAAGCTCGGCTGAAATTGGCTCGTGCAACAGGACAATGATCTCAAGCATAGAAAAAAAATCTTCAACAGAAGATGTTGCAGCAGCCCATCCCATCCCAGTCCAGACCTGAACCTGAATACATAACTGGATGCCCACAGTCCTCAGTGAACTGAAGCAACGTTGTAAAGAAGAGTGAGCCAGAATTCATCTGCAATGATGTAGCAGACAGAAAAATTGTCTCCAGAAAGCATCACAGACCCTTTCGCTATTGGTTTAGCATTGGCTTGAGGTCAATATAAACACACAGATCTGGATGCATATTTATTAGCCTTTATTATAATTTGAGGGGTTTTTGTAATGCATATGATCATTAACCAAAGGACTAGAGAAAGATTCTAACATTATGTGATAAGGTACATCAGTGTAAATTCATGGAAACGTGGTATTTATATATGGTACACTTGCCTACTGCGTATTAAAGTCCATACTGACAAGGAATAAATGTGAAAGATGGAAATCAATGCAATAACTTGTGAAAAGAGATTTTTCATCCATAGCATGACCTTTTTAGAGGAAAGCTCATCAAAGTTCTTAGAACTGGCTGTCTGGCCACAATTAATAAATATGCTAGAAATTTGAGACAGGTTAGTAAATTGTTATGTTATTTGTTAGATATTTACACCTGGGGAACAAAATCCACATTTACTGAGCTGCTGGACTGGCTAAAAATAGCCTATGATGTCATTCTGAATGTAGATGACAAGATTTCCTTTTCTCTCAGATCTAACAGGTGCTCTGATTATCACTGTTCATAGGGAAAATATGAGAGCCAGTATAGTTTACAGATATTTGTTAGTTCCATGTTGGTTTCTTAACTCTGCTTTAGCTTTAAAATGTCTCCAAAAGCTAATTTAAATTAGGACGCAATAGCAGTGACAATCCTAAAGTTACATTTCTTTTCCTTTTCTGTCTGTGCTATGTCTGCAGATTGTACCCTGGTTTCAAAGCTGCACTGCATGCCTTTATAGCTGTGAGCTGTGTCCAGTAATAGCACCACGAAGTTGTTTTAGCAGAGTGTAATAGGTTATAAACTACCACTTGATCTTGGCCTAATGCCCTGAAACTGTTGCCGAGCCATCTGCAGCTAAGTGCATGATGATAAACAGTGTGTGACCTGTTTTATTTTATTTTCCCGAGTACGTTTGTTAGAAATCTGTTTGCATGAATCAGAATGATCCTCAAACAAGACAGACTCTTTGTGGAGATTATCACTCTTGACTGTTGACATATTCTATCCTTGGCAGAAATTTCAAATTGCTGTTTAAAAGGCTCTAAGTGATCTCCTCTCCTCTTGGCTGAATGGAAGCGAGTTGGTGGCGTACAGGCCAGCGGCCAGTAAGAGACCATAACAGACACCAAGCAGGGACATGTAAGGGAAAGGCATCATGGTGGATTATAAACAGTGTCGGACCTTCTGAAATCTGCATAGGCCCCCCTCCCCCTTTTTCTCTTTTGCTGTGATGCGCTGTGCATCTCACAGGATGGCTGAAATCAGATTGGGAGGGGGGATGGCGGCAAACAGCAATTAGCAATATGTCATACAATGGTGTTTGCAGAAGCAATATGCCGTGATTATCGGATCGTTTAGTCTGCTTCTCTGCTCACGCCATGCATTTCCCTCTGCCTCTCGCTCACTCTCTCTCCGAAACATTGCTACTTTGATATTTCTGTCCACAATAAGCCAACAAGGCAGAATTAAAGCGATGTTTTCTCCATTTCCTCCTCTGATCTATTCAGTACCAGGGATAGCGCCAGGTGGCTTAACACAAATATCCTAAATTTGTCTGTTTACAGCATACCTCACAAGCAGAAAAATAAACCAGCTCTTCTATGTTTTCTCAGTAGCAGCCTTCCTGATAACAAGCTTCAATTATTATAGAAAAACAACAATTTCATTACAGTCATTGCTTTGAAAATGAAATGGGAAAAGTTATTTTTTTCAGGGTACAGAAGAGAAAATGCTTGTGTTTTTTTTTTTTTTTTGGTAATGGATATGTGGGTGAATATTGCAAGAAGTCGTGCTCATTTTAACCCTTCCAGCATGCAAAAACAGACCAAATAACTGAAATCAGTATAAATGGATTGTTGCAATTTGGCCAGTTTCCACTTCAGCTGCCTGATCCTATTTCAGGACGTGCCATGTGCTATTTGGCAGTCAGTGAGTTTGTATAAATGGCTCTTTTAATTTTAATTTAGCCTGGAAGTCATTGTTGAAACACACTCGGTCATTTAAATTTGTTTCAGCAAATGCATAGTTGTTAACATTTAGCTGCTGTTATTGAGAAACACTGTTCTCAGACTGAAATTTAGTTTTATATAGTGCAAAAGCATTTGCCTCATAACTGATTTTTTTTTTCTTGTTTTGTTTTGTTTATTTGCATATTTTTCACACTTAAATGTTTCAGATCATCAAACAAAGATGGCGTGAATAAATACAAAATGCAGTTTTGAAAAGGGGGGGGAAAAAGTTATCCAAACATACATGACCCCATGTGAAAAGTAACTGCCTCTTAAATCTAATTCTGCCACCATTTGTAGCAACTGCTAAAGAGTCTTTCACTTCCATGTGCAGGAATTTAGGCCCACTCTTCTTTGCATACTTGCTTTAATTCAGCAACACTGAACGATTTAAAGAACGAACAACCTGTTAAAAGTCAGGCCAAAGTATCTCGCTTGGATTTAGACGTTTCGTGACACTACCGCCATCCTGCATAACTCTTGGTATGATGTTCGTTTTCATAAAAAGCTTCATCAGTTTTACGCCAGCTGTAACGGGACTCGAACCTTTCAAAAATGTAAACTTTTGTCTCGTCAGTCCTCGTCAGCTATTGTTGAGTTTCTTTAGATCACAGCATGATGTGATGCTTATTGAGATCCCTGTCCCTTTGTTGAAAGTGCTGCAGCTGCTATACCATCTATAAGATAACTGCAGATGAGTTAGTGAAATCGTACTTCAGAATTGGTTTTAGTAAAAAGAAAATTATTTCTTCTTTAGCACATAAACACAGTGTGGTGATAAATAGAAGGATGCAGAAAAGATGGTGCAGAAAGCTACAATAGTCAGAAGGAAAGTACACAAACCTGAAGGAGTTGGCCTGATTTGTACACAATGAAATAGCTGGCAGTGGACAGATGCAAGGATATTGATGGTCACACCGTCGAGCAATAGACAGGATGTATGTTAAATCACAAGACACAATCAGATGGCTGATCAGTTTGTTTCACTAACTTATTTACACAAGGCATAAAATTATCACTAATATATATAGATTTTTTTAATGTTGCCCTAATACTCCTTAAGAAAGATGTGACCATTTTACAAATGATAATGATCAGAAGGTGGGGAAATACTTCACAGCACTTTATTAGCTAGATTGATATGCATAGAATAAGCCAAATATTTGAGGTTATATGGTGCAGTTTGCTCAAAGTGTGTCTGTAATAAACAAATTAAAATTTTTAAGTGAGCCAGAAGAGTATAACACACACACAGGCTTGCTTTGACACAGTAGAACAGCCTGTCGTTTCTAAAGATAGGATTCAAAACAGCATCACGTGAGGTGGTGATAAGTTTCCTCACGGTGTCATTTTAGATGCAGGAACCTGAGGATGTCAGCGCTGGAAACACCGCTGTAAGGGAACAACAAAAAAACAGTTTTATATTGAGACCGACCACTCATTCAAACGTCTACACACTTGACCCTGCTCCTCTCTGTGCAGGGGTTGTGTTGTGTTTTTAAAAAAAATAAATAAATAAAAAATACCCCCCCAAGTAATTTGGGTGAGCTGACCCTTTGCGCTCTCCCCTCTCTCATTTTGCTCCTCCTAGACTTTGACAGGTTTGTTTGCTGATTGCTTAAATAGCTTCTGCCACTGTTAATTTGACTTAATTGACCTTTTGATTAGGGTTCTCATTAACAATTCTAATGTCTACACAGGAGCCTTCTTGTGATATATTATTCAGCTGGCGTGCAGCAGTATGTGGCTGTTCAACAATGCTTCTTTCACAACACAACAGAAAGAATAATGGAGCTGTTGGTCTTTATATGTTTAAAAATATACCTATGTTGAGGTATAATTATGTGAATCCACTCTAAATGGAGGTTCTTGAGCTAAACCGGCCTTGCAAGTTTCGCTTGAATCGAATTGAAATTTATAGCATTGAGCACAAAAAGGGACAAAAAAACCCACTAATTTCTGTCGAGAAATATAATTTGCTATTTGTGAAAGTTTGCTTTGTTCATGTGATACTGCTCTGTTTCACAGGAACATCCTGCTGAGTTTCCAATTATCAGTCCGTAATGCCAGTGCCCTGTTTCGTTTCTACCCATCTTTTGTCTTTAATGGGAAAACTCTAGCCTTCTCCATCCTGATGTGATGACTTTGTATGGATGATTGGTTACTTGAGAACTTAAAACTGAAGATTGAAGAGAACTGAAAGAGAAGCAATGACAAAGACAGAAAAGTGTGTATTTATGGCTGTGTATAAACAATCTAGGCAATTTGCTTCACAGCACTGATGGTTCTTAAATGTTCTTTTGAATTGATTGTTGAATTATGTTGGAGTAATGTGGTGAAGGGAAACTCGAACAAAGACACTGTGTGCCTGCATGTGTCAGACTATACAAAACTTCAGAGAACCTAATTAAGAAACTAGTATTTACAATAACAACGCTGAATTATCTGTTACCATAGTCCACTACAGTCTGGCGATTATACAGATTATAATTGCTTAATTTATTTATCATTTCTTACCCTTGTAGCTCTACAAGGGTATGCCTATAATTATGTCAGTGTTTGCCAGGATTTCTTTCTTTGTTGTTTGATAAAGAAACTATTAAAACGCTTTATACAATTGGCTTTAGAAATGGACAAAAACATTTTGCTTCTGTATACCACCAAAGTGGAATTTAAATGAAACATTCATGATTTGATTGAGGTGCAGACTTTATGCTTTATAGGCATATAGATTTTTATGCTTGTTGTTGAGGTTTCTGTCTAAATCAGACAGACTCACATGGACCATCATCCATAGACTGTACATGAGAGATTGGGAGACTGGCACAGCTTATTGGTGTGAAAAGTGAAGTCAGTGTGAAAGTACCTTTAAACTGCATTTTATAATTATTTGCTTTAGGGTGAGGCTACCATGTGGTTTACAAACTGCTATAATATGAGTGTGCAGTGTCTCTTGGTTTCTTAGTCCGATTCACCTCCTGGTCATCACATACAGTGTGAGGGCTACACTAACCAACAGGTGATGTCACAGCAGTTACATTTATGTGAATACGTTTGTGTGACTTGTTATTAGCTGACGGTAGATGTATCCACTGTGGCCCATCTTTGTGGTTGCAAGGAGTGGTTGTTTGAGTTCTTGTTACCTTCCTGTCAACTCAAAGCTAATTGGCCTTTCTCCTCTGACCTCCAGCATCAACAAAAATCCAAACCTATCTGTCCCTGTGTCGAAATATTAATTGCCTTATTGTTAAATCAAGCATTGACTGTGAAAACCACGTTTTTTTGGGGGAAGCAAAGTTCAATTTCACTAGCTATATCCAGCCCTGATTACTGCTGGACCTCCTGAATCAAGAAATCACTTAAATAGAACCTGTCTGACAAAGTGATGTTGCTGTATTTTCCTTCTAATATGTATGACCTTAAACTTAAGTATTGTACGCGTCTCTTTCTCTGTTGTCTTTGAGACCTGGTGGTCTAAGCACTTTCCGTTTTTTTCCACCTCAATGTTCCCTGCTAAGTGGTAGCTGACGAACATGTAATTGTGGAAATTAAGCTTTGGCCCACTGAATGTTTTATTCTCTTAGTTATATTTAAATCTGCAGAAACTGAGCGAACCTAGAAACCTGCTGGTTTCCCATCATGTTCAAGCTGATGACTAATCTGTCCTAACTGCTTCTCTTGTGTGTTTCCAGCTAATAGGCGGATGTATCCTGGGTATTGGCATCTATGCAGAAGTAGAGCGACAGCAGTACAAGACACTGGAGGGTGTGTTTCTGGCCCCATCTATAATCCTGATCCTACTTGGCATCATCCTATTTGTTGTTTCATTCATTGGAGTCTTGGGTTCCCTGAGGGATAATATAACTCTATTGAAAGTGGTGAGTGGTGAAGTATTGTAAATTGCCTTTGCATCATTGTTATTTGTAAAGATGCAAATACCCCCCCCCCCCACACACACACACACACGCAGTTTAAACTAAACCAGTCTGTCTTACTTTCTGGGATTTAAAGACAGACAAACAAACAGAAAAAGCTGTTACTGGATGAAACTGGTTGAGAGTTGCATGATGCTGCACCAAAAACCTAGTTGGAATTGCTTTGCTAGCAGATCGTTTGCTTATAAGATGCCAACTTGTCTGCAAACACTTTCCAACTGAAACTGTGTGAAGAGTGTGACACAAACCAGAAATAGAGATTGTTACGTTTTGGAAACATGTTTGTTTCACTGGTAAAAGCACAACTTTTACTTCAGCTGTAGCAACGTGCTAGCAACCAAAACAATCAATAGGAGGTATTTGGTGCAGCATCACATTTGCAACTGATTTCATTGCCAGCAACCAGTCAGACAATGTATATTTTCCCTAGCGACTGGAGGATGCTCACACCAGTCTCTAAGCTGGAGTGAGTAATGGCTTATTACACTAAGGAGAGTCATTTGACATAATGTACTAAATTTTTGCTTCTGTTATGTACTAAAACTATAGGAAGAAATGCAATGAACTGACTGGTGAAAAATCAAGACACACTGTATTACAAATTACTTAATAAGCAACTAAACAACTGGAGTCACTGCCAGATGCATGAAAAGACAAACTTGTGAAGATGGCATCTATATTCAGGATTTTATGAAAGCACAGAGCAAGACCAGAGTGTTCTGGTCACTGGTTGCTTTAGAGATTAACTAGGATGGGAAGGAAAGGTCTTTCTGTATGGACACAGTACACAAACTGTTAAAAGATGCACACAAAGGCACTTTAGAAAACGTTATCTCAATTTTTTTGGGGGGGGGGGGGGGGGGTATGCTTGAACTCAATAGAACAATGAAATTAACATGTAAAGTGTATAATATCTCATTTCTCTTCTCTTGTCTGGTGCACCACAGTTCATGTACACCCTGGCAGCGTGTCTGCTCCTGGAGCTGGTCGGAGCAATCTTGGGGCTGGTGTTTCGCAACCAGGTGAGTTGCCTCAAGTGTTAATCAGTTCCCTACCATTTTGAAATGCTCTGACTTCAGCAGGTGGGCAGTGAAGGCATGTGTTTTATTTCACGTAGCAGGGAGCAAGATAACAACCAAAGCAGTCTGACACTGACAGTCTGCTTACCACGAGGAAGAGATTCACTCTAGCCAAGAAAAGTAAAGCCACATTATGTAGTTTAATTTGATTTCTGAAGTCTTATTCTCTTTAACATGAGATAAAGCTGTTTTCCTGTGACCAATACAATAGATTAAACTTGCACAGGATCAGAATTCATATGTTTAGAAGAGTATGTAGAATTATCAGTTGTCTATGTGATATTTATGTCATCTTTCACAATGTCTCTGTATTTTGCACTTTTAATATTTCCCTCTTAAGTTCTCCTGTTGGTCCTGCTTACTGTCTCTGCCTTATGATCTCTGGCTTCTTCCAGCATAGGTCATCATGTCTGTCAATACTTTTTAAACCAGAAAGGAGCAACTTTACATGACTTAGAAACTCCAAATAGTTAAAATGTAAAGAATGGAAAGTTAAAGTCAGTGATTGTTGGAAATTACTGCAGTGTTGCATGTCAAACTGTCTGCAATAAGGCACTGCAGGTGGGTGATTCAAAATGCAGGGTCTTGTCTAATGTAGAGGCCCCCAACCCCGAAGTGTAGAGCACCTTTTAATGAATCCTGTTTAGACAAGAAAACTCGATTGCCTTTATTTGCTGTGCTGTTGGATTTTCCAGAGGTCGTTCCTGCTGCTGCGTCGTACCAAGAGATTTTAATGGTGCGCCATTTAAAGGCAGTTGTTAATAAAAGCAACAGAAATTGAGGCTTAATCATCAGGATTGTGATTTTTATTTTGTAATCCTTTTTTATGGGGAAGGCTCAGTTTTAAATGAAGTATAAAGGGGACCAAAATGAGACACTGTGGGAGGCTCATTTGATTCATCAACAAATTCTTAAATTAAAAAAAACAAAACAACAAATTATGGCTGCATGTTGTAAAATTTATTTTATATGAAACAAATTATCAAACCTCCACCTCTTAATGATTTAACTCGATGTAAATGAGGCATCAGGGTTCTGTACTCCAACAACACTGTTTATTATGCTTTTATTAAAATAATGAAAATGGGTCCACTTCACATGGATTAAATTTGATGTTATGTAAACAATAATTTTCTGTATATTTAAAATAAACTTTGTGGCTCAAACTAAAGGAGGTTGTTTAAGGAGAATTACAAAAAAAAACAAGATCTGGATGTAAATATGTCGTTTTTTGTTGTTGTTTGTTTTTTAGTTAGTTTTTTTTAATTGTAATCCAAGCCTCTAGATGAGAGGTCTAAAAAATAATCTTATAAAGTTAAAGCTGCAGGGGTTTTTGTTTTTTTTTGTTTTTTTTAATCATAATTACTAAAGAAGGGCTAACAACAGAAGGTAGATAAGCCAGTAAATCTAGGGTCTGTAGTGTCTGAAGTCCTCTTTATCAAAATCAACATAACAGAAATAAAGCAGGAAAAATAGACCCTCTGGACCCATCAAAAAAAACAAAAACACAAAACCCCGCACACACATACACAAAATAATTAAAAACTGTTCAACCAAAAATTACCGCTGGACGGTGTGTAGAGGAAGAGAAAGCACACCAAGGGTCCTGCCCCCTCTTTATTGCTTTTCAGTTAATCACACCAGACCAGCTACACCTGAGAGGAGAGCACAACACACCGTGAGTCACAGATCATTTACACACCATAACCGTCACGAAGGCGGAGATAACATTGACATGACTTATCTCCTTCTCATTTGCATGTTACAGCGCCGTGTTCGTTAGGCATAAAATTCCTCATATAATTTTGTTAAATGAAAACCTTTTGATAATTAATTTTGAGGGGAAAAAACAGGATGGTGTTAAAGGTTATTAAAATTACAGAATAAGTTTGTTAGGTGCTTAGCCTCTGGCTAAGGCTAAGGATGATGACTAATATGAGCCATGATCGAAACAAGATTCGCGTTAATCAAGCAAACGTCACCATTTCTCTGATAACATCCTGACGTCATTGGGTTTTCTTTATAAATGGCTCACTCTCATAAATATCTTGATGTGGATTTGTAGGGAAGAGCTTAAGAATCCTCTGTCCTCTGCTGAGAACAACTACACACCACATAATTTTGTCCACAGCCCTGCCTAGTTTTAATAAATTCTGCCAAGTGGTTTTTGCCTAATCTTTCAGACACACGGGTAAACAAATGACAATGGAAACTTTAATTTCCCTGCGGCTCAACCCGTTTTGACGATAAAGGCTTGTGTTTTATTTAAATCTATTTTAATTTTTATGTCAGAATATATGACAGAATAGAATAATCCTTTAATTGTCCCACAAGGGGAAATTTGTTTGTAACAGCAGCCAGAAAGACACATATACAACAAACAGGACACAGAACAGAAACATACAACATTTTTCTTACATATTTACATCAAGGACAATGGTTACTATAAACAGAGTACTGTTATTAAATTAAATAAAATTAACTACAGATAAGAGGCAAACCAGGTTGTAGTGCGAATCGGTTGATTAAATTATTGCAGTTACAGCGCAGATGTAAACATCTATGTTTGTTGGGAGCAGTTCTGATTGTGCAGTCTGACAGCTGCAGGGAGGAAGGACCTGCGGAAACGCTCCTTCATGCATCGAGGATGCAGCAGTCTGTCACCGAAGGAGCTCTGCAGTTCAGCAACATTTACATGCATGGGGTGGGAGACTCTGTCCATCAGAGATGAGTCCTTCTGTCTCCCACCACCTGCACTGGGTCCAGGGTGCATCCCAGAACAGAGCTGGCCTTCCTGATGAGTTTATCCAACCTCTTCCTCTCAGCTGCCGATAAACCGCTGCCCCAACATACAACACTGTAAAAAATGACAGATGCCACCAAAGAGTCATAGAAGGTCTTTAAAAGCGCTCCCTGGACTCCAAATTCAATCTGTTCAAATCTGTTGCTGTCTACAGACACAGAAAATCACATCTACTACTTACATCCAGCAAGAGCCTCTTAGACGTGAAACTGAAATTCCTCCACCTCCCAGATGACATTCTTTGTTAATGAAGCTTTCCACTTCAGGCTCACAAACATAAGATCTGGGACTTGACTCTTTGTTTCACCCTCCTCTGCTCAAAGTTGTACAACTGAAGGTCACCTACTCTGGTCAGAACACAAAAAGACTCCACTTGTGTTGAAAAAATGAATTAACTCAAATTCAAAAAGATTAATGATTATATTTATTTAATTCCCTCACTATGCTCTGTGTGCTGCTCTTTTAAACTTTTGAACATTAAAGGTTACTGATTGCATTTCAGGTCTGACACTCTCATGTAGGAAACATAGAAATTGTTTTAATTGGTTGCCAAATTAAAGTGAAATTAATTTCACCGATTAACTGACTGATTCTTAGTGATACACTGGTCACATTTTTAATCTGTTCAGTGTAAAACCAACTATAACAGATTTCCATTTCCTGCATCACCATTTTAATGCATATGGATTTTCATAACAAGGCGTACTTTTACGATGTGGCTCAACAGGTTGCACGTATAAAATGTTGAGAGCACAATAGAGATTTCAATCTTTAAAAGAATCCCTGAAAGTGGGCCAAGTGATGGAGTATGTAGACTTTCAAAAAGACATTTTGAACGTCTACATACTTTTTTTTGGCTTCCCGTTTTAATTAACATCCTGTTTGAGGAGATGATGCCCTTTGAGCTCTCGTTCTACAAATGTGCACATCGTACTTTGGTTTAAATGTGGGTGCCTTGTCCCAGTACATCCACTGTCAACACCTGATATGTTCAAGAGGGGAAGAAAAGAAATGAAATGAAAAATTAAATCTCTTTTAATCTCTGTGGCCCTAATGGAGGAGGCTGCATTCTCGATTCGTTATTGTCGGCAGTGCTTCGAAGAATGAAATAAAGGAACAATATTAGGCCTAAGTAAAGGGTAAAAAAAAAAAAACAGCGCTTTGTCGCTTTCATCGCCAATGAACTATAAATAAGACTAATGTATCAGAAACAGAGTGGAGAAATTAGTGGAGTAAATGAACCGTTCCCTGAATGAAAACATTTAATGAAAAGCTCTCAAAAAATTATCTTAAGAGACCTCCAAATTATAAATATTTATGCCAAGTGACTGTATAAGCTTATATATTAAACTTAATGTAACCCCACAGCACCAGATTGTGACTGACAGATGTGAGCGGTCAAGTTCTCTCTCATTTTAATATCCTGGTTCAGTGAATCAGTCACCTTGACTTATGATAGCATTTGCTCTCAGCAGGCGCCTGTTTGACACACTGATTGTTGTGTACCGAAATACCCTTTAACATAGAGGGTATTTTGGTACACAACACACACAATTTGAGACACAATTGGCTGCTTTTTTTTTAAAATATAAGTAGGAGGAATAAAAGCTCTAACATTAAAAAAAAAAATCAAAACTGTTTCATTGATCATAATTTTGCACAGTCAAAGCTCTTAAATCCTTAAATCCCCTAAAATGTTGATTAAGCTCAACAAGTCATGATTATGTTTGGTTATTAAAGCTTAATGCAATTCCACAGTTAACCCTGAAAGTCACACTACAAATAAAACCTGCAGCTTCTCCTTTCAAAAACATGGGTTATATTCGGCTCTGCTTTTATTTGGAGCTGTGGCTTCGTTTTAAGGCTAACAATGTCCACATACTGTAACTGTTGGGCAGCATGCAGTGTGCTATTAAAACAGGATGAGGACAAATACATCACCATAAATGGACTACTGCCGTTTTGCTTAGAGGATGTGCCGGCCCAAAGACATTTCATACAGCACCGAAAATGGCAACTAAATGGTTTTTGACACATACAAGTAACTCTAAAGCTCCACTGACAGATGTGATAATCTGACTTTCTCCTCTCCTGTACTATTCACAGTTTTGCGTTCTTTTTCTAACTCCTTCACAGGCGGAACGTTTATTGAACAAGAACATTCGAAAGGGCATAGTAAACTACTACGATGACTTGGACTTCAAAAACATCATGGACTACGTTCAGAATAGGGTAAGACGACTCTTAATTTCCTGTTACTTGATAAACGTCACCTGTGATAGTCTTTTTTTTTTTACATACGGACTGTATTAATCACCCAGAAACCCTCAGGACTTTAAATAAAGTCAGAAACAAAGTTCCTTGACTTGACTTTAGTAAATCCCCAAATACACAGCTTTAAAGGATAAATAAATATTACAGCCTATACCTCTCCATCTGTACTAAGAGTGATTTTTTATTTATTTATTTATTTTGTTTGTTTTTTTAGATCACTGATCTGTTTTAATAGTTTTAAGGGTTAAAGTTATGCCCTCTAATCTATAAATTATAAACTAGAATTAAAGACATGCTTCATGTGTTCTTAAAGATGCGTTAAAGAGTCAGGTGTTTAGCTTTTTTTTTTTTTTCTCTCTCTCTCAGTAGGTGCATGTTGTTGTTGTTGTTATAATCCCTTTAATGATAGCTATAATGCGACAGCCAAGCTAGTTAGACAGAACTAGTATTAGCTGGTAAATATCCCAGTAAACACTCACATCCTGTTATGGTCATATCTAGTTAAAAAAACTAAAATGAGGCCAGTGCGCAGACTATGGGTGAAGTCACAGCAGTGGTATCCATCCTCTATGTATAGTCTATGTTAATAATCTCCTGCAGTAGAGACAAAGCCTGATTATTATTATAAAGCTGAGGATTTTTTGTTGTTTTAAAACTGCACAACCAGTGAACTTGAATCCTCACTGAAAATTTTTAGTTGCATCGCTGTGCATGACCATCAGAGCACACCGATCCGCCATGCACACAGCCTGAAGCTGGAGATCTCTTTCCCAGCTTTTATCAAGCATATGGTAATGCACTGTAGGGGACAGCGGACTGGTCACACATTGAAACTAGCAGCCAGCTACAAACTCTGATTAGCACAGGAGAGGGGGCATATGTTCTGCACGCTACAGGCCTTCATCATTTTAAGGATTGTGTACTGTGGATTTGTGGCCTGATTGCGTGATAGTTGCAGGCTGCTTGAATTCCCTAAAGCTATTGTGTCTCAGGTGATTTGGTGGTTTAGAAAATGGGCTGAATTTTTTACACAGTTGTGGACTGGCAGATTTAACAGCATTTGAGCATTGTCCATGAAAGCTACAAGAAAGATCTTTGTGTGCATTTGGTCAGGTCCAGGTAACTGATAACGGGTGTTTGTAAAACTTTCTCAGGATGAGAAACAGTTTATGCATGTCGATCTTTGAATGGAGGATACTGGCTTTTGCTTTGATGGGGCTTTGTCTCTGTAATACACCGAGCACACCCTGATCTGTTTCAGGGTTAACACAGAGGGGCAGATGATGGTTCATGTGCAAAATCATACTTATGGACAATTGTGGAATGACCAGTTAATCTCACATTAGAGTCTTTGGATTGTGCGAGAAAACTGCACTACCCAGAGGTTACCAAAGCAGGGACGAGGACAGGCAAACTTTACTCTATTCTAGCTGGATGTGTAAATTGATAAACAGGGCATTTATACTGAGAGAACTGTTGCTCACTCGATAATTTCTCTTTTTTAACCAATCGCTGTAAACCCTAGAGATGGTTGCATGTGATAATCCCAGTAGATCAGCAGTTTCTAAAATACTCAGACGGGTCCGAATTGCATCAACAAACACGCCACCTTAAATCACATTTCTTCCCTATTCACATGTTCAATTTGATCTTCAGCAGGTTATTAGCGGAAGAGGCCTAATAAATCTGGTCAGTTTATAAAGAGAGAATGCAACGAGATTTTTAAAAATGAATATCTTTCTCTTTCACAGAGAAGGTTTGTTAATGCTGGAGGAAAAAACAGGACAATTAGTTTGGTGTATTTATTTTTGTCAAAGATCAGCAGCACCTTGGTTATGCAGATCTTAGTTGGTTGTGTAGAAAAGAAGTGCCGATTTATTATCTGTCAAAACATAAAAGGAGCCTCTTTTTTGTTTTGTTTTGGCAGCCGATTCATCCAGTGACATGTTTGAAGAACTTTATAGCAGCAAAGATTGCTTCAGTGATGTTAGAAAGCCATTTAACAGAAGCCTGAAAAGGTTTTTAAAGCTGCTTGCTGGCCCCGTTGCCCTGCTCTTAGAGAGATTAAGTGTTTTCTGAAGAACTTCAATGGAAAACCATGTTTGAAAAAACAAACTTGGAGGGTACTGAGACTATGTTCTGAACTTATTTTTGTTTGTGAGAACGGTACCAAATTCAGTCATGCATTTGTGTTTGCGTTGTGTAAATGGTGACATTTTTTTCTGTTCCTTTCATATAAGATTTAAAAAGGCGTCCCTTTGTTGTCGGTGGGTAAGTGAGAACAACTGAATAGGAAGTTTATGTTGCGTTTGTCTGTGAGCAATCAGAATATTTCACTGCTCATACCAGGTCTGTGCCCTGTGAGCACAGTTCTGTATCCAGCAGTGTTTTTAATGTTCTTTTATATTATAAAACCATCTATTTTTTATTTTAATGTGTTCTGTGTAATGTCGTCCCGTGTGCCCGCTGAACTCTGGAAAAGCTCATATCCAGTAAGAAGACAAAAACATTTCTAATGTGTTTAGATGGCACCTCCGTCTGTACTGTCAGGTTATTTTATTTTTGTGTGTGTGTAATGCGAAAAGGGTCAGAGGAGTCTTTCCTGCAAAATGCCTGAAGGTGTTTTGAGTGTAAACTCAACAGGAGACGTCCTGTCCCAGTCTCCATGTAAATAGCTGCTGATGTTTTGGATGGGGCTACGTCTTAGCCATCTGTCATAATTGCAACAACAAAGGAAAATTGATTGTCGGGACCAGTTTTCAGGCTTGAAAACGCCCTCATGCCTCAGAGCCCGAACAGTTGCATCAGCACTTTTTCTTTTCTTTATTTTTGTTATCGAACCGTCTCTGAATCCAGAAAAGGAAATCGACAATCCAACATTCAGAGCCGGGACACACACATTGTTTAGTCAGAGGCGGCAGAATTTAATTTCTGCCATGCTATTTTTCTTCCATCCCCTCTGGTGACAGTCAATGCAGAGAAATAGCTGTGTGAGTACTATTTTAAGATGGACTTTAAGTGAACCTCTCCTTGACAATATTAAAATCTGATTCTGTACAGGTTAAGACATCTTCACTTTAATAACTGAGATAAGACTCCAAATGTAGAGTCACTTGAAAACAAAAGCACACCTACTTTCTATTGTAAGAGTTTCTGTATCAGGACATGTTAAAAATGACCTGGTCCTTAGCAGGTTCTAAATTTCGGTAAATACAACCTCAAGTGAACTAAAAAACGTGTCATTTTACACCATGTCATTATTTAATTAACAAACATTAAGCTGAAATGCAGAAGCAGTGTGTGGGAAAATGAAGTACACTCTTACTGCTTCCATAGGAATGGGGAAGTAGGTGTTAATCAAATGCTCTTGATTAAATGATCATCAGCAAGCGTGACCACCTGTCGTCTGAAAGCCAAATTTTTGCCAGTTTGCTGGTCCGGAGCATTCAGGTCTTTTACACAATGCCAGCAACGAAACACATCAACAGTGATGAAATGAAATTGGAGAGGTTTAGTCTTAATGGATAGCACCACATCTGGCAAAAACCAAACACAGCATATCAGGACAAAGAGGCGGTCAAGGGGTGATGGTTTAGACTGGTTTGGAATTGGACCTGGACATCCTGCAGTCACTGTCTCGACCATGAACTACTCTGTATACCAGAGTCAGATGTGAGGCTACATGTCTATCAGCTGAAGATTGTGCAAAACCGGGTCCTGCAACAGGTCAATGATCCCAAGCACAGCAACAAAACTACAACAGAATGGATGGGAAAGAAAAGACTTGAGCGAGCTGTGTCACCAAATGAACTGAAGCAACATTCCCCCACCTCATGTGAGAGATTGTGAGAGACTGATAAAGTCGCACAAAAAATTGCTTACTTCAAGTTCTTGACGATTGGCTCTACAAGCGGATGTGGAATGACTCTAGGGTTCAAACTCCAGACTGTAATAACTGCACCACCACTTCCTGTTTCTTAACCGAATAAAGCAAGTAGGACAGGCATGGGGTCACATAGAAGGGTTCTGCATATTTGTTTTTCTCATTACATTTACACACTAACATAGCAGGCGTACACCTGAGCAAGACCAAGCAAAATCCATCTGAGGAGTTGACAAAAGTTAGAGTTGGGCCTTAAGTCTAATTTCCATTTTTTTACAAAATAACTTTTAACCATTTTGTATCTGAAATCTTGTATAGTGTCTGAAAGTGTGACGCTATCACTGGTTTTACTGTTAATGGCTCTTCATTTGACACAGAATGATAAATGTCACACGAACCACAAAATAATTGATCTCTTAGTTTGAAGCATACTTAAAGATGTGTCTTCAGTGACAAAGCACATCTGTAAGCTTTTTGTTCCAGCTGTAAAGATATTAGGAAACATCTCATTCTGAGCACAGAGTTCATGTATAAGTGGTAGGTCGTATCATATCCGGTATTAACTCGATTTCAAGCTGCCCTTTCTATCCACTGTGCCTCAGTATTGTAATGGAGATGTGACATTTATTCCACCAGTAGAAGCTGCCTCTTTCTTCGCCCCTGCAGAGGAGACAGAGGAGACATTTTTCTCACACAATTACATACATAATTTATCAAAATAGTTGTCATATTATTGACCACTTGTTGGTTTCATTGCCAGGAGCAACAATTTTTCATTTCCCTCATTAGATAACACCTTAGTCACTGCAGACACTTGCTTCATAAAAACAATGCAGCTTGAAAACGTCACATCATTTGTTAACCACAATCTGTGCTGCAGGCGCAGCAATAAATACCCCCACAGCACTGCAGCAGGGCTTTGTTGTGTATACCAAGAAGTGTTAGAGCACTTCAAACAAAAAAGTCATTCAGGCAGACACTCTTTCAAACGCCATCTTTCCAGAGTGCTGCATGTTTCACTCAGAAGTGATCATGCATATTTATAAGCGAATTCTGGATTCATCACGGAAAGCATTGGTGCAATTTAAGCATAGCAGTTGTGCATAGACATGTTAAATTTCATTAAGAGACAACTGTGAGCATAACATTAAAATTCATCCAATGGTGTCTGTCAATGAAAATATAATAAACACAGAAACATAACACAAAATGCAGTAACAAACAAGAAAAGTACGAAGTCCATTAATAAATCTTACATGAATGCACAAACACTAACCTTTGCCACCCACTTACTGGAAACACTTGTATTCATTTTCATGGGTTGAGGTAGAGACATTAAACTTATATTGCAGTATGGTTATGATTATATGGAACATTAACAGACCTGAAAACAAATCTTCACTAGAGCTCCTTTTCCATCCATCTAATAGAGTATAAACTGTACCTATACAAATGTACTGAGTTATTACAGCACTTGTTTTTTTTTGGTTTTTTTGTGTAAATGACAAAATACTATAATTTTTGGTAAAAACAGAGAAAACTCTTTTTCAGGAGCTATATCAGCCTCGGGGAAGTGGGTGAACTGGTTCCCTGCTGTAAAAATTTCAAGCAGCTGGTTTTACAAGACCTACTGGTTTGATGGGAACTAAAGCCCCAGTGACACACTTTTAGAGACCAGACAGTGAACCTACCGGTATGTATTACCGTAAGTCACTGTATTCTTCAAGGTTGTTTGGTGTCGATAGGTGCAATTTTTCACAAACAGGTATTAGGTGCTGCACTGACAACTTCCGTGCTTTGGTTGCTAGTGGTTCTTATGGAAGGCGCCAACGTCTTTGCAAACTCTCACTACTTAATCTCCAAGCAGTAGTGAAAATATAAGAAAAATACATTGGATTTAGTTCTAAGGCACAATGTTTACTTTCAGGGCCGTGCAGAGAGGTTTAAAGGGGCGGGTGCTCAAAGTTAAAAAGGGGCACATTGAACCAGGTTGAATAACAACAACACACATTCATCAAGAATCTAATATGGGAAGGGCAGGGCTGTGTTGATCTGAGACTGTAGACATTAAAAAGTCCATAGGAGAGATGGTAGCTGATTAAACAAGTGTCATGAGATAATAACAAAATGCAAAGATTGGTGACAGCGCTTGGAACCATAAGGCAACAAAAAACTGTGAGAAATAAATGAGGCTCTGCCCGTGAATCACTCTTTGCTTCTCTTCTTCCTTCCATCCCATCATTTCATATATCACTCTCCACTTGCTGTCTATCTGAGAACAAGGCACAACTTGTTATTGCAATAAACTATAATCTAATTATCCACACCTAACAACTCTTGCACTTAATCTATAATAAAATGATGACAGAAAAATGTTATAGCACTGCCTTTAGTAGCCTCACACAGCTCCTGCTGTTTCCTCCTCATGTCCTTACCAGCCATGTCTGGACAATGTTATATCATGAGTAATAATTAAAAAAAATCTATATACATAAAACAAACACATGCACGCGCACACAGTGACATTTTAGACCTTCTTCAGAATACTGTATATACTATGGGCATCATGGTGCTGATCCAGAATCCTTACATTATTATTCATTACTAGAGCTACAATAATAAAGCAATGAGGAGGGGGAAGTAATAAATATGAAATAATGTATTTATGATGATTCCATTTGTTTCACTATCCACTCTGTGCAGGGGCAAAGCTTATTACATTTTTAAACTGTAGAGATACAATCATTTTACTGCTGTAAAATCCAAATTTTGTCTTATTTAAAATATAAATCTAATATAATCTGCTTCTTAATGTATGTTCTTTAAAATACAGCGTGTGTTTTTTAATATATTATAATTATAATAATGCATAATTATGTGGACATGCATATTAGATCGTTTTTTAGTGAAATATAATCCCTCCAGAAAGGCAGGAAAAGCCCGGAAACTTACTTTAAAACTAAATATGTTCTAAATACTTTAAAACTAAATATGTTCCCTAAAACGGTGACAGAGCTACAGACCCATGACAGCCTTACACAGGTAGCCAGCAGCTATGACCAGCACTACATGTGCAGTTAATAAAAGGACAGGTAATGTTTGTCGCGCTGTTGCACACACAGCACGCTGTTTCAGTTCGTCAGTTGCAACAAGACAGCTTACCAACGTGTACGTAATAAGCCAATACTCGTGGGTGCTATACACTACAGTTTACGTTGTACACCTACTTACCGGTACTGGTTTTGTCGCATCAGTCTGTGTCTCTGAGTTAACTTGTGTTTCTCCTACAGCTCCGGACCGCTAAAAATGCGCGTGCTCTTTGTGAGCTCGTTCCCGTCTCGTAATTAGCGCGTTCTGCCGTCAAGGGCGACCATTGGTTAAATGTGATCATGTGACTGATGCAAGCCAGATCCTTTTATTTATCAAAACTGTGATTAATAGTTAAATATTATTGTTGAGGGGCACAGACAGGACTCCGCACGCACACACACATAAAAAAAAATAAATAATTTTTTTTAAAAAGTTGCCTTATCAAAAGGGCACTTTGGGCACCCATCAGGAAAGGGGCGGGTGCTCAAGCCCCTCTAGCCCCCCCCCCCCCCCCCCCCCCCCGCACGTGCCTGTTTACTTTGAAGAATGAGATGCAAGCTTTCAAATTTTCTCAACTGTTCAGTGTTTCATTAGCAAGTGTTTGCATACAAGTTGCCATCTTCCATGCAAACTATGGGCAACTGCAGCAATCTGCTAGTGAACAAAAGAATTATATGCAAGTTTTTGGTGCAGCAACCTCTTTCAGTGACAGCTGCAAACCATTCGTCAACTTGGTTGGGCAAAATATTTTTGTAGAAAAAGAGGCTGCCAGGAGATTGCCAACCTCTAGATCCTTGTGAATGTCATTCTACTGAATTAAATCAGACTCTACAGAACTCAGCTGCCAGACTTTCAGCTAGAACGAGGAGACAAGATCACATTTCTCTTACCTTTTTACACAATGTTTAGCACTGAATTTAAGATTTTACTGATTTCTGTTAAAGTCTTTCATAGCTTTGCTCCAAGCTACATTTCTGACCTCTTAGTAATTACCATATGCACCAGAGGTCTTTTCCCTGTTCCAGGGGCCCAACTGAAAACTCAAAGGGACAAATCTGAAACAACCTGTCTGGCAAAATCAAGTCAGTCACTTCCTTGAAAAAAATCTTTTAAAAAATACTTTGATGAGAAAGCTTTTCCCTCCCCTTAAATTTACTTTAAAGTGTCTTTCCCCCCCCCCTCTATTTGTTACTTCTGTTTTATTCTGTTGCTCCTGTGAAGCACGTTGTAATGTGGAGCTTGAACAATGTTATATAAATAAAGTCATAATTATGGTTCTTATTAATACAGTAACAATAGTAAGTGATCCTGAAAAGTTTAGCAAACTTTTTGAAAAAAAACACCTCAGTCTTTAACCTGTAATCACACGCTCATTATGTTGCTGTAATTGCAACCCACGCTTTGAGCGGTTGGCTCAGAGGGGGACTTAACCATACGATTAGTCACAGTCTGCATGCAAGCAGCTCGTCATCAGTCAGCTGGACAGTCACAAAATTAGTCGCTTATTCGGCAAATATTTAATTCCAGGAGACTTTTGGAAATTTAGTCACAATAAAAAATAATAATAAAATAAACTCGAGCTACCAGCTTATTGTTGTATACCTCTGCAAACCAGCTCAGCTAAATATTTTGTGAGGGTGACTTTTTGACCAATTAATGTTTATACAAATTCCTGACATGTCACATTCATGAGGATGTAAACACACAGAATTCCTTCAGCCGCACACTGGGGGTGAAAAGAGAGAGAGAGAGAAGTGAAGGGAACTGATTTAACAATTACTCCATGAAGGCTCTGTAATTGTCGAGGTTGCCAGTTTAAGAGCTACGGACAGATGGACAACCCTAGAACATAATGGCTTCGGTCATGACTGTCACCAGTGAGGGTCATAAAAAATAAATGTGTCACATCACTTTTAAATGACTTTGTATTTCAATTTCAACTTTAGTAAACAAACTGTTGTGTAATCCATCCATCACTCTCACACGTCACATCAGAATCTCAGGAGATGGACGTGTTTTGAAAAGATGCTTCATTTTTATCTCATGAGGCTGCATAATGAATTGAACAGTCTGCTCATAGACAGGATTAGATCGGGTGATACTGCACTGTTGCACCTACCACACTGAGAACTCTGTGTTCTTATATTAAGTTTTTGTTTGTTGTTGTGGCTTTTTTGGGGGGTTTTTTGTGTGTGACCTTTCTTTGGGTCTTGACCGAGTGCTGGAAAAACAGCTGTGCAGAATCACACCAACAGAGGAGGGAGTATTGCTTTGGCAGACTGGCATCATATCAGCATACTGATAACACTGCCTGACAAAGAGCGCTCTCATATCTATTCATTTATTCATCGTCCCTCTTTATCTCTTGTCTCATTCTCTCTTTCTGCCTCATGTTCTCCCTCCAAATAAAATATTAGATTCAATAAGTGACTACCAAGCAGAGGTACCAGTATTGGGCTCTGCTTCGCTCATTCTTTACTCTCTGAGGCAGCTGTGCAGTTGCTATCTACCCCAAGTGAAAGCGCAAATCAAACAAAAATAACTGAGATGTCAAACGGCAGCTGTAATTTACTCCGAGTGCCATCAATTGAGACATTTTTCCCATTTTTATATTCAAATATTGAAAATCCTTTGGTACCAGATGTCATTTATATTGGGTCTAATTTTGTTTTTCTTTCTTATGCTAGTCAAATACAGGCGTAACTCCATTAACAGCTGTATCCCATTAATGCTAATTGTTAACTGAGGCGATACTGCTATGACAAGTTCATTTACATTTCTTGTATAATGAGAAGTGCCAATTTAAGGCTTATGCCCTATTTTAACAGTGAGTTTGTTCTTCAGCACTACCTTAAAAACCTTCTTATTGTCACTTTGGATGAAAATGGGAAATACAGTTCAGCACACCAAAGCATCGGTGTGGCAACTTTTCCACCCTGTACGATGAAAACTGAGCAAAGAAAGTGCACATTTGTGCCTTCAGCAAATGTAAGAAGAGCTAAATGAAACGAATAAACTGATTGCCTAAGTAATGAACACAGAAAGCTTAGGAAATGCCCCCTGAACCACCTTTTCTTATGTTGTAGATGCATAAACACTACAAATTCTCATTTTGGCTTGTTGGTTGGTGGTTGCTGGGAAACATGACATCATAATAAATTGTGCGCAATTCAGGTTTACATGGATGTAAATTAATGTTATTTTTATGAAATAAAACAATATTAGGCTTTTCATAGGTCTTGGAGCTAGATAAATGCTACAAATGGGTCATTTTAGTCCATTTCTAGTTGGTTGCTAGGCAATGTTAAGCCATCATAAAATTTCACACATTATTTAAGTATTTCTGGATATAATTTAGATGTTATGTGCATAAACAGTATGAATGGGTCATTTAAGCTTGTTGGTAGGTGGTTGCTAGGCAATGTAATGATGTGAAAACCTTCAGGGTCCCAAGATGTACCTGTGTCCCAACTCTGGTTGCACAACTGCTGATCATTTAGGAAGAGTTTGGAAACAAATGAACAGAGCTTTTGTGTATTATACTGGATTTTGTGTTGTTTGTATATTGAGGAAGACTTAAAACTTTATTAAATACGTTGTTGTCTTACTAACGCTAATGTGTTTTCCCAAGTTTGTTTGCTGTTGATTTGTTTAGGTTTCTTTAGTCTCTTGAGAGTTTGCAAAAGAAGAGGGCAGTAAAAATGACTGGTGCAGCCTCTGCAGCCACTTGTTGATCCCATAACACGTGGCTGCAGGTGATGACACATAATGTTTCACTGTTCTTGTGAAGATGATAATTTCCAAATTTGATGCAGGTCAGTGAAGCAGCAAATTCCAAATTAGTCCTTTTATCTCCTCCTGGTGAAGTATTTTGTATTTTCAGATTTTCTTTCGAAATGGGAATATTTTCCTCAGATCTGAATATTAACATAAATTCTGATACATGGCCTGTGATGTACGAGCCACCTGTCCGGGTGGTATCCTGCCTCTCACTGAATGACATCTGAAATGGGCCCAAAACCCCCGTGACTCCGAATTGGATTAGTGATTAAGGAAATGGATGGATAGACAGATGGATGGACTTGTGCCGGAGTCGGCTCTGAGTATTTTGTACACAAACAGGCCAGCACTTTACAAGACAGGGACAAAGATGCATCCCCGAGGAAGAGCTTACATTTCTAGTGGGAAGGAAAAATGCACCTGCTCTTAAAAGTAATGAAGGAAGTAGATATAAGCAGATTTTTGGATATGTGCAAATATCACAACACCTACCGACCTTTTCAAGAATGTGGTAGAAGGAATGAAAGGGGGAAGCTGTGTTTGCACAATCAAATAAATTTGCCACCAGTGGAAAATTGTATTTGGATAGTAAACACAGCTGCATCTGAATGTGAATATTGATGGTATAGTTTACCTCATTTGTCTTGTAAACAGCTCAGTAAAATATTTTGTACAGGGAAACGTCACTTCTTCAGGGGAAAGCCCTTCGATCTGCTCCTTTGAAATTCTGGCTGAAAGGAAAAGTGTGAGAGAGAATCAAATACTAACCGGATGCCAAATGTTGTTAATTGTGATTAATTTCATCCTAAAATGCTACTTTTGGCATCATGCCAGCACAACAGAATGAATCATGTTCACATAGTTAGTTACTTATTGACTCTCTCTGTCTCTCCTGTGTTTTAAAACCACTTTCCTTTTCCTTCTTACCTTTAATATTGTCATCTTTCTCCTCTTTGTCAGTTTAAGTGTTGTGGAGGTGAAGAATTTAAAGACTGGAAAGTCAACATGTACCACAACTGTAGTGCGCCTGGTCCGTTAGCCTGCGGTGTCCCATATACCTGCTGTGTTACTACTAAGGTAGGTGTCATTATTGATGGTCTTACCACTACATCGGCTGGTACAATATATGCTTTTCTTGTTGCAATAATACCTCTTGTATTACCAGTTTCTATGCATGATGCTAACTGCTTCTGCCTCTTCTGATAATACTGCTACAGCACAATTTATGTTCAGCTACTACATTTAAAACATTTTTATTATTATTATAATTACAAGTACATAATTACAAGTACATATTTTACATGGTATATAACATTTAAATTATGTTTTTTTTTTAGAAACTACTTGTGGGTAGACTTTTACATCCATCATGGGCATGAATGTCATGGAAATTTAGGGCATTTAATGGTTTCTTTGAACAGCTTTTGTTTTTAATGACCGTTTGGGGGGAAAAAAGAACAAGAATTGGGTGCACAAGTTTGAATTTGAACTTATATTGCATTTTTTTCTAGTTCATATAGCCACAAATATATACATATGTCCACTTAAGTCTTTTAAGAAGTGCTTTTAAAGGCTCTACAGTGTCTTTTAACTTGAAAATGCCAAGACCTATTACTTTCTTGTTAGTGATAATTACTGACTACAACCAGTAGTTTTTCTTTATCGGCAAAGATTTATCAAAGATTTGTTTGACAGCACTCATCAGATTGACCAATATTCAGAACAAGGGAAAATCCAAGGAATTCAGAAAAAATCTAAAGTGGAGACTAGTAGATTTGGACAAGTTGGAAAAGTCGCTTGGGGCCATTTCTAAACAACTGCAGATCATCAGTTCATCAGTTCAGACGGGTCTATGTAAGCACAATTTATCTGGAAGAATGCCAAAACTGTCATCATCACATAAGAAGAAATTGGTTGTAGGATGTTCAGAACAAACAGAGGCTCAAATCTGCTGTGAACTGGAAGCCATATGCCTTTTGGAGAAAGGTTTTATGGTCAAAGACTGAGCTTTTTGACTATAGTGACAGCTTGAGGTTTTCAAACTTTCAACTGTCAAGCACGATGGTGTCATGCTCTGGGGCTGCTTTGCTGCCTGTGGTACATTACATTACACAGAGTAGATGGAATAATGATCGATGAGTACCTCCAAATTCTTCAGCTTCATCTCAAATCAACGGCTAGACACTTAAAACCAAGACACAGATGGGTGTTCCAGCAGGACAATAACCCCAAACACTCATCAAGACTGATTTGTGGTTTGAAATGTTGACCAGTTTAATATATGTGTGGATTTGAGAAAATCCTAAAATACATTCAAACTTGTAAACCAAATGTTAAAAGACCAAAATGACACTGGCATTTATCATCTTAAACTGCATCTCATGCTGACCTATTTTTAATGGGGTCCAGTTATAAAAACATATGAAGCTAGAATACATTAAGTCCCCTGTAAAAGAGGATTGCACATATTTAACACATCTGTCTCTTCACTGGAGTTGATGAACACTTCATGCTAAGAGGTTTTTAAAAACAATTGTGTAGATGTTTTGTGGCTGCAGTGGGAATGAACAAAGTCTGATTAGTTAAAGCTAAAGATTCCAGGTTTGCTGGTGGGTGATATTCACGTGAAAATACGTGAACAAATGGCTTAATGGCTAAAGTGTGGCGTGAATTTATCTTGATACATCCTCATCTGTCTCATGAGAGGGTTTTTGATCTGCAGTCGTGCTGAGGAGAACTCCCAAAATCCCACGCAGCTTCACTTCTGAGAGACAAATTACACACTGTGAGATGCTGGCATTTTATTTGCTCAGGAAGGCACCTTCTCACTGAGGGCATGCAGTCTCACAATCACAGTGAGAGCTGAAGATCAGAGTTAGATACCAACTAATCTGTAATTTTATCATGTTTGTTCCTGAATTTGTTTTTTTAGTTTTGGATTTGTGTGTGTGTGTTTGTCATTAAAGCTCTCAGACACACAGGCCTAAAGATCTGTCGGCGACACCTTCCTCAACCCTCAGCCCCAAGCAACTGCTAAACAACTGAAATTCTGATTTTCATCTGCAAAGTGGTTTGCATTAAGGAATGCACATTTTTCTCTAGTGCTCTGTGGCTGCCAGTGTCTGTGTGTCTGGGTCTTAAAGTAATAGCTCTTGCATGCAGAGTGACATTTAAAATGCACCTCTTCACCCTATATTGTGATTAAGCCTTAGCCATGGCATGTGCAGGCAATTTTCTCCACCTCTAAGTAGCAAAGGCTCCCTGTAATCTGTACACCTACACTGTCCAGTAATTATAAGGACAAAGAGAACAAAGAGAAAGTCTCGAGCTAAACACACAACAGTTTGACGAACTGTCTGAACTTATGAAACTGATCTCATCCGACATTCTCTAAAATTTAATTTAATTTAATTTAAAGGTTTCTGTGTTGGGTCAAACTTTTTGTTAGATGTTTAGATCTTTCTTTCGTTTGTTCGTTCGTTCGTTCTTTCTTTCTTTCTTTCTTTGACCAGCAGCATTTTTATGTGGAATAAAAATGGTCTTGACAAACTGTTTGGCAGACAGAAAATAGCAAAACGATCCCTACCTGCCAGAGATGACTCACATAAGTGGCAACGGATGCTGTAGAGCAGAGCATATATGCCCTTAATGCAGACTTATCTTTGCGAACAACCATGGATATAATGATTTAGAGGTTTATTTTTAATTCCACTTAATTTTAGTTTTAATACAACAAGATGCAGGCTGCAGATGACTCTGTTCTGAAGATAAAACCGTTAGATTAGATAAAAGCTTTTATTCTCCTGGCTGTCCCCACACTGTACAGCTTTCTGTTAATTTTTATTTGAAACATTTTACTTCTCTTTCAGAATAATGAAGTGCCCAACACTATGTGTGGGTACAAGGCCCTAGATGACAAGGTAAGACCTCAAAGTCATAAAACAAAGATGAGCTCTTCCCACTTTATTATGTGCTGAAATATCCATTGTGACTGTTGTATGCTTTATATCCACAGAAGGTTCATTTAAACTGGGAATTGCAGAGAGAAAACTGGCAGTTGCTGTTCTTTTTATCTCATTGACAGCTGAATGTTTCTTAGCAATAACTCTGGATGTGCTGTGTCGCTCTCACACAACTGAGGACAAGTGTCAGATAATTAAGTAATGGAC
The DNA here is from genome assembly GCF_900408965.1 of Simochromis diagramma. Classification (NCBI taxonomy): domain Eukaryota; kingdom Metazoa; phylum Chordata; class Actinopteri; order Cichliformes; family Cichlidae; genus Simochromis; species Simochromis diagramma. Next base: position 14,480,126 of record NW_024387414.1, on the reverse strand, counting down.
TGGTCTTATTATAAGCAAGGAACAGAAAGTTAAACAGTTGGAAGAAAGGAAAGGGAGCTGCCTTTGACTTTTTGTAGTTTTGAAATTGGACTAACCACCAGTGTTCTGTGTCCCACAGCATCAACCACTGCCTGACATCTATACCAGAGGCTGCACCGGTGCATTCATTTACTGGCTGCTGGACAATTATAAGATTATGATCATACTTCTGTTTTTGATCCTAGTGCCTCAGGTATACACACACACACACACACACACACACACACACACACACACACACACACACACACACACATTTGTACAGTGTGTACAGTGAGATAGTGATACAGATGCTTTACCTTTCTACTCATTTTTTACAGGTTAGCTTTTCCCATTATCTGTGGCCTTTTCTTCTCCTAATATGTTTGTATAGGAGTGTTCATGCAGAAATGAATGAAAGACCATGTGCTTGACTCTGTTTGCATGTGCAAATATTTACACTCATTTTTAATGTGTTTTATCCCAACTGTGACTCACTTTGTAACTGTGTGTTTTTAAAAAGTTCGAAACAAATACAGTTATTATTGCGGTAACGGGAAAGCTGTCGATGGTGGGTACAAACAACAGCAATTAACTTCTTCAAAAGGGTGTCTGAATAAAAGTGCGGCGCTCTGGAGGGGAGGGGCACAGAGTAGAGGCATACATCTTTCAATTGTTGCCCATGGGACAGAAAATGGATTTAAAAAGATGCGCTGAAAAAGCCTTTTAGAAGCACAATTTAACAAAAAACATTAGCTGCAAAAAACAGGCTGGTTTAGTATGATTTACCTGAGACAAGGATGACTAAGTTATATTTTAATGTGTAGTGCTATATATGAGGAGTTATTTATGTCACTTTGTAGCTAAATGAGTTTTATTTTCATTAGTGGTATTTATTCCCACCATGGATGTTTATGGAACAATTACCATTTAATTTTACTTTACCTTTTAACAATTAAATGTTTAATACAGAAGTATAGACAGATGTACAGATGGGCAAATAAATAAATAATGTAATAAAAGTCTCAACAGAAAGCCTGTTTAAACAAAACAAATGTAGACTAAAAAGACTGTCTCCCCGGCCTTTATTCATGTACGAGGAGCAACTAAAGAATTCTGAGCTTGTAAATGGAGATAGTCAGCAGCAGTGACTTTTGTAACAAGATGAGATAAATAATCTGGAGCATGGCCACTTAGCACTCTGTGTGTAAATACAAGAATTTTAAACAAATGCTAAAATCTCTTGGGAGCTAATTTATTGAGTATAAGATGGGAGTGTTGTGAGCTTGATTTCTAGAACGTGTTGTTAAATATCAACACGTTAATAGTCTGGACGCAGTATTTTGTACAGCTTGGAGAGATTATCTGTCAAAACCAGTAAACAGGGCATTACAATAATCTAAGCACAAATGCGGGAATTGTTTTTTTGGGGGGGGTTTTGTGTGTTTTTTGTTTTTGTTTTTTGTTTTTTTTGGTTCAGCTGCGCAGACCAGAGAAGAATCTAATATTGTACCGAAATTTCAAACACTGAACTTTACATTTGAAACAAAAGAAGCAAGAGCCGGACTGATTTTAGGATATAGTTCAGGTGCTATAATTATTGCTTCCGTAAAGTTGGCATTTAATACAAGGCAATTGCTAGAGAGCTAAACCCAGTTAAACAGTGGGTCCAGCTGGTGAAGCTTAAAAGACATATATAGCTGAATGTCATCACCATAGACATGATAAGAAATGTCATTAAAATACTAAATGATGCCAGCTGAAGCATGTAGAAAGAAAATAATACTGGACCCAGGACTGAACCTTGTGGAACCCCACAGGTTAGGGAGATAATGTTAGAGGTGGCCAAACAGAGGTCCTATGAGATTTCATGCAAGGTTGTACAGTTTTGTAGTTGACCTTTTTGTGATAGGTGTGGCTGCAGTGGTGTGTCATTTGTACTTCAGATTTTGAGAAGGCAAACTTGTATTTGCTTCTGTATTTACCAAAACAGCTTGCAGAGACTTATAGAGTGTACCTTTTAGAGCTCAGTGGAATAAATCATCTAAAACCCAGACTAGCAAATGGAATAAAAATGGAAATTGCTTCACCCCTTAGGCACATCTGACAGCTCCACAGCCTTAGGAGAGATAAAATCAGCTGTGCAGTTACTTGCTGGTCCAATTTATTTAGATTTGCTTGGACCAAACAGGCCATAATAAAAACACAAAAATGAACTTTTATTTTAAAATATTCTTTCTGAACTTAAAATGGACCAAAGATTTTCTTTTTAAATCAGACTTTTATTCTTTTCCAGCATTAAAAGAACAAAATCTACAAATGCACACTATTCATTCACTCTACACACCTTATACTCCTTCATCCTTCCCTTTTCTTGAACCAGATTCATTTGGTAGTGTGGATGTAACAGCACAGATGCTGTTTTTCATTACTTTGCCATTTCTACCCTCATAAATCCCATTTTCAATCATACATTTAATAATCCACACACTCTGGCAGCTATGAATATATGAATGTAGGCTGTGCTGGACTTTAATAAGCATGTTGAACTTCACTGAGCTGTGCAGAAGGTGTCAGTTGTCCGGTTCATTACACAGGTGCTTCTCTTTTGCTCTTTGTCACACATCCCGATTTCTCAGGTGATGCTCAACATTTAATCTGGTGTCCCACTCTGTCGGATATTTGAGGTTACTTACGAATGTTTAGTTCCAAGTGGAAAATTTCATCTAACTCAACAGAAATCTCTATATAGCAGGACAAGTCATTTTCATCTCAGCTTCCAGTTTAGATTCCAATTGTGTGTATTTCTGGACGTGTGGTTAGTGTAGGTCTAATTAATAAAAAATAATAAAATAAATATTAAGCAAGTTTTATTCAAGACATATTAAAATGGGAAAAAAAATACACAAAGTGTATTTTTTGGCTGTGAACAATCCAAAAATGTGTATGTGATTAAAAGTACCTTTGTTCCTCTCATTTCTATGATTCACTGAGATTATTCTGACAAATTTCACAATCATGAAAAAGCAAATGGAACGAATACCAGCTCTAAATATAAATAAATAGATTAAAGTATTGCTGATATGTGTGCTTTTGTTATCTGAGATGTGAGCTTAATTTCTGGGATGCGTTTGCAGAGTAAGTAGAAAAGATTTTTTTGGTGAAGGCTGTGCAGATACTTGTCAGCTATTCCTCAAAACTGCATTAGGCACAAACTTAAACGAGTCAAAAAGAAAAGTCAGAAATGAAAATTAGAAAGCCCTTCCTCTTCTTCTTGCGTAATCTTTTTCTAAGTCATTACCATAAGACAAGCACAGATATTATACATAAAAGCCTTTTAGAGGGTTTATCTCTTACATGGACTTTCTTGGCATTCACAGACCTGTATTTAATAATTAGCTGATTTCTTTCAGGCCTGAAAAACAAAAAACAAAGCTGGGAGGAGGTACAGGTGTCTAGTTTGCTAGTTCTCGTTTGGGAAACAGAGAAGCAGAGAGATTTCGCACTCAATTTCGTTGTGTGGACAGACGTGGCAGTAGTAGTCGCGTGCCCTTATTGCAAACTGTATCTCTGTATCTCTGCAAAGACAAACTCAGAAGCATACAAAGCAGCCTGATGTTGCTTCAGGTGATCTTTCAAAGGATGTCCAGTTTATCTAAACACACATTTCCTTAGTTCCTTCCACCTCACATCTCTTCTTTTAATCTCTTTCTCATATCTTACATTAGGGAGGCTTAGATACAAGGTAAAGACACAAATGAGACTAATGAGAAGCAGCCACAGTCACCTTTCTTCCACCATGCTTATTAAGATTCTCTCTCTCTCATTCCCTCTTTCTAGTTCTTCGGTGTGCTAGTCACCCGGATATATATCACTCGTATTGAAGACATAAGTAATCAGTATGCTGAACCCACCGAAGATGCACTACGTCAGAAAGGTCACTTGGACAAATGGTTCAAATGTATGCCAGAATGGGACTGACAGAAAACTGCAAGTAGCGAAGAGATCTGATGTTCAATTGTGCTTTTTTTTTTTTTTCTTTTTTTCAGCATCCACTGTTTTACTTACTTTTAACAACTTTGTTGAAATACAGTGTACTAATGGTGGAAAATACTCATTTAGATATGAGCTTTTAACTGCAATGTGCCTAACATGGTCTCAGGGATAAAGACAAAATACAAAACAACCACTTTTGTTTCTTTCTTTTATGTGAAATGAGTCTTTTCCAGTGCAACACACAATCACAGTTTGTGGCGTTGCCTTAATTTTGATACTTTTCTGCCCCTGTTTCTTCTGTTGATTAAACCATTGCTTGACCTTTCTAAATAATCAATGCTGAATCGGCATTGAAGTGCTGGTATGCATACAAATGGTCTAAAATGACTTTTTTTGTTTGTTGCTTAAAAACAGCTGGTCAGTTTGCCTTATTTGTATCTCCTGATGTGTCCATGACAAGTGTTACCTATGATGCTCAGATGTATTACAGATATTTTATTAAAGCAAAAAAACCCTTTATTATGAAATACCATTTTGTCAGTGGGAACAAAAAAAAAAAAAGAATCTTAGTAAAGTGGCAATGCCATAACCGACTATCTCAGGGTGCCTATAAGCAGCAACCTTGTCTTTTAGAATATTGCCACTGCATGCCAGTTTGAATACTGCTGTTAGTAGACTTGCATGTAGTATGTATCCTGCTCCTTATTTGTGTAGTGGCTGACAATCAGCACAGTACAACTGTCTTTAGTCAAACAATTATGCAGTGGAAATGACGATTTGTAATTGACATGTTAGTCATGATTGCATGTTTTCAAGCTGCCTTTTCACAGAATAGTGAAGTTATAAAAGCAGCACTTTAGATCTGCCGTGGCCAAAGCTGTGGACATGGCACAAATTTTGTTTCCTGTAATTTGCCGCTTGACTTTTTTTATTTAGCTTATTTTTTACATGTTTCTGTGATCTAATGAAGAACAATTTGGGGCGTTTCATAATTTTCAAAGACTTTTATTGGCAAATAAATCAGATTTATGTAAACAGTGCCTGTTTGCAGTGTTGACCCTTCGTCGTAACAGCTCCCTCTGGCATGCTGAATATCAGTTTCTGAATTCATGAGTATGCTTCTTATCACTCTGCGAAACAGTATACGATCACTGTGAACTGCCAAAATTGAAGCAGTAAATTGTATGAAGTAAAAAATTTGTGCCACTGCCAACAACAACAATCACATGATGCCTAACAACAGGTTCAAAGGGAACAATACAGAGATATTTCCCACTCACTATTGTTGTGTGGAAAGATGTAACAGGAGCAGTAGTGTGGCCTTTTTATTTAGACAGAGCATCATTACAGCAGAGCTATAAGTGTAACTCACTGGGTAATGAGTGTGGGTGTAGAAGTATAGCGACGTTTATTTACCACTAATTACCAGCAGTAAATCAGTCACAGAGTTCTTCCTGAACATGGTGAAATGCTTGGAAGTATAGTCGCAAAATGTCTGTACAACACTACCATGAGTTCCCAGAACCTCAAACTTCACAAGCTATGGAAAGCTGACTGGTAACCACACTCCCCCCCCCCCCCCCCCCCCCCCCCCCCTCCTCATATATTGCTAATATGCTAACCACATATTGCACATTGGATTCAAACTCATACCTTCGGTGACTACCTCCCTAATGCTTGTCAAAGTGATGTCACCGAACATAATGCAACACCATTGGTTATTTCTCAAGTTAGCACGACGGTTCAGTGGTTTGCACTATTGCCTCACAACAAGAGGGTCCTGAGTTTTCCGCAGGACCTCTAGTTTCTACACTGGGACACTCTCTTGCAACATAAAGCTCAAAACCTAAAGTGTTTCACATACTTAAAGTAAAATAAAGGTAAAAAAAACAGATTGGTCTAAATGAATTAACATTGTGACAAAGTGTTGTATTTTATGAAGTTGAACTGTAGAGAAGCAGATATTGCTTTACAATATATTACAGCTTATAGTCATTGTGGTTTTACTATTGACATTTATATATGCACTTTTTATGACCCAACTTAACAATGTGAATTTATTGTACCGTTGAACTTCTTGCGTCTGACGTAACATCAAACCAGACACCGAAGTTGGGTTTATTTTTTGTTTGTTTTTCTTCTTTCTTTTTTTTTCTTCCTTTGTCATATGTACACATTACTATCTTTAATTTTTATCTATTCCTGTAATATATTATACTGCGGCTACATCATGGCTAAAGCACATTTGCAATCATTTCAGGTTCCACTCAGTTCTTGTCGTTATTTATTCGACCAAGGAATATTGCAGTGGTCCAGAAATTGTTTTATTTTTTATTTTTTTGTTGCAAATTACATATTTTATTAATTAGGTGTTGGTTGAGCTTGAGCATTTGTAACTACTGGCTGGTGGTGTGTATGTACTCTGTTGTATGGGGGTTTTATTATGTGTTACGGTTATTTTATACTCTTTACTGTGAGGATGCGTTTAGAGAGAATCAGTTTCAATATAAAGCGACAACAGCTTCTAGCATTAAGGAAATTATTTTTTTATGATTTGATGCATTTAAAAATGAAAACTATTTTTAGTTACATGGATTTAATTACATTAATGTCACTCAATGTGCTTCGTTTGTCTGCTTCATTAAACTAACGGTGCTAAGGGAACTATTTTGGCTAATTAGTTTGTCACAACTACATTTTTTGGAAATTTGATTGAAACTGTAATGTAAGTTAAATAAAAATATATTGACCCAGTTCACCGTCCATGTGATATAACAATATATATGGGTAGTTCTGTTATTTTCATATTCATTATTTGTCACTGGTTGTATAAATATGTACAAAGGTGGTCTCAGCTCCAAAGTTTATACAATGTTGGAAAGACTGCACAACATAATTTGAAAGTATGTTTTTGAAATGCTTTGTTGGGTTTAGGTTGGAAAATAAAATGATTAAAATATTTTAAGAGTCCTGTTGTTTGTCTTTTAGTGGACTGTATTTAAGGAACAAACCACAAAAGCAACTCAATCACCAAACATCTCCCCAAGTCTACACCCTCTCCTAAAAATCGTCACCTCTGGCTTAAACATTAAAACCGCTTTAAAATTATAGTACTCAATAGGTCGTCCTGTGAAGGTATTTCGGGTGATGCTGTATAAATGATTGTTGATATCATACTGTGTATTTTCTAGGCCAGGCTTCATCCTGAGTTTACAGCTGTGTGTAAATTTTTCATGTTGAAGTATGTGAGCATCTACAGACGAAGACGGAACAGATGAAAAATGTAAAAGTTCCTGAATTATTTCCATAAAAGTCTCCAAACAAAGCCAGTTCTTGTAATAATTCAAGCTGTCACATTCAGCTCCACTGTTACAAACCGTCACTAATGCTTACATGTAAAATGCCCAAGAATGGTCCGTATAACAGGACATTCATACCACAACATACAAGACAACATAAGAATATTTTATTAGATTCGGATTGGAGAAAGAAACCTACTCGTTGGATTGTTTGTTTGGTTTAAACATAATATCAAAATAAGTAAACACATTTATCAAAGACTCAGGCTGAGTGACAAAAATCTTTGTTGTGTTAAAAACAATATGTTGCAATAGTAACATTTTACAGTATATTTAGGCTAAAACAGTCACCAAAATTTGTGGCACTGAAAACCTCTAAAATTGAAAGATTAGTTTAGAGTCAGTTTATTTCTAATTTTACTTTTTACATTACCAAACAGTGCTATACTAGAAGCTTCTCAAACACAAGCACCATGTGTACATGACGTCTCTTCTGTTTTACACATTAGAAGAGTTTATGTGAAAAGAGCAGGAATGTCCACAGAGGCTTGGTGTTTATCTGTTGTACGATCTTTCTTCCTCCTGCTCCTGCTGCTCCACAGACTTCCTGCTGAATCGAACCCATTAATATTTTACTTCGACCACCACTCAGGACCAGAAAGTTATTTTGTTTTATCACAGAAAGAAGACACTTTGGGGAATGATCTGAAAGCAATGGCCATGTTCCACTCACCAAAACGATATAAATAATCATAGCAATACACTCAGACTCTGGCTCAATTTTAAAACAAGTACTGTAAGCTGTCCATGACACAAAATTAAAAGATGATCACAGCTATTCATCTCCTTGAGAGCAGTCATGTGGTTACCCCCAGACCACTATGAAATTGAGCTTTTATAGAAATACAACCTTGGGCAGAAATTTAGGGACAAAGGATACTAGATCCTCTTTTTCAGGGAAAAATAAAGTTAACCTTTTCAAGACAGCATTGTAAATATACCTATAATATCTCATAATATAATATACACTCACACCAATTCATCTTGTGGTAATTATATTTGTAAAACAATACATTTTCAATTAATTCATTTTGTTAGCTGCACCATAACACAGTTTATGATCTTGTATTTCAGTGCAGCAGTCGTATTATTACCGGGTAATGTTGTCTTCTAATGCATGACTGTCGAGAAATGGCCAAAAAAAAAAGAAAATCGCTCCAATAAATTTCTTTAATCTTTTCTAAACTTTTACTTGAACTTCAAAGAAAAAAAACTGAAGTGAAGGAAAGACATTAAGAAGAATTCATAATGATTACTGGTGCGCTCAGAGAGTCTGACTGCACTTAACACTGGCCTCCTTAATATTGTTCTTGAATTAGGTCTCAAACAGCAATGTCCCGAAAATGTGGTAAGCTCATCTTAATTGCTTCAGTTCAGTAAAAGAGAACAACTGGTGAACAATATTACTTCAGCTGCAAGATTAAATTCCAGAGGGAATAAATAGCCTATAAAAGGAAATAAAATGCTTGTCACATTGAAATTAGTTGCGTATCCTTGGCCACTCATGTTTTCTCTTCATAGACAGATGAGCAAGTGTAACTAATGCCTTTATTAAGGCTTTCTGTGACAGAAGAAAAATTAATTATGATCATCCTAAGGCAGCAGCACCAAAATTGAGGATATAATTAATGCAAACTGAATTATGGTAAACCTTAAATTAACTCTGATCAGTTTTATGTAGCTCATAATCCTTCTTTAGATTAGCTACGCAAGAAGCAGTTTTTATAACAGTAGCAAAATGTTCAAAGTTCACCTGTGGGTTTAACAGCCTGCCGCTAAAGGTTCAAAATATATCAGCAGGATATGGCAGAAAATATCTCTTATCTGACTGACTGTTTTCACGAACGAGTGTTACTTTGAACTCTGGGACGGCGTTATCGGCTTTCCTTTTATAAAGGATGGTCCGGTGTATAATAAAGGAAGCACTGAAGCACCTTTCCTAGGGATTTAAAGAATTCAAACAGCTCTTGTTATGACTGCCACACAGATACTCCACAGAATCCCTTCACTCTGTTAGGAACCTTGCTAAAACCATAGGACTACAGCCTGTGTTTATCGAGACAGGGGGCCTGTCCACAACTACAACCATTGTTGTATTTGCTTAAGATAGAATTTCACAATTTCCCAAGCACCCACTGCCTGAGAGTGGTTACTTGATATAGTGAGATAGTTGAGATAGTCACATATTTCTTCCGGCAAGCTTCCAGCCGAGTAGTTTGTCCTTGACAATTAGTCATGAACCATCTTGCCTCATCTGCAGGCAAATTTAGGAGGGCAAACCTCTCTTGGTGTGGGAGTCATCTTGTGAGCTTATGGTTTTACATCATGAGAGAAAAAGTATGTGTATCTCCCTCTCAGTCTGGCTTTCTGTCTCCCCCTTGACTTTCACCTCTCCTCTTCAGCTGTTTACACCAAAACAAGCAGACAGCTGTACAGACAGCAGAGTGATTGGTCTGTCAGGCACACGGCATGTCTTATATGACCATAAGTGAAAGGGTTACAGAAGCAAACAGTATATGCTTTAAATCAGACTCTTCGCTGGTTTTATAGTTTGTTTATAGTTCCTCTGAGGATGTAGGCTGTCTGCATGTCTGCTGCTTCTGTCTCTTTGTTGAATCCAAATCTCAGCGATGTTCAGGACTCAGTGGGGGTCACACCATCTGTTGCAGCATTCAGTCACGTTAGTTGTCGCTGAAGATGGTTCTTTACAACAATGACATTTGGCAGCAAGTCTTCCATAGAGAGCATTTTTGATCAGGCTTCTCTGGACTGTGAACAAGGGCTCTGCTCTTTATCTTTTACCTCTTACTAGTTCTGCTAGGAGACGTTTCATCCATTTCTGGCTGCTTACGAGCAACAGATAATTACTGGCACTGGGGTGAATTCAACCTGAAAAGTGTTTGTTTGTCAGGGCAGTTTACCGTTAACACTTCAGATATTTTATGTGCACCCTCCTCAGAGGTTTATACTCTTTTATTTTTTTATTTCATTTTAGAGTCATTTTAAGAACAAAAATTTCTGTATATTTGAAAAAAGCAAATATGCATAAAAATAAAACGAACTATACTCATAAACCGCCCGATGACATTGCAGAACAAGTTTCAGCCAGCAGCTGTCAGTTGACCTTTTACCTGTTATCAGAGAGAAAATATATACAGTGGGGCAAAAAAGTATTTAGTCAGCCACCGATTGTGCAAGTTCCCCCACTTAAAATGATGACAGAGGTCAGTAATTTGCACCAGAGGTACACTTCAACTGTGAGAGACAGAATGTGAAAAAAAAATCCATGAATTCACATGGTAGGATTTGCAAAGAATTTATTTGTAAATTAGGGTGGAAAATAAGTATTTGGTCACCTCAAACAAGGAAAATCTCTGGCTCTCACAGACCTGTAACGTCTTCTGTAAGAAGCTTTTCTGTCCCCCACTCGTTACCTGTATGAATGGCACCTGTTTGAACTCATCATCTGTATAAAAGACACCTGTCCACAGCCTCAAACAGTCAGACTCCAAACTCCGCCATGGCCAAGACCAAAGAGCTTTCGAAGGACACCAGGAAAAGTATTGTAGACCTGCACCAGACTGGGAAGAGTGAATCTACAATAGGCAAGCAGCTTGGTGTGAAAAAATCAACTGTGGGAGCAATCATCAGAAAATGGAAGACATACAAGACCACTGATAATCTCCCTCGATCTGGGGCTCCACGCAAGATCTCATCCCGTGGGGTCAAAATGATCATGAGAGCGGTGAGCAAAGATCCCAGAACCACACGGGAGGACCTGGTGAATGACCTGCAGAGAGCTGGGACCAAAGTAACAAAGGTCACCATCAGTAACACACTACAACGGCAGGGAATCAAATCCCGCAGTGCCAGACGTGTTCCGCTGCTGAAGCCAGTGCATGTCCAGGCCCGTCTGAAGTTTGCCAGAGAGCACATGGATGATACAGCAGAGGATTGGGAGAATGTCATGTGGTCAGATGAAACCAAAGTAGAACTTTTTGGTATAAACTCAACTCGTCGTGTTTGGAGGAAGAAGAATACTGAGTTGCATCCCAAGAACACCATACCTACTGTGAAGCATGGGGGTGGAAACATCATGCTATGGGGCTGTTTTTCTGCCAAGGGGACAGGACGACTGATCCGTGTTAAGGACAGAATGAATGGGGCCATGTATCGTGAGATTTTGAGCCAAAACCTCCTTCCATCAGTGAGAACTTTGAAGATGAAACGAGGCTGGGTCTTCCAACATGACAATGATCCAAAACACACCGCCCGGGCAACAAAGGAGTGGCTCCGTAAGAAGCATTGGAAAGTCCTGGAGTGGCCTAGCCAGTCTCCAGACCTCAACCCCATAGAAAATCTGTGGCGGGAGTTGAAAGTCCGTGTTGCTCGGCGACAGCCCCAAAACATCACTGCTCTCGAGAAGATCTGCATGGAGGAATGGGCCAAAATACCAGCTACTGTGTGTGCGAACCTGGTAAAGACCTATAGTAAACCTTTGACCTCTGTTATTGCCAACAAAGGTTATGTTACAAAGTATTGAGTTGTATTTTTGTTATTGACCAAATACTTATTTTCCACCCTAATTTATGAATAAATTCTTTACAAATCCTACCATGTGGATTCATGGATTTTTTTTCCACATTCTGTCTCTCACAGTTGAAGTGTACCTCTGGTGCAAATTACTGACCTCTGTCATCATTTTAAGTGGGGGAACTTGCACAATCAGTGGCTGACTAAATACTTTTTTGCCCCACTGTATAAGATATGTAGAGTCATGTGACAAAGAAGTACCCTCAGATAACCTTCACCAAATGTAATTTTACTATGTGTCATTATTTATTAAACAAAAATTAAACCAAAATGCAGACGCAGTGCATGCCAGCTTTCTCTTCACCCTGACATGAAGAAGACGATGGATGGATGGTTTTGTCAGACATGAAGCTGTGTACCAAACCTTTCAACTTTGGCCTTTTCTGTCCGAGGGACATTTTCCCCGTAGTCTTGTGGTTTGTTCAGAATGTTTTTGTTCACAAACTTTGCAAACCTGCTGCTATGTTATTTTTATAGAGAAGAGACTCTCTTGGCAACTTTTCCAAACAAGCCATACTCTGTTTTTTAATGGTACTGTCATGAACTTTAACATTTGACACTCTAAATGAAGCCTGTATGTCTGAGATGTAGCTCTCGGGTGTTCTGCATTTTCTCTCTGCATTACTCATTCTGACCTCGGGGTGAATTTCCTGGCAATATTGAATGTTTTCCACTTGTGAATATTCCTTCTGATTGTAGAATGATGGACTTTGATTAGAAGCACCTGGTTGCTATTTACCCTCTTAATTTCTGTGAAAGCAATAGGAGTATACTGATTCTGCATTAAATACATATAATGAAACACTGTAACAAATTATGGTGACAAAATACTTTCAGAGTCAGTGGAAGCACATCACATTCGACATGGTAAAAATCCCATTGCTGAGTAATCTATATTCAATGTAAGATCAAGATAACCGTGTGTTGGCTAGTCTCTTATGTTTTAAAAGTTCAATTAGTTTTTTTTTTTAATTAACATTAAAAAAAATTCTAATTTATTTAGCTAATAAGAAACCATAGCATTTCTTTCTAAAGCAAAGACAGGGAGATACACATATAAGAGTGCAATCAATAGTGTGTGATTTATCATTGAGATCTATAGCTCTAAAATTACTTTGTTACTTATAAAGAAAGAGAAATCATTGTGCAGTCAGTTTATTGGCAGACTCATAAAGATCGCAGAGATGCTGTATATTCACTCTTCCATTGCAATTATTTATACACAGGTGCTTTCTCCCACACACTGACACTATGTCCCAGTATGCAGCAATGTGTGGGAGTGAGCTGGCCTATTAGTGTTGTAGATAGCCCTGTGTCTGGACTGATGCTGACATTTAGCCCTGACCCATGTAAGAAAGTAATCTAATTATTTTGTGGGAGCAGTGAACGTTTTTTCTCTTTGCATACTTAAACAGTTAAACTGTAGCTTGCCAATGATACACATTGTTCCTGTTTATAGCGTTAGTTAGCTCAACTTGTTTGTGTCGACATACCACATCAGAGACACGTCTAATGGGCTGTGGCCACGGATGTATACTTGACATGCGTATACTTCTCTCTCTGTGACTATTACAACAAATTAGCTAATTACTCTTCAGAGCCGACATGATTTGTCGGCTCTGAAGCTGGCATTTAGCACTGACAACGACACTCAATAAACTAACAACAGAAATAGATGAAAAGCAGCAACCACTACAGGATCCCCTGAGAGTACTGCAACAGATGTAATGAAAGATGCATTCATCTAAATAACTTTAAATAAATTATATTATAAGTGTTATTTCAAACTTGTCAGAGGAATAAACAACTGCTTTTACATATGAGGGTACATTTGCAGTCAGCACTTCTTCTATGCATAATTAAAATGGTCTATCAGTAAAGGAATCTGAATGTGTGTATAGGCAGAAGGGGATTTTGGTAGTGTCCCACATTAGCAGATCGGGTCCAGATCGGATCATAAACCAGTGTACTTCTGTTGAGAGGCATTTCATTCTTCCATATATTATCATTAGTCGTACAGCTGGAGCATCTCTATACATAAAAGTTTAAAACGTTGTAAATAAAAACAATATTCAGAATGCAGACATTGAAATGTTACTTCCTTTAAATCCTACGTGCTTATGTTTGTCATAAATTTTAGGTAAAGAGTCCTAAACACAGACTTACAGAGAGGCAGATGTAGACATTTGTGATACAAAGAAAGCCCACAATACTTCATGAACAGACAGAAAATACAGAGAGACAATGGGAGATACAGAGACTAAGGGTTACAAAAGGACCTCCTAGCTACTAATCCTACCCACTTTTCCTCGAGGACAAAGGAAAACTGGGTTGGAGAATTGCTGAGGACTTAGGAAAAGAGAAGAGCAATTGTCTGAGAATTGAAAAAGCCCTACTCTAGTCTCCTTAAAAATGTGACACCGGATTTCCGACGTTTTGAAACTATAATATGCAGAAGATGGACTACAAAACAAGCATCTTACTTCACCACAACGTGTTCTAACCCTGTTGTTTTATGGAGCTCGTGTAAATGAGAACAGCCCGTGAAAAATATCCCTTTGTTACAAAGGCTGTCATTTTAAAGAAGAGGGAACATTTAGTACCAGATTTACTAATGTCTTCAGCAATTTAAACCCTTCTTTTAATGTTAAAAGGCTTCAGGATTTACTAAAGAGGCACAGTGTCAGTTTTATGACCAGGAGTATTTTTGTCGCTGGTTTTATATGTATTTGTAAGAGTTTCACTTTCAGAAGGAGAATAAATGAGTCACAAATGTCAATTAAAAAGCCTGATTTTTTTGGTGTTCATTTGTAAATTGGACAAATTAACACCAAAAAAGCACATTTTTTGCCTGTTGTGGTTGTGATAGTTACTACTAGGAGAGTTTATTTTCAGCTGAACCTTTCACTCAGTCCTGTGTTTAGAGGCTAGCCCCACTTATTGCTCTTCAATAATACTGTTTTCATGAACCAGAGTAGTAATGTAGTAACAAAATAACTGGGATGGCTTAGGATCTGATGGTAAATGTGTTTTGTGTTCTTCTGCACATCATACAGCTGTTCCACAAAGATTTCAGATTTATAGAGTGAAACAGTTTGTAATAATCCAGCTATCCTTTAGATAAATCCTGAGCTCCACCTGAGTCCTAATCCTTTGCACAGTGAGTTCTGTCTACTTATGTCTTCTATTAAAAAAGCATGCTAACAGTACTGAAGTACTGAAGTTAGCAAGCTCACAGAAAACTCACTTTGGCCCATGTAATTCTTTGGGTAGCCCACTATGGGGTGCCCATAGAATATCATTTGGCGACAGTAATACAACATGGGCCACATGTGGGCCCAACATTGTGAGGCCTGGGTGGGCAAGCCCCTGTGAGCCCCGGTACCAGCATAAAGTGCCCTGAATTTCACATCAGTTTCTTTTTATATTTCTAAACTTTAAAAAAAAATCTCCTTTCATGCTGTTATTCAGGAGGTGCTGCTGAGTCTACATGATTCTCTGTGTTGTCCTGTGTGTCATATCCATGCACTATATTATCTGTCAGTGTTTCATACTGACAGTCACTGTCAGTGTTTTCATTACTTTGTAAGTTATTTAGTAGTGCCATAATCAAATCATTAATTACAATACTTTTTTAGCCTCTGCCCCACACGTTCATTTGTGCCCACACTAAAAGCTGATCGGGCATCAACACACAGAAGCTCCTACTGTGGCAGCTCTGCAATTTTCTACTGATTTTGTTTTAGTAACTGCTGAGTATAACAATTAGTTTCAGCAGAGATGTCAAATACACAGTGTCCAATCAAAGGCACAACACAACAAGAACTGGATTGGCCCCCAAACCCCCCAGATCCCTGTCCAATCAAACATCTGTGGCATGTACCAAAACAACCATGGAGGCCTCAAACACCCCACAGGACCCTGAAGATCTGCTGCCAGTTGGAATGCCAGAGACTACAGGAGGCCCTCAGTTGTCCTGCATCCACGCCCTGATTGGTCCAAGCTGTTTTGGCAGCACAAGGTGAACCTACACAACATTAGGCACTGGGTTTTAATCTTGTGACTGATCCCTGTAACATCATATTCACTGTGCATTTAATTTGTCAAATAAAAGACAAGTTTTCAAGAACATATAACATTTTCTGTTCAAGTGTTTTGGTTGAGGTTACTTTATGTGCAGTATAAGGATGTGATTGAGAGCAGCTTGAATTAGACACCATACGTAACAAACAAGACAATCATCAACATATCAGTATCAAGCAATATAATAAACAGCCTTTAATGCCTATACAGAGATTATAGAGCCTGTCTTGTAAAAGCAAAGCTGCCTAACAAGACTGGCTAATTTCTTCAAAAATAAAACTAAGGTGAAAAAAGAAGCCTTTTTGAATGGCCATATATGGAGCAGGTGGAAAAGTGGTGTTTATATATTGTGCTTCCTTTACACCACCTGAAATCTTTCAGAGAGTCAGCTGGGGGGGGTTGAAGGGGAAATGAAAAAGTTTAATTTGTCACTCAGTTTCTTTTTGACGTGTTTTCCTTTGTTTCATGATTTTCTGCTAATTTTATTTTTGAATGTTTGATCTAAAGGTTTTCTTGGAGTCTTTTGTGTTCTGGTTTCATACTTTCTTGTAAGCATTCGTTGGTTTAAGTCTGGTTTATGAATCCTTGGTTTTTCCAGTATAATCTCTTTGTTTGTTTATCTTTCTGCCTCCCCCGTCATTTCCTCTTCAGTCATGTCCTGTTCATATGTCTCACTCCTGATATGAGTATTTGTTACATCCTTTTTTATTTTGATAGTTCCTTGTCCTGTGCGTGTTCTGTTCAGTTTTGCATCCCTGGCTCTTTAGTCTGATAAGTTTCACCTGTTGCCTGTTCTTTCGTCAACCTGTGTGTATATATCGTCTTAGTCTCTCTTTATCTTTCGTCATGTTCCTCATCAAGCTGTGTATCTCATGTTTGTTCCACGGTTTCTTGTTAGAGCCTCGTAAGTTCCTAGTTTCTGCCTGGCCTGAGTTGTTCTGTATTATGTATTTTCTCTGACTTAGTTCAGCAATAAAGCCGCTTTTGAGTTTTATCTTGTGAGTTTGAGTCCTGTATCTGGGTCCTATCTTCCTGCCACAGAGTGCGCACAGATTCAGGTCGAAATCTGGCTAACATGTATTAATCTTTTTTTGACACAAAAAACATTACTTTAAACTAATTTTATTTATTAAAATCAATAACATATTGAATAGAGTTTTATATAATATTGCACAAACATACAACATTATCGACGATCGCTGAGCGTGACCTGCTACAGCTCCCCAAAAGCTCCCCTCCCTTTAGACGGCACTTATTTCTGCCGCTCTGTGCTTGCAAGACAGTAATCGAATATATGATAATCTAATGAAGTAAATACGTTATGCACCTGCTCCAAGCAGGCACGGGCCGGGTAGAGTTGGATCACTTTTTTCCCTTAATAAATAAAATCGTAAAAGTATGGCCGCAAGGTCTCCTAATCGAATCTCCATTATTATATGGTCCAAAATGAAACAAATTTTGCTAAAACTCTACACACTTGGTTTGGAGATGGTTTTAAAGTCAGGTTTTTTAAAATATGGTAAATAGACTGGTACTTTAATGGTACTTTTCTACACTGTTTAAACACTCAAAGCACTGACACAATACATTACAAATATCTCTAATATATAAATATATTACACAAATTTGAATATAGATACAGCTGAAATTGAGATGCCCTGCTTATCATCCTGACTTTTATCCATTTTTTATTCATCCATATCCATCTGTGACTGTGATGATTTCACACTTGACTTGGCAAACAAATAGATTATGATGTCCTATCACTTTCTTGCAGCACCTCTTATAAAGTTGTCCTCAAATTGAACCTGGACTTAGTTTTGCACGCAAATAAGTAATTCCTGATACAATCTTTAACTCATTCTTTCCTTTTTTACAGGGAGTCGGTCTATGTGTGTTCTTTCCTTTTTATACTCACAGCTGCAATTAGTTTTAATTTTGGAAAATAAACCTTTGTTCGGCAGATCACAGCTTCACGGCTCATTTTCTTCATTGCTTTCTGACTGGATGCGAATGATGATGGCAAACTTTTCTTTCGGAACCTTCTAATTAACAGTTATTCAATTTGTGTACTGGAGTTCTACCTGTGAAAATCCAGACTTTAAAACACCAAAGCTATATCTGCTGCTAATGAGCCATGAGTGACTGTGCACATGAAAAACCTTAATGATTAATATGCAGAACATGATTGAAAGATCAATTCAGTCAGGGGATTCAGGTGCTTTGTCTAATGAGTCTGCTGAAGAGCAATTATATCTCTGTCTTTGCCTCTGTCTCTTTTTCCTTCTTTAATTCTTTAAGTTTGGCTCTGACCTTTATAAATAAACACTACAGACGAATCGGTGGGGTGAGTGGGTCAGATTGTGTGTATATGCAATAAAAATATTTTTGTGACTGTGGTCATTGTCCATCACAGAGATATAACTCCTCTGAACATATCAAAGAAGTTGCAGGTCGCACAGTTGTTGTTGTGCAGAAATGTCACGTCAAGACACAACATATATAATCTAGGGGAAAAAAACGTTACAAATTTGTACCCTGTAGTTGATATTCTTTTTGAGCTCGTAAGTTAAACTGAAAACCTGCAGAAAATCAAGTAATAGTGATTCCTGTGACTTTAAAAAGGGATGAAAGTCTTTCTATTGAGTCAGGCTAACTACCAGGTTACCAGAGTAATTTGCTTTAGCTGCCATGAGTGCTGCCATCGAGTTACCTGCAACTAAAACTTGTCAAATAATTTATTATATAGAATTTACCTTGAACTAGTTTTCGTATACGGTAATGTGACAACCTAATATTTTAAAAAATAATCACAGTTTCTTACTAAACACTACAACTGTGTTGCACTTTTAGAGACAATACTGTAAAGAAGTCTTGAGCCATTTCTCAGTTCTTTATATTTCTTGTATGTTTAATAAAGTGGTCTTGAGCAATAGTTCTCCAGGCTTTCTGAGGTCTTTAAGAGATTTTTCTTTGGACATTGGCTGCTTTTTCACTCATTTTCTCCACTGTACTTGTACCGGATCATTGTCAGAGGATTTTCTTTTTGTTTAAGCCATTTAACACTGACCTAACTAAAGGGATAAACCAGTGAGTTGCCCATACATAATAGGCAATTTGTATGGAGGAAGTCAGGAGAGGGATACAACAGCGACTCTCTAGAGTCATCTGTAAAACACAACGAAAGCTCTGTGAGTCAGTGGTGCTGGAAATCTTGTCAAAACTGATGGAATTATAAGTTGTCCTTCAAAACACCTGGATAACTTTTCCTGAAAACTACAGCTGCTGTATAGAATAATCGAAGAATAATTGAAGGAACTGTGACATGAACTCCTGAACTAAGCTGAAATAAATAAATTAAACAAAGATGTCACACCATCTGTGCCTGGTTCAGGATTGCCTGAAGTAGAAACTGTATTCAGAGATCACTGAATCATGCTTGATGCTCTTATACTACTTTTTGTGAGAGGTGAGTTTCCAGGACGATGAGCTGATGAGATAGAAATGAAAGAAACACTGAAATATGATCTTTGTTTTGTGTGTTATTTCTAAAGAGCCCTTTTGTAAGTGGTTAAGTTTTATTACAGTGTAAACACATGGGACAAAAGGACTGTATGTCCTTGATATGTTTACAACCCCACACGGGTTTTAAAAGACGAATGAGGACTTGTAAATTCCAGTTCTGTCTGATATCTGACCACTCAGACTTGGTGCTAGAACTGTGGCTTAAAAATGCATTTTAATGTCACATTGGCATCTGGCTTGGGTAGATCGAAGTGTGCAGTCTTTGCAGGCTGAGCTCTGGCACATAAAATTTAGATGGTGCCTGGTCTCTGCTCTGCTGTGTGTGGCCCCCCACTGGTATGTTATTGTCTGAGCGTGCTGACATTGTGTGTTTTAAGCCTCAAGTCTAAACAGACGATATATAGTAGTGGTATTTCTGGCATTTTAAAAAGGTTTGGCAGCTTAGGGACACAATGGGGAGAGAAACAGGAAACATATGATATACAATATAGAATAGGAATTATTGTGAAATAAAGATCCTTGATTACAAATGAAAAAAGTCTGTAACGTATATTTTAAAGAAATCGTATTCTTGTTTTTTGGAGGATAAGGCAGTTGTATGGTTTAGAATAAAAGTACATACAGTGATTAAAGATTGGGGTAAAATGATACAGATTTATTTTCGTTTGCAGGAGAAATGAAGACAAATGGAAGATAAGATCTAACAAAACAGTGTTTCTCAACTTATGCTCTCTGAATAAATGCGATAAATCAGCCGTTTGTGGCTACAACGTTGCCCAAGGTAAACCATCTGTTGCTTTGTGTGTGTTGCTGACTGGGAGCTTTATTTGGATATCTGCTGCCATCTCATGGTGGACAACTGCAAGAGGAAATCTGGTTAATTACTAGGGCAGGGCAAAATTAACCAGCTGGGGGGAAAAAAGTTTGAGAACTCTTTGGATTTAATGGAGATTTTTGATTTGAAAAAGAAATTAAACCTAATTGAAGTAATAAGGGAGGGAAATTAAACTTTTCATGTCTTTTTTGAATATGTAATCACTCTAAAACAGGATATTTACGAGTTTTAATTCAGGAGATAATCCTGGGTATGCAGGGTGTAGAGATGTACCTACAGAGAAAAGCATACAAACATTGGTTAGTGATTTGAGCAAGACTGATGCTTATGTAGCAGCTTTCTACTCAGTTGCTACTGCAGATCTCATTCATGTAATCGTACATATTCATTCAGCACTTTTATCTATACCTAAGTGCTTTCCAACATTTGCACCCGCACTTACATGGATGCTTTGGGAGCAACCTGGGATTCAGTATCTTGCTGGAAGATATTCAGCGTGCCAACCGGAGGAGTCAGTTGATCCACAAATCATCCAATCAGTAGGCAGCCCACTGTACCACCTGAGCCGCAGCTGCCCCAGTTTTGTTGGCTTGATCGTGACAGCATTCAAAGGCCTTAGGTGAAGCATTTTAAAGATGCCAAAATAGAGCACTGGACATGACAACAGCAAGAGTGAAAGTGAAGTTTTAGAAGATGGGAGTGAGAGCTGTGTGGTCTAGAGACTGCGGCATTGACGAAGAGACGGGAAGCTGTGATGAGATGTTAAGAAGAGCTTTTCACTGGGACTGACCAGGATGGAAAAGAGTAAATCAAAGGGAAACTTTAGCTGAGATGGTTTGAGCAAGTGCAGAGAATGGATAATGGATATATTGGATATATCCTGGCTGAGCATGGAGCTGCCAGCCAGGAGGAAAATAGGAAGATCGCAGAGAAGATTTATGGATGTAAGGGAAGGAGAACACGCAGAGGGTTGAGACGACAGGGGTCGGGTGAGATTAAGGAAGGTGATCTGACCTTGCAACCCCTAAAAGAACAGCAAAAAGAACTTTCTCTCTTTCTTTTTAACTTTCCTCTTGATGGGCAGGGGGATAATTAGAGACCTCTGATATGTAGGCAGCCTGAAATCAAACAGCACTGAAATAGGTGATCAATACAAACATGTACGTCATTTCTTTCTTTCTTGACCAGTAGGTGGCACTAAAGCTCTATCATGGAAATATGATCCTATTACAGTGTGCCTCGGCAATCCTTTGTTGCCATGTCCTTCTATAAACGTGAATTCGCTTTTACAGCGTGCCATTTGTATTTGCTGCAGACAGCTTCACTGGGCAACTTCAGCATATTTATGTCCTTGGAAGTTCGTATTGCATGATTTAAACTTTTGTTTGTCCGTTTCATGAACATTGTTTTATAGTATAATACAGTCCTATACAATAAAACACACAGTTAATTTTATGGTATATTTGTGATTTGCAAATTACGAAAAGATACGACGATTGTGAGTGATCACGTGGATGTGGTTACACTTATGTTCAGAAAGTCATTTTAATGTTGACAGTTCTTGGTTTTCTCGCGATATCTGGCAACCCAAAAGCAGCCTTTCACCCCTGAGCTCGTCCAAAAACAGACTAGAGGACTCTTATCGCCCGCGGAAATGTTCAAAACAGAGAAACTAAGAGCTGTGGTCAATGAACGACTGCAGGCGGCTGCCGAGGAAATATTCAACCTCTTTGAAGAAGCTATAAGAGACTATGAGAAGGAAGTGCTCTGTTCAAAGCAGGAGGTCGAGCAACAACGGCGAAGCCTGGCCGGGTGGAAAGGTAACGGCAGGACAACCCTGAAGCTGCATGGACACTTTGTAGCATCTGTTAAGCTCAGCCAGTGTTCAGTCTTAGGAAACATCTAGTAAACAGTTTACAGAAGCCAGCAAATAGCGCCATTTTGCATCCCTGAAAGAGGGAGGGGGATGCAAAATGGCTGTCAAATGAATAAAAATGAACCACAAGTGGATTTCCTGCATATCTTAACCAAGATTTAGGTTTAAATTTCAGCGCTTTTCATCTCTCGGCTTCCTTGTTTAAAATAATTTGTGTGGTAGCTAGCTTAAAGAATGGAAAAATGAAAAAATAAGCTTTTTCTTTTTTTCATTTTTAAAGATATTATTATGAAATGAACCTGTTCCAAGTCCAGAATATGCTTCACAATAGTGTTCGGTGCTTGGAGACAGCTGATTAGTAGCCACTCTTTTTCCTATAGTGCTCATTGGTTCATTAATTAAACAAATAGTGACTGTACAGAGTAATATCTGGTCATATTATAGTTTCAAACCTCAGTATCAAAAAGGAATTTGACTGTTTTAAGCCTGGTTTATGTATCTGCATCTTTACAGCTGGGCTCACCTGTCAATTAAAGTGCCACATCAACAACAGAGTATCTTAATAATCTAAAGACAAAATCCACTGTACCAACAGTAGGCTATTTATAGCATCTTTATATCCTAGCACAGGTAAAGGATTTGGTCTCTATAGCCAGTTTACCCCTTCAGAACATTCACTACTGTCATGGATTTTTGATAACTCATCTATTTAGTAGGGGTTCAACGATACACAAAATTCATGGTTCGGTTCGGTTCGATACTTTGGTGTCACAGTTCGATATTTTTTCGATACAAAAAAAATGTTCATGCCTTTTTAATTTGTCATTTATTAAAATTATAAATATATATTTTAACTCAAAAGTACAGTTTTTAAATTTAATGTTGCTGAAACAAAAGTAATTTAAAAAATAAATATATCTCAGGGCTCTCAAAATTTCAAAATCCCTGGTAGCCCTTCGGACAGGGACTCTTCAGTTTTTGGTAGCCCAAAATAAATGTAAGTAGCCCAAATAAAAAAGAGAGCAATTTTTTGATTGATGTTTTGTTTCCTGTTTTGTTTCCTTTACAATATTATACATTAAAGTATAATATTGTAAAGGAAACAAAACATTAATCAAAAAATTGTTGAAAAACAAATTACAACATTGTATAAAAATTACAATCATCAACTCAAATACTTGGTTCTAATTGAACAGAAATTTCTATGAACTTGTAAGAACTGTGTAGGACATGAATCAGTCTGTGTCAGATCCTGAATTTGAAATTTCCACTGAAGTCACGGGTAAGAGACAAGTGGAACCAAGATCTAGGCCATTTGCTTTTTGAAGTTTGCAAAGACTGCTAAATTTTGCCAGTGGTAGTTCACTCTTTGCAACATAGTACGCTGTTCTAAACAGATTTTTCAGGTTTATTTTTAGTATGTTATTTCCAATTGGTGTTTGTTCTGGGAAAGATATTGCAGACTGAGCAATAATGCATTTCTTGCATTTCTCATGGGTTCTAATGGGGGCCTTTCTTAAAATGACTGGTCCCAGTAACAAAGGCGCTTGTCGACTCAGAAATCGAGAGAAAACCAACAACACACCCGGCAGAACATTATGTTATTTACACGGGTGCACATAAGTGGTCCGCATGTGCTCATTCGCTGTCAAAATAAAAGACGCGCACCAGATAAGAAGTTGCAATGCGCATTTGCGTCCATATAAAAAGCACTGTTTTTGTCCGCTAGAGTGGGATTTTCACGGCACATTCCGCACCACATCTCTGTGCGTTCATCATTTGTTTAAAGCCAGCTCACCTCCTGCAACCACTTTTCCGAGAATACGCGCTTCTTTTGTGGTTCGGACTCCTTCTGACATTTCTTTGGAGGTGGGGGAACACCAAAGTAATTGCTTAAAGGAGCTTCTTCGACATCTTTAAGAGTTTTAAACAAATGTCTGTTCTCCTCCAGAAAATCTTATGTATGCAAACACGCGTTGCAACTTCATATCTTGTGCGCGTTTTTTTTTTTTTGTTTGTTTGTTTTTTGACAGCGAATGCACACCTGCGGACCACTTATGTGCAGCCCCGGTTATATAGCTCGTCATATTGCAGCCACAGAAATTCTTTTGTCCATGAAACCATAAAGCTGCACTTTCTTTTTGCCTTATAGTCTGATTTGTCATAACTTTTCCGTTTTGTGGTAAGCTTTTCTTTGGCTGTCACTTCTTCACCCTGACCTGTCTTATTTGGCTCGGCAGAACTAAAATATATATCCTGCTGCTTTTACACACACACACACATAACGGTCAGTGATTCTCTGCGCGATCAACCTCTCATATGTTTAAGCTTGCTGCGGGAGATTTCACTTGTCATGTTTGCATAGTAAGCTAATGATTGATAAGACGGTGTCAGAGGAATTGGTGCGCAAATTATCATCACTCACCAATCAGTGCTGTCGCTCTCTATACACAGTTCGCGCGATTGCAAAGTGAAAGCAAAAAACAAGCGCAAATTCAAACGCGATTTCAATATGTCACATATTGACAGTGGCTCACCGATGCCAATGACATAATTACCCAGCTACATTTCCGAAAGAATGCAAAAGCATTGACATATATTTTTCCTTCCTACAATAGGCCAACGGGCAGGGCAGAGATAGATTTTGGTAGCCCGACTGGAAAAATCGCTAGCCCTGGGACGTCGTGCTAGCGATTTTGCAAGCCCTGTATCCGATTGAGGAATCACTCATCTTTGGAAAAGAGAGTTTATTACAGAGAAATGGCTCTTTCCAAAATAAAAGCTATACTATACGCTTCTTCTGGGCTATATTCTCAGCAGCATATTGTAGCGGGTCAGGGCTGTTCGGGGTTCTGTTTGTACAGTTATGTTTTGTTTATGTTGCCATAGTGACGGGTGACGCCCTCTCGCTGCGACGGTGTGTCCTTCCGGGGTCAGAGGGCACCCTGTGTGTTGTTGTTGTTGTTGCTGTGCGGTTGCCGCGCTGAGCAGTTAGCTAGCGGCAGTGTTCTTCTGCAGATGTCAATAAACGGCTGTGCTCCCTGGCTAGCTCACGGGAAGCAAGACCAAACGACACCTCCGTCTCCTCCTTGTCTGAGCTCGCCACAATATTAAACATATCAGGTCCCCATAAGGAGAATCATGTGCTAACTTCAATTCAATTCAATTTTATTTATATAGCGCCAAATCACAACAAAAGTCGCCTCAAGGCGCTTCATAACTAACGGCTGTCTAAATGACTCAGGTAAAGTTTGTAGCATGCATGCTTGTTGTTTTTGACTGCTTCCACTTGTCTTTGAACTAGGATGATGTCGGCGTAAATGTGCAGTCATATTCGTTGTGTTCCCACTAGTGCTGTCAGCGTTAATCTCGTTGAAATGACCTTAACGCCACAACACGGCAAATCTCCGTTAACGAGCTACCCCTGATCGCCCCGTGCGTGGGGCTAGACGGCCAACACGTTAACGAGCTAACTGCGCTAACACACTAGTTCCCACCCATGTAATTGAGCATTGCGTGGCACATCCAACATACTGTTTTACTTTAGTCCATGACGCGCTTACCTTCAGGGTCATACGTCACATGAAAACCAAAATAATTCCAAACGCCAGATCTGAATGAGGGTGGGGGAGGTTCAATTTGCCATGTTGCAAGGAGAGCTTAACTTCTGTCTCGCTAGCTTGCCCTGCGCTCTTCCTTCTGACGATGCTGTCTGTGTTGAATGCTCAGTGGATCTGCGCTCGACAGTGCAACCTAGGCGGAGTAGTCGAACGCAGATTCACTGAGCACTCAACACAGACAGCATCGTCAGAAGGAAAATTGATAAAATAAATTACAACTGTTGTATTGTTCGATACATATGCGTACCGAACCGAAAGCACTGTATCGAACGGTTCAATATCGATACGAGTATCGTTGCACCCCTACTATTTAGATATTATGGAGGCTAAAATGGAGGAGTGACAGGTGTGCAAACAGACCTGAACCAAACCTGTGATTGTGTTTATGCTGATCGTGCCTTTTGCAGCATTTTTTTTGGAATTATATATATCCTGCTGTGAGGTAAAGGCTGTCAACAATGTTTAATGGTCTTTAATTTAGTGCTGAAAAGCAGACTTTAGTGTCTTTGTATTGCATCCATACATTTTATGGATTCAGCTTGCTAACCAACTATGCTTTGCGTTAGTTGTTAACTTAGTACTCTGCTTTCTACTCTAAATAGTTTCATGCCTGGCTCCAAAAAAATCAACATGGTGGGGACACAAAAGTTCCCAGCTTCAATTGTCTCTAACTTAAGATGTCAGCTGAGGTTGGAGACAGTTTCTGAAATCGGGACAGAGCCCCATAGCTGTTTAGGAAAGAGTCATCTTCAAGTCTCAGCTCCTTCTCTGTGGCTCTGACTGTGTGAAAGACCTGCGTCTCCCTGCTCAGAGCCTCCAGCTTCTTTTTCATCATTCTCCTCTTATGCCCCACTGCTTCCCTGAGTGCAGCCAGCTTGGCATCTTCCTCTGTTTGGAACCGGTGAGGCTTTTTAAACTGCTTCTCGGTGTGGTGTGGTGTATTATTCTGAGGATCTGTTGAAGAGACACAGTGGCTGCTGATGGTTCAGGCAGAAGAGTCATGAGTTTTTCAGACTTTAGAGGGCCAGCAGTGCTAGCAGTCTAAGCCCAGGCGCCCACACCCTAATCTCTCCAGCCACAGCCTCTGACTGTTATGTAGGGATACAGAGGCATCCCCATGAAAGCCAAAAAACCTAATCTTTCCAGTGTGTTGTGGGTCCACCCCTTTGGTGCAGAGGAGCAGTTTCTCACAGGGATTATACTTTCCACCCCTGCGAGTAAACTCCAGCCCCAGTGACGTAAGCTTCGTCATTATGTAGTTAGCCCCAGAGTCCAAGGAACCAACCAGTGACTTATCTCACTCTACACCACAACAGCCAGATACATCATCACATTCATCATCATCATCAGTGCAGAAACCGTTCCAACCACCAGAGTTATTACAGTCCTGTATTTTCTAATTAGTTGTAATTTTTATTCTAATTTTGAGGTTTTTTAAGTCAGTTTCCAGAAGTTTCATTTTTAATAGTTTAAAAATGTTCAGTTTTAGTTTAGATTTTTTAGTTTCAGTGTTAGTTTTGTTCTTTTTTTATTATTATTGTATGGAGGGCATATGTCACAGGCAGGATTTAGGAAAATCAGGACATGTATTATAATAAAAACGCAGAACTTTTTTTGGAAGTAGTTGACTCTTAGGTCAGGTGCCACAGTCTCAAATCTAAACCACAGCTTTGTGCGCTCTCTGAAGTGATTGTTCAGTTTTTCACCTCTCTGCTGATCAAGCACCACATTCTCAGTTTCTCAGCTTTGCTAGTCAGCCAGACTCTGAGTCCTGGTGGTTCAAAGCTTTTTCATTCACATTTAACATATTTTTGTGCTCTTTTACTTAAGCTGTTTAGCTGGTATGTATGTTGTATACTTATATTGACAATAAATAAATAGTGAAATATGGAAGAATTGAAATGATTTCCCAATAAACATTTTGCAAAGAACAATGTAATCTGTTTGGTTCAGGAAGCCTCAGATAGAGAAAACTTCCAGTGAAACACAAGGACCTGTTTCCACCTTTCATCTTCACTACTGCATCCAAAACAATGAAACGTGACCCAGAAACCTGCAGTTCTAACACTGTAAAATAAAAACCTAATTGCAGTTTTGATATCACTGCATTTGAAAGTTTATTTACGGTATTTTTGTTTTATCCGAGCTTCATAATAAAGCAGAGTCTTTGCTTTCATATCAAAAACAAGAAATCATCAAGAGAATAAGTTCCAGTGCATCTGTTATTGTTTTATGCAAAAGAAGTAGTAAGATGTCTTTTTCAACAGCAGACTACACGTCATAATTTAAAAATTAAAAATCTGAGCTTTGTATTGTAGAGCTTTCTGCTTGATAAGGTGAAAACCTAAATCCATTTTCTGATATATGATGTTGTCTAGTCCCTCTGCAGTTCTCCGTCCAGGAAGATGGTGCTTGCTCTGAGCAGGATCACCCTGAGAAGAAGACAGACCTGTGTGAGGATGACCGAGAGCCCCGGATTAAAGAAGAACAGGAGGTAGAACTGTGGTCGGCTCCAGTGTGTGAAAAGCAGGAGGAGGCTGACACCAAAGACGCCATGTTTAATATAGTTTATGTGGAGAGAGGTGAGGATGGGAAGCATTCAGAAAATCTGGGCCAGACTGTCAGGAATGGTGAGGAAGATCACTCGCCCAGCTGCTCAGCTCGAACTGTTAAACAAAGCTGTGGCGCATCAGAGCCGACCAGCGAGTGTCCATCGAGTGAAATAAGTGATGATGAACAGCAAGACAGTGTAAAACGTCACTTGGGTGTAAACAGTAAGAGAGTAGAGAAATCTGGCGAAACAATAGAAAAACCTTACACCTGCAGCGTTTGCAGCAAGAATTTCAGGAATAAATCCATTCTGACTCGTCACATGAAAACGCACAGGGGAGAGAAACCCCACAGTTGCAGCGTGTGTGGCAAAAGCTTCATTCAGCGCTCATATTTACAGACTCACATGAACTCACACTCTGGACAGAAGCCGCACACGTGTAGCGTCTGCGGCAAGGGATTCACTCAGGTGGGAAACATGAACGCCCACATGCGTATCCACACAGGAGAGAAGCCTCACAGCTGTAACGACTGTGGTAAAAAATTTAGAGAGAAAGCCGACCTTATCAAGCACATGGTAATTCACACAGGTGAGAAACCCTACGGTTGCACCCTGTGCCATATTAAATTCAGTGCCCACTCGAATCTGACTCGCCACATGAAGACTCACTCAGGCGAGAGGCCGTACAGTTGCACGGCTTGTGGGAAAAGATTCATCCGACGCTCCCATCTAATTATTCATATGAACACTCACACAGGAAAGAATATCTAGACTTCAGAAATTACTTGCTCTTTTATATTTTTCTTAAATGAAAAAGATGAAACACAAATGTCATACTGAAAAGTTTCTTTGTGCTATTGTGGAAGAAGACATGAAGAAAGTTGTAATACTGTAGGTGATTTGGTAATGCTTCAGTTGCACGAGTCCAGAGACCAGCAGTGACCTCTACCAACCACCGCTGGTCAGTAAGCGAAAATGCATATCCCTGAAAGGTTTGCAAGTGGTTGCTGGCTGTTGCCAAATAAAATTGGTGGCAAAGAGATGCATGGTGCTGCACTAAAAATAACTTAGTTACTTTGGTCGCTAGAGGACCAAACCAGAAATGGAAAACATTCACTTTTAAAGCAAAAGTTGTGCCGTGCAGCTGCAGCCAACATGTTTCAGTGTTCCAGTTTGCACTTTTAGAGTACTTGGTGACTGCTGTTGACTTTACAAACAAAACAACTGTAATGTTTTATGCTTCTATTATGTAATAATTATGTTTTATTCCAGGCTTTCAGGAACAAATAAAATAATCATTCTAACACACTTTATAAATATTTCTGTATGCGTGTGTGTGTGTGTGTGTGTGTATATGTGTGTGTGTATATATATATATATATACAGTATATATATATATATATATATATATATATATATATATATATATATATACAGTGGCTTGCAAAAGTATTCGGCCCCCTTGAACTTTCCCACATTTTGTCACATTACAGCCACAAACATGAATCAGTTTTATTGGAATTCCACGTGAAAGACTAATACAAAGTGGTGTACACGTGAGAAGTGGAATGAAAATCATACATGATTCCAAACATTTTTTACAAATAAATAACTGAAAAGTGGGGTGTGTGTAATTATTCAGCCCCCTGAGTCAATACTTTGTAGAACCACCTTTTGCTGCAATTACAGCTGCCAGTCTTTTAGGGTTTGTCTCTACCAGCTTTGCACATCTAGAGACTGAAATCCTTGCCCATTCTTCTTTGCAAAACAGTTCCAGCTCAGTCAGATTAGATGGACAGCGTTTGTGAACAGCAGTTTTCAGATCTTGCCACAGATTCTGGATTGGATTTAGATCTGGACTTTGACTGGGCCATTCTAACACATGGATATGTTTTGTTTTAAACCATTCCATTGTTGCCCTGGCTTTATGTTTAGGGTTGTTGTCCTGCTGGAAGGTGAACCTCCGCCCCAGTCTCAAGTCTTTTGCAGACTCCAAGAGGTTTTCTTCCAAGATTGCCCTCTATTAGGCTCCATCCATCTTACCATCAACTCTGACCAGCTTCCCTGTCCCTGCTGAAGAGAAGCACCCCCAGAGCATGATGCTGCCACCACCATATTTGACAGTGGGGATGGTGTGTTCAGAGTGATGTGCAGTGTTAGTTTTCCGCCACACATAGCGTTTTGCATTTTGGCCAAAAAGTTCCATTTTGGTCTCTTTTGACCAGAGCACTTTCTTCCACATGTTTGCTGTGTCCCCCACATGGCTTGTGGCAAACTGCAAACGGGACTTCAGAGTCACCATGGGCCTCTTGGCTGCATTTCTGATCAGCGCTCTCCTTGTTCGGCCTGTGAATTTAGGTGGACGTCCTTGTCTTGGTAGGTTTGCAGTTGTGCCATACTCCTTCCATTTCTGAATGATCGCTTGAACAGTGCTCCGTGAGATGTTCAAGGCTTGGGCAATCTTTTTGTAGCCTAAGCCTGCTTTAAATTTCTCAATAACTTTATCCCTGACCTGTGAAGGACCAAAAAGCTCCAGAGAGTGATCCGTACAGCAGAACGCTGCTGCAGGATTGCTCTCCCCCCGCTTCAGGACACTTACACCAGGAGATGCCGGACTAGAGCAGCGCAGATACTGAAGGACCCGTCCCATCCTGGCAACAAACTGTTCCAACTTCTGCAATCTGGTAGAAGGTTCCGCATCTTCCGGGCAAGGACAGAGAGACTCAAGAGGAGCTTCTATCCCCAAGCCATCCGTGCCCTAAACACACACACCCGCCCGCTCACATCATCTCACATCATCTATAATTGACTGAGACAGGACTCTCTTCCAGACACTAAACCAAGGAACAATGTACATTTCAAATTCCTTTAATTTTAAACATGTTTATATTGTCTATCCTGTAAAATAGTCAGATGTCTATTCATATTAATGTACAGAATTCACCTGCTTGCTGCTACTACTGCACATTCACCCAATATATATATATATGTATATATATATATGTATATGTATATATATATATATGTATATATATATATATATATATATACATATATATGTATGTGTGTGTGCATATATATATATATATATATATATATATATATATATATTAGGGGTGCAACGATACACAAAATTCACGGTTCGGTTCGGTTCGATACTTTGGTGTCACGGTTCGATATTTTTTCGATACAAAAAAATGTTCATGCATTTTTAATTTGTCATTTATTAAAATTATAAATATATATTTTAACTCAAAAGTACAGTTTTTTAAATTTAAACCTCTAACCTTGTGCG